>NW_024039370.1:0-417263 GCF_016077235.1 Cyprinodon tularosa
ACCAACCAAAGGGCAACAGAGGGCAACACATAAAAACCTAAGAACTGAAATATAACCAGAAAACACAACAAAATAGGAATTAAACCAATTAAAAATGGAGCAAAATAAAACTAAATACTCAAAAGAAAACAGAACCAAGACTGTGACACTTTTGTTAAACTGCTTACTGGGGTATTAGTTTAAGATTTTCATCCAAATGTTTTATTTTATTTTATTATCTCATTTTTAATTCTGCTTTTTTTGTGGTCCAATTGTTATATTTGTTTTACAAATGTTTTTGCTTTTATGCTGCTTTTATTGTTCTTCAACTTTATTATCTAATTCACTTAAAGCACTTTGAAATGTCATTGTATCTCATCGAATTAAAGGCATCTTTATTAATTATATTATTAAAGATTAATTACAGTAATAAAGATAAAATTAAATATTTTTTTCAGCCAATTAATACTTATGTAATACCACGGTGGAGGATAGCATGTCTAGTAATGGCAAAATAAGACCTGCAAAATGGTTCATTTCGCATAAGTGTAAAGTCTACATTAATCTTAATCGAAAAAATTTATGTTGGACACATAAGCACATTGTTAATTCCCCTGGCTTATGTGAAGTACTCACAGTGAAAATAATTGTGAAAAAGGGATGTAATACCCTGGAATAGTGTGTTTGTACTTGGGCCTTATATTAAAATCCTTTTTGGTAGAAAGAGTTCTCCAGAAAAAGAAAATGTCTTTTTTTTTTTTTTTCAAATGGCAGTCCTAAGTGAAAATAAAAAAATAAATAAGCAATAAACTGGCTCCAATCCCTGACAAAATAAAAATGTGTTTTACATGTCGTTTGATAAATTTTGAAAAAAACATCCATGTACTTTAAAATTTCATAAAGACTCAAGGGTTTTCAGGGATGGGTGGCTTCATATGGTCATTAAAAAAAAAATCTTCCAAGACATTGAACTTAGTTTCTCAAAGTCAATAACTTTCAAGCATTTCCAATTCAATTCAATTCAATTCAGTTTATTTATATAGCGCCAAATTCACAACACATGTCATCTCAAGGCACTTTACAGTTCAACCAGATCATACAGTCAAATTGATACAAAGTTTTCTATCTAAGGAAAACCAGTTGATTGCATTGACTCATTGACTCAAATACAATCCCCCACACTAAGCATGCTTGTAGCGACAGTGGAGAGGAAAAACTCCCTTTTAACAGGAAGAAACCTCCAGCAGAACCAGGCTCAGTGTGAGCGGCCATCTGCCGAGGCCGACTGGGGTTCAAGGAGACAGAAGCAGAGATACAAAAAGCAGCTGTAAAAGGCGGCCCCGTCCAGGAAACACACAGCCAGGCAGACGAGCTCCAAGGCAGCTCCCATGCCAGAGGACGAAGAGAGCACATCCACTCAGTCACGGTCAGAGAAACAGGACCACACATTTCCAGGACCCATGAGAACCCTGTTAACATTTTAGTGCACTCCATCTCACTTGGAATCCCATTTAAACAATTCAAAGGTCCTATTTTTAACACAGTTCCTGCTATATGTAATTAGGACCACCGCCACAGCAAAATAAAACACTAGACTTTTAGATTGAATAAAATAATATTTCAATGTTTTAAATAACTAAGGTTCTCAATTGTTTTAAATATCATAAAAATGAACACCACCATCTGCTGTCTATTTTTATGTGTGCAGATGGCTAACATTTAAAGCACACACATTGTTGGCTACATTGTGCTGAGCTGAAACGACAGTCTGGTGTTGTCAACTTCAGTTTATTTGTATAGCGCCAATTTACAACACATGCAATCTGAAGGGGCTTTACAGCTCAACCAGATCATACAGTCAAATTGATTGAGTGTTCCAGAAAGACTGGCCGTGGCGCTGCATGTTTTGGCTTCGGGTGCAAACCAACAGATCGTCGCACAGAGCTACAAACTAGTGTCCTGTACGTATCTGGGATAGTGACTGAGGTGCAGGCATCGTGGACAGCACTACAGCCAGAGTTTCTGCCATTAGGTACCAAACAGGAAATATGCATAGTGTAGAGCGGATGTAGAATTCACCAATGAAAGGCCTCCTTTCTCTCCTCCTGCAATGCTATTTGCAGCACTGTCTGTTGTCACCTACATTGGGGAGATACACCAGAGTTTCTCCGGAGGGGGGGGGCATATCTGCATTAACTGCGACACACGCAGACGACCTGGTTTCTGAGCATAAACCAGGCTTAAGCATGCTTGTAGAGACAGTGGAAAGGAAAAACTCCTTTTTAACAGGAAGAAACCTCCAGCAGAACCAGGCTCAATTTGATCGACCATCTGCTGAGGCCGACTGGGGATCAAGGAGACAGAAGCAGAAATTGAGAAAGAAGCAGGGATACCAAAGGCAACTGAAACAATTTACAACTTTGTTACTATATTTGGGGACTTTTCAGACCCTTCTCTTTTTTTTTTTTTTTTTTCAAAAAAAGTGATAGGAGACAAATCCAATGACTTTTCTCTGAATTTCTAACCAGTTCAGCAACTTCAAATTTTATTGTCTCACCAACAGATTATGTACTCTAACTATTTTCTTTCCGTATTTTTGGTTCCATATTCTTACTTTTGCTGCTGAACCAATTCAATTCAATTCAATTCAGTTTATTTATATAGCGCCATATTCACAACACATGTCATCTCAAGGCACTTTACAGTTCAACCAGATCATACAGTCAAATTGATACAAAGTTTTCTATCTAAGGAAAACCAGTTGATTGCATTGACTCATTGACTCAAATACAATCCCCCACACTAAGCATGCTTGTAGCGACAGTGGAGAGGAAAAACTCCCTTTTAACAGGAAGAAACCTCCAGCAGAACCAGGCTCAGTGTGAGCGGCCATCTGCCGAGGCCGACTGGGGTTCAAGGAGACAGAAGCAGAGATACAAAAAGCAGCTGTAAAAGGCGGCCCCGTCCAGGAAACACACAGCCAGGCAGACGAGCTCCAAGGCAGCTCCCATGCCAGAGGACGAAGAGAGCACATCCACTCAGTCACGGCCAGAGAAACAGGACCACACTGGAAAACAGGCCGATCTCCAACATCTATAAACAAGGGTGTTGATGGAAGCAGCACAGCTGATGTTTCTTTCCAGGATGACGTCACAGCCAAACAGGAACAGACGAGGCAAAGCTACTCTGAGGAAAAGCAGAGAGAGCAGAAGGTTAGAGATTGAACTAACAGATTCTGCAGAATAGGAGAACAGAGAGAGAATGAAGCAGAATGATGAAATGGGGGTCCCTATGTCCTCCAAAAGTCTAAGCCTATAGCAGCATAACTATAGAGATAGCTCAGGATAACCTGAGCCACCCTAACTATAAGCTTTATCAAAAAGGAAAGTTTTAAGCCTAGCCTTAAAAGTAGACAGGGTGTCTGCCTCACGGACTAAAACTGGTAGTTGGTTCCACAGGAGAGGAGCCTGATAACTAAAAGATCTGCCTCCCATTCTACTTTTAGAAATTCTAGGAACCACTAGTAAACCTGCAGATTGAGAGCGAAGTGCTCTGTTAGGAACATAAGGAACAATCAGATCTCTGATATAAGATGGTGCTTGGCCATTTAAGGCTTTATATGTGAGAAGGAGGATTTTAAATTCTATTCTTGATTTAACAGGAAGCCAATGAAGAGAAGCCAGGATAGGCGAGATATGATCTCTCTTTTTAATTTTCATCAGAACCCTGGCTGCAGCATTTTGGATCAGCTGAAGGCTTTTAACTACAGTTTGTGGACTTCCTGATAGTAAAGAATTACAATAGTCCAGCCTTGAAGTAACAAATGCATGGACTAGTTTCTCAGCATCACCCCTGGACAGGATATTTCTAATTTTTGCAATGTTCCTCAGATGAAAGAAGGAAATTCTAGAAACCTCTTTGATATGGGATTTAAATGACAGGTCCTGATCAAAAATAACACCAAGATTTTTTACTTTATTATCTGAAATCAGTTTAATCCCATCCAAATGAAGTGACTGGCTAATCAGTTTCTTTTTCAGAGACTCTGGTCCAAAGACTATAACTTCTGTTTTATCTGCATTCAGAAGCAGAAAGTTAAGAGTCATCCAGGTTTTTATGTCTTCAAGACATGCCTGTAATCTATGTAATGGGTTAGCTTCATCTGGATTTATAGACAGATATAGCTGGGTATCATCAGCATAACAGTGGAAATTAATCCCATGCTGTCTAATAATTCTACCAATTGGGAGCATGTATAAAGTAAAGAGAATTGGTCCTAGCACTGATCCCTGTGGTACTCCACAGGTAACCTTTGAGCGTGTTGAAGATCTATCATTAACATGAACAAACTGAATTCGATCAGATAGATAAGATTTAAACCAGTCTAGTGCTGTTCCTTTAATTCCAACAAAATATTCAAGTCTTTCTAAAAGAATATTATGGTCAACTGTATCAAATGCAGCACTAAGATCCAACAGGACGAGCACAGATACAAGTCCATTATCTGAGGCCATGAGAATATCATTAGTGACTTTCACCAGAGCTGTTTCAGTGCTATGATGAGCTCTAAAGCCAGACTGAAACTCTTCAAAAAGTTCATTATGGTGTAAGTGATCGCAAACTTGTTTGGCAACTACTTTCTCAAGAATTTTGGATAAGAAAGGAAGATTGGATATAGGTCTATAATTGACCAAGTCATCTGGGTCAAGAGACGGTTTCTTAAGCAGAGGTTTAATTACAGCAACCTTAAAAGCTTTAGGTACATATCCCTGTAACAGAGATAGATTAATCACATCTAAAATGGAGGAGGAGATCAAAGGGAATACCTCCTTAAATAACCTGGTTGGAACTGGATCTAACATACAAGTTGAAGGCTTAGATGAAGACAATAATTTTGCTAATTCAGAGAGTTCAACTGGATCAAAGCAGTCTAAACCCGGTTCAGATTCCATGACTACCTCAGGTACAATCGCGGATAGAGGAGTGCTTATGATCTTATTTTTAATAAGATCAATCTTATTTATAAAGAATCCCATAAAATCATTGCTGCTAAGAGCAGGTGGAATGGACGGTTCAACAGAGCTATGGCTCTGGGTGAGTTTGGCAACTGTATTAAAAAGAAATCTAGGATTATTCTTATTCTCCTCTATTAATGAGGAGAAGTATGCTGCTCTTGCTTTACAAAGGGTCCTCTTATACAGCAGTAAACCATTTTTCCAGACTAGGAAGGACTCTCGCAGGCCTGTGGAGCGATATTTTCTCTCCAGTTTCCTAGCATTTTGCTTCAAAGTACGCAGCTCTGCATTAAACCAAGGAGCAAGCTTTCTATTTTTAACGGTTTTCATTTTCAAAGGAGCTGCGTTGTCTAAGGCAATACGCAGAGAACTAGCAACCCCATCAACAAAATCATCAACCTGTGAAGGGGAATAAGCTAAGCTTTTGCACTCTGCAGCACTGCTCAGTGACACAGAGGAGAGAGAAAGTGAAGCAGATTCTTTAAAATGTATAACTGCACTATCTGATAAAGATCTACTAAAATTGAACCTTCTTTTGGGGGAGGAGAACTCTGTTAAAGTAATCCTGAAGGTTATTAGAAAGTGGTCAGAGAGGACAGGGTTGTGAGGAAATACTGTTATTTCTTCACATTCTATGCCGTATGTCAGCACAAGATCCAAAGTATGAAGATGAGAATGCGTGGGACTATTCACATTTTGAACAAAGCCAATAGTGTCTAAGATAGCATTAAAGGCTGCTCTTAAGCTATCGCCTTCAATGTCAGCATGGATGTTAAAATCTCCCACTATGATGACCCTGTCAGTATTTAATACCAAATCAGAAAGGAACTCTGAAAACTCATCTAAAAATTCAGAGTAAGGACCTGGTGGACGATACAAAGTTACAAAAAGAAGAGGTTTTCTTGCCTTGAAATTTGGATCAGGGAAATTAAGGGTTAAATGTTCAAAAGAGTTGTAGGTATTAATTGTTTTGGGAGTAATCAGTAAGTCAGACTGGAAGATTGTTGCTACTCCTCCTCCTCGCCCAGAACTTCTGGGGATGTGAAAATTTAAATAGCTTGAAGGAGTTGCCTCATTTATGCTCACATAATCCTCTTGCTGCAGCCAGGTTTCTGTAAGGCAAAACAAGTCAATGTGATTATCACAAATCAAGTCATTAACTAGTAGACTTTTAGAGGAAAGCGATCTTATGTTAAACAGACCGCATTTAATTGTTTTAACTTTTTCCCCAATTGGAGTTATTTTGATTTTAATTAGATTATCATGATTTACTCCTTTGGGAATCTTTGCTAATTTATTAGATTTTGGTCGTGGGCAAGACACTGTCTGGATGGAGTAAAGAGTGGGTAACAGTAGAGAAGCTGCAGAGATGTGTGTTAAACTACAACTCTGCTTCCTGGTCTGCACCCTGGGGGGTCAGGGTTTTGGAGGACTAATAAATGTGGCCAGATTCCTAGAAAGAAGAGCTGCACCATCCAAAGTGGGATGGATGCCGTCTCTCCGAATCAGACCAGGCTTTCCCCAAAAGGATTGCCAATTATTAATGTAGCCCACGTTGTTTTCAGGACACCACCTAGACAACCAGCGGTTGAATGACGACATGCGGCTAAACATGTCATCACTGGTCAGATCAGGGAGGGGACCAGAGAAAATTACGGAGTCCGACATTTTTTTGGCAAACTTACACACCGAAGCAACACTAATTTTAGTGACCTCCGATCGGCGTAACCGGGTGTCATTACCACCAGCGTGAATAACAATCTTACTGTATTTAACCTTATCCTTAGCCAGTAGTTTCAGGTAGGATTTGATGTCGCCCGTTCTGGCCCCCGGCAAACATTTGACTATGGTCCCTGGTGTCTCTAATGCCACGTTTCTGACTATGGAGCTGCCAATCACCAGAGTGGGCTTCTCAGTGGGTGTGTCACTGAGTGGGGAAAACCGGTTAGAAACGTGAACGGGTTGGTGGTGACCAGTGGGCAGAGATCCACGACTACGCTTTCTGCGTACAGTTACCCAATCGCCTGGCTGCTCAGGCACTTTTGGAGGACAGCTACGTGGGGGGCCTACTTTAACTCCTGGATGTTCAACAGCCTGAAGCCTGGATTCTAACTCTGACACCCTCGCCTCCAAAGCTACAAAAATACTACACTTATTACACATCCCATTATCACTAAAGGAGGCAGAGGAATAACTGAACATCTGACACAGAGAGCAGGAGAGAGGAGAGGAAGAAGGAAGAGTTGGAAAAGAGTCAAGGGAGGGAGAGAGAGAAGCCATAGCAATGCTAAGCTAGCGCTAGCCTAGGCTAGCTACTCCTTGCTATCAGAAATAAAACCGTGTGAAACTGACAAGTGCTCAGTAGAAAAGTGCAGCAGAAGGTGCTATGTTTTAAAGTAGTCAGTTAGAGTTACTTAGATACAGAGATATCACAGAGAAAATAACTTAACTTCAGATGGAGTTCCTCTGAACAGCTGCACACTCAGTTAATCCAAACAGGAAGTGAACAGGTCCAAACAGGAAGCAGGAAGTGTAGTCAGTATCACACCTATGTATCACCACATAGATTTGCTAATAGAGGGTGTGGGATTTCAAACTAACTTAGCTTCATGCTCTCACAGTGAAATCCCTCATCTCTAGATACCCTACCAAAATAGCCAATAATGTCTTTTTTGTTTTGTCCACAACATTGGAGAAAACGGCAGACACAAACTAAGTTTTAAATGTCTATTTATTTTATTTTCTTGGAAGTGTTTTTTGTTGTCAAAACAGCAGATTTACCAGAATGACGTGTAGAGTTGAACATTTGGCAAGGTGCCAGCGGGAGACACATATGAAACATAAGTCTGTAAGATACAGATAATGTTTTAATAGGTACTGTAAAAGAAAATCACCAAAAAATAATAAAATAAAATCATCTGTTTGACTGTGACTCCATCCTGAAGAGAAATATCAGCTGTGCTGCTGCCATCAACACCTTTGTTTATAGATGTTGGAGATCAGCCTGTTTTTTTAATGTAGTCTTGTTTCTCTGACTCACTGGATGTGCTCTCTTCATCTTCTGAAATGGGATCTGACTCTGAGCTCATCTGCCTGGCTGTGTGTTTCCTGGATGGGGACGTCTGTGGAGCTCATTGACAACTTCCTTTTGTATCTTAGCTTCTGTCTCTTTATATCCCAGTCAGCCTCAGCAGATGGCCGCTAACTCTGAGTTTGCTTCAGCTGGAGGTTTCTTCCTCTTAAAAGGGAGTTTTTCCTCTTTATTGTCGCTAGAAGCACGCTTAGTGTGTGGGAGACCTTGATGTCAATAATTTGATGCAATCAACTAGTTTTCCTTAGAAAACTTTGAATCAACTTGACTGTATGATATGGTGAATTGTAAAGGGCCTTGAGATGACGTGTTGTGAATAGGCACTACAGAAATAAACTGAATTGAATTGAATAAAACTTGGTTTTCTTGGTCTTTAAGTGCAGAAAATTAGGGAAAAGGCTCATTTAAGAGAGCACTCACCTCACAAGAAAATGCTCCCTTCTCTTCTAATGAAATTTGGCAGCACATACGTAAAACACGCCATTCCTGGAGGCTTTGAATAACATGTCTGGAATAGACTTCCGGTCCTGACAATTCAGGAGACCCCATTGTGCAGGTCTGCTCTGTAGCATCCTGACAGCGCAGGTCGGCAACCAGACATCTCTAAATGATTCTGCTTTAGATCATGAAGCAAATATAAATATAATGCAAATATAATTTTTATCAAATCTCTTTTTTATGCCATGTATAGTATCTGATTAGCACTCTGCGTCTGATTACTTTCTTTTTTTTTCCCAAATTAGGTGCATGCAAGGTGGATTCAGGTTTATTTATGTGGCATGCTAACATTCTAACTGCAGTAATTATTATAATTTTCTACAGATACACGACACCTCCCCCACACACCCAGCCTACAACCAGTTAAAAACATTTCTTAAAGGGAACCCTGTTTAAGGTTTCTAGAGCTTATTCACAAAATCAAACAATTGCTGTATTGTCCTGCAACAGGATGTACAACAAGGTACCTAAAAAAGAGGATGTGTTAGAAGTGGCTATCCTCCATAACTGCACACCGAGAAAAATGGTTTTACAATCCAGACAAGCCCTCCTTGCATCTTTCCAGTTGCTCAATCAATAAAGCATTTATTTTGTGAGAAGGACATTTTCTGCCTGGTTAAGGTGGGAATAGCCAGAGAATTAACATGTTTTCAAGTTATGAGACGAACTTTAGCCGGGAGGTCAGTGTGGCTAACAGGATTATAATGCATGAGTTGAACTGCAGCTGAGCAGTAATATTGTTGTGACATCCTGCTTAAATGAAATGACCACAATTTCAGAAAAGGTTTGGACGAAGCTATCTAAACAAGCTCTAGTTAATGGAGACAAAAGCATGAAGTACTTTAACCGCAATCTACAAGAGTGACTTAAACACCACAATAGAAGCTTGATTCCAGCAATGTTCTCCTTGTTTCATTTGTATTGAAGAAAAAAAAAGTATATGAAAAATACATTTTTCAGACAGAACTTGTATAATATATAATTCTGCAGCTATTTCTGCCATTTCAGCTCTAGACTATACAGAAGGTCATTTTAAAGGACCTCTTTAACAACCTCCTCTATAAATTTATTAATACAAAGTTTTAGGGGAATTCATGCAATGTTTTCCTGCAGCCTTGGAGGGAACTTTTTTTTTTTTATAACTTTATTTATCAAATTTCACAGAATATTCTTTACAGCATTCATGATTTATACAACGCTGTCTTTCTTAACATACATACCCCTTACACAAAACACACCCCAAAAAAAAAAGAAAAAAAAAAAAATTAAAAATAAATAAAGAAAAAAAAAGAAAAAAAAAGTCAAAGCTTAAAAAACACATACACAATACATAGATAAATAATAATGACAAACGAAAATACAAAAATCCGTTCATAGCTGACTAAAAGAGTGTAGCAGTAGATTAGTGATGATAAGATACTCATTTTAAATGTTTCCATATAGTGCAAATATGGCTGCCATGTTTTGATAAATTTAGCAGTTGAACCTGCCAGTGTACACCTCATCTTTTCTAAATGTAAGAACCTCATGAGCTCCGAGAGCCACTGTTCATGTGTGGGTGGGGCCTTCTGTTTCCACCTCAACAGTATCAGACGTCTCGCAATAAACGTAGCAAAAGCTATTGTATTTGAATTACACTTGGAGAGTAAACTATGCGGGGGTATGATTCCAAAAACTGCAGTTAGAGCAGAAGGTTCAAATGTAACATTGTATATTTCTGAGAATGTATTGAATATAGATGACCAATAGGTGTGAAGTTTTGAACATGCCCAGAAAGTGTGAATAAGGGAGCCGACCTCTGACCTGCATCGATTACATAAGGGATCAATCCCTGGATAAAACTTAGCTAGCTTTTCATTAGAAATATGCAACCGGTGCAAGACTTTGAACTGAAGGAGTCCATGTCTAGCGCATATTGAAGAAGAGTGAACCCTGTGAAGAATGGATTGCCAGAGCTCATCTGTTAATGTAATTGCAAGATCTTTCTCCCAATGGGACTTAATAATGGAGAGAGAAGGAGATTGTAAATCTAGCAGTATGGTATAAATCTTTTTAATCGCCCCTCTTTGATGGATGTTTATACCAGTGATTTTATCCAGAGCTGTTTCTTCAGGCAGTTCAGGAAATGTGGGATATCTATTTTTCACAAAATGCCGCAGTTGTAAATAGCGGAAAAAGTGTGTATGCGGAATATTGAACTGTTCCATAAGTTGAGTGAACGAAGCAAAAATCCCATCAATGAAAAGGTGTTTAACTTCACTGAGTCCATTTCTTTTCCAAATTTTAAAGGCAGAATCAGACATAGAAGGTGGGAACATATGATTTGAACAGATAGGAGTATTAATTGACATAAAATGTTGTCCTAATTTTTTCCTATACTGCACCCAGAGTCTCAGGGAATTATATAGTAGAGGGTTGCATTTATAGGTACAAACCTCTAACGGGAGGGCAGAGGTCAACAAAGCAGGTAGACTAGTCTGACCACAATTACACGACTCAATCTGAAGCCAAGACGGGGTTTCTGTAGAAAAGTCACTCATCCAATATAGCATGTTTCGTATATTTGCTGCCCAGTAATAAGACTGAAAATTTGGCCAAGCTAATCCGCCCATAGGTCTAGGTCTCTGCATAAAATCTTTACGAATGGGTGATTTGCCTCTCCAAATAAAAGCTGCAACGTGTTTATCTAGAGTCACAAAGAATTCTTTTGGGATGCAATATGGAATACACTGAAATAAATAAAGGAACTTGGGCAATATGTTCATTTTTATAGAGTTGACATGGCCCATTAACGATAGTGGCAGATCACTCCACCTTTGAAAATCTAGTTTAGTATTTTCAAGAAGTGGTATAAAGTTCTTTTTAAAGAGATCTTTATATTTGCGAGTAACTTTAACCCCCAAGTAGGTCACGTAGTCCGTTTTAACTTTAAAAGGGAACTTTACAAATGAAATCTCCCTGGCTTTAGAGTTTATACTAAATAATTCACTTTTATGTAAATTTAGTTTATAACCCGAGATAGTGCCGAATTGTTCAAGTATGGTAAGAGCATGGGGAAGAGAGCCCAAAGGATCTGATATAAACTGCAGGAGGTCATCAGCATATAAAGATAATTTGTGCTCCTGATCAGCTCTATAGATGCCCTTAACCTTATCTTCTGCTCGCAGCTTAATCGTCAATGGTTCAATTGCTAACGCAAATAAAAGAGGGGATAAGGGGCACCCCTGTCTTGTCCCACGATGAAGAGGGAAGGAACAGGAATATAATGAATTTGTTCGAACACACGCCATAGGTGAGGAGTAAAGTACCTGAACCCAAGAGATGAATTTAGGGCCAAATCCAAATTTATTTAATATGTAAAATAAGTAGTCCCACTCCACCCGATCAAAAGCCTTTTCAGCATCAAGCGAAACGGCGACTTCAGGGGTTGCAGTTGACTCCGTGTATAATATGTTCACAAATCTACGCAAGTTAAAAAAGCCATGCCTTCCCTTTACAAATCCTGTTTGATCAGAACAAATAATATGAGGTAAACATCGTTCTAGCCTGTGAGCCAGGATCTTAGATAATATTTTTAAATCCACATTTAACAGCGATATTGGACGATATGATGAGCATTCAGTTGGGTCCTTATTTGGCTTTAATAACAAAGAAATAGTGGCTTGACGAAGCGTTGGGGGGAGACATTGCCAGTTGAATGATTCAACAAACATGTTTTGTAATAAAGGAGATAAACTATCTTTAAAGGTCTTGAAAAACTCAACCGGGTAACCATCTGGTCCTGGAGATTTTGCATTCTGCATTGAGCCAATTGCAAACTTAATTTCTTCTACAGTAATCTGTTCCTCCAGTTGATCCCTAAGTGTAGAGTCTAAAGTTGGGATCGTCATTTTTTCAAAAAATGTGTCAAACAAACCAGGCATTTTTAGAGACTCTGATTTATAAAGGTTAGAGTAAAACATTTTAAAACTCTCATTTATGTCTTGTGGATCTGTAGTAATCTGTCCAGATTGGGTTTTAATTTCAGGAATTAAGTGTGCAGTTTCGGATTTACGGAGCTGGTGTGCCAAAAGTCTAGACGCTTTTTCCCCATGCTCATACAACACACTCCTGGACTTAAGGATCGCACGTTCGGACTTATCAGTAGAATTTAGATTAAACTCAGTTTGCAAGATCAATCTTTGTTTATATAAATCTGGAGACGGAGTTATAGAGTGCTGTTTGTCTAATTGTGAAATCAGATCTGTCAATTCAGATAAGCGTTTTACCTTTTGTTTTTTAATATGTGAGCAATAGGAAATAATGTGACCACGTAAAAATGCTTTCAAGCTTTCCCAAACTGTACTAAAAGCTATACCCGGTGAAATGTTTATTTTTAAGAAAAGTTCAATTTGTTCCGAAATATATTGTACAAATTCTTTATCTGACAAAAGAAGAGGATTGAGACGCCAAGAATACACAGAACGTTTGTCTGGAAAACTAAATTCCAAAATAAGTGGGCTATGCAATTTCTATCTGCAAGTTTTTATGTTAGGAAGTAGTTTTTTATCTACGAAAAAGTAATCTATACGTGAATATGTTTGATGAACTGCAGAAAAAAAGGAATATTGTCTGGAATGTGGATATAAATATCTCCAAATATCTACAGCACCGTAATTTTGCAGGAAAGATTGTAAAACTATTGAAGACTTCGGGAGTGAAAAGTTTTTGGTCGAAGAGCGATCTAAAACTGAGTCCATGACAGTGTTCATGTCTCCTCCAAGTATCAGTTGGTGATTATCAGTTAGAGGAAGGGAGTGAATCAGGTTATTGAAGAATTTGGAGTCATCAAAGTTAGGGGCATATATGTTTGCTAAAATAATAGGAGTGTTAAAAAGTGACCCAGTCACAATTACGTACCGGCCATTCGAGTCAGTCATTATATCCGACATTATAAATGGAGTGTTTTTATTGACCAGAATTGCTGCGCCTCGTGCTTTACCATTAAAACTAGAATGAAAAATTTGCCCAACCCAACTTCTTTTAAGTCTTGAATGGTCTATATCTTTAAGGTGCGTTTCTTGCAGAAATGCTATATGTACCTTAAGGCGGCAGAGATGAGAAAGCACCTTATTTCGTTTCACTGGATGATTCAATCCTTTTACATTCCAACTAATAAAATTAACATGGCAATCATTACTCACCGAAGCATAGTTAGTGGAACTTGACATCTACATACACGAAGAGAGAAAATGGTCCAAATCACATTGATTAGTCCTGTCCATGGTGTACACTATTAGTTTGTAGTTAGCCAGCATCTGTACAAATAATAAATGACAAAAAGAAAACAAAAAGCACGCACACAAAGCAAGAAAAAGAACCAAAGTCAAGTATATAGACAAGTACCCACCCATCCCTTTACATTCAGTGTTGTCCCCAACTGACAAACACAACATCCCCAAAGCTTCTCTGCTTTCTGTAGGAACCTCTCGCCATAAACTCAACCACTGTCCCAAGTAGAGAAAAAAAAAAGGGAATCTAAACTATAAATAACCCATTTGCCTCAAAGCGTATTGGAGAAAGTCACATCGAACAATGTGTGTAGTTTTTCTTTTAAAACAAGAACGAACTCCTATAACAACTAAAACAACATAACATATGATGCGTTTGTTTAACATCAAATATACGCTAATTCGGACGGTACAGTTCGCTTGGTACCCAATTTAACAGTACTACTATCCACTCAGCTGCCCAGAAATACAAACAAACGCACCGTCCGTATGTATCAGTCCGCAGATGCAGGAGAGTTGCTCAAAGTATTTTCAAACGAATCCTGTATCCTGCTCACTCAGAAAGGGGACCAAACTTTGATTCAATTAAGGTTTTCGCTGATTCAGGGGAATCAAACATTTTTGATTCGCCATTCATGGAGATCCGAAAACGAGCAGGATAGATAAGACCGTAGCGAACTCCGTCTTTTCCCTGTAGTAGCTTCTTTATTCCATTGAAGGCAGCCCGGCGTCTGGACAGGTCGATGCTGTAGTCGGGAAAGATAAAGATCTGCTCCCCTCGAAACTCCAACTTGCCTTTCCGTCTAGCCAGCTGTTGTATCCGCTCCTTCTCCTGGTAGTAATGGATCTGCACAATAAAGGCCCGCGGGCGTTTTCCCTTCGGAGGTACCGGTGCTACCACCCGATGCGCCCTGTCCAGGAGTGGAGCCTTTTCCAAGCCGTCGGGACCTCCCAGCACGTCGAATAACAGGTCTGCGATGAATCTTGTGGGGTTCCCCTGCTCCATTCCTTCAGGTATTCCCAGTATGCGAAGGTTACAACGTCTTCCCCTATTTTCCAAGTCGTCTGTTTTAGCCAATAACTTCTTATATTGGTTGTTTAGGTCCGCATAGCTGATTTCCACAACTTCCAAGCGCTTGTCCAAATTCTCCAGACCTTCTTCATAGTCACCCAATTTCTTTGTGAATTCGTCAACAGCAGCTTGAATGGGTGAAACGGCTTTGGCGATTTCTTCTTTAATTTCACCTCGTAGGTTTTCGTTTTCCTCTCGAATTACTTCTTTAACAATATCGCGGAATGTAAGCAACATGGCCTGGTCTATAGCTGCTCTGCTAGCAGCCTCCGGGTTCTGCTAAAGGAGCGCAAGCTTCTTTAGCAGAAGATTTAGGAGGCATCTTGATCCAGACAAGACGGGAGTTTGCACACTGATGTCGACTCTCCAGTTACAACCCAGAGTATCCAAGAATTGGGCTATTTTGGGCGATTTCTAGACTATTTTCAAAAAAAATTTTTGGACTTCGTGGTTTGCACGTCTACTCCATAACGCGCCCCTAGTGGCTCCCCCCTTGGAGGGAACTTTTAAACAATAATAATGGTAAAAAAAAAAAAAAAAAAAAAAAAACACCTTATAAGATAAATAAATAATAGAACAAGCACGAAAAATATATTCAATGTAAGAAAACAAGCTGCGCAGTAAAGATGTTTTTGCTGCCATTTTAAAGATGTAGATTTCACAGAAGGTAATTTTGCAGTTTACTTTCCTTGCAAAAGAGTTCAAACATTAACTGTATTTTTAATCATGATAAAACCACAACTTTCAAATAATCATAATCACCATATATATTTGCTAGAGCAGCTTTCTACATTTCAATGTGATTTTTAATTTCTTATTTTATTCAACCCATCCAATGGGAAATAATGGGCTACCACTGTATTGCACTAGGGAAGCATCCTGGGGCTAAGGGTCTTGCAGGGGGACATAGAGTATCCGTCTGTGGGATTCAAACCAGGGACCCTGCTGCCTTTTCAGGATTGAAGTTTCTATATTCTAACCACTATTTAACCACAATTTAATATTCTTTTTCTTCTCACAGAGAGAACTTTTGAATTAACATCCTACTGACATGTGCTACATATGGAGCTTTATGTACTTGTACTTAAAACATTCACACAAAGAATATAAATTTACATGAGTAATTAAAAGAACAAAAAAATGTAAAGGTGATAATAAAAAAAATGTGAATAGTTAGATATGTGGCAGGTAATGTTTGGTTTATTGAAAGGTTTTATCTGTCCCTGTGTAAATGGATCTGGCAGACATTTAAGGACAGATTCTAATATATCTGCAGTTTGGGGACTATACATGTGATACAGTACTGCTGTTGAAGCTCCTCGAAAAAATTTTAACACCCAGAACAGCAATGAGATGTGGTGAAGAGTTGGATGATTTAATAATAAATATAATGCCTAATTCTCATCCCAGGAATATCGACAAATTATATCCAAAAAACATTGATCAATTTATTTAAAGGTTGCCTCAGTAATAATCAAGTCTATTAATAATCCAATCTAGTATATTGATTCCTTTAATAGATTTATTAAAGGAATCAATAACAGAGTTCTCCTCCCCCAAAAGAAGGTTCAATTTTAGTAGATCTTTATCAGATAGTGCAGTTATACATTTTAAAGAATCTGCTTCACTTTCTCTCTCCTCTTTTAGTTATCAGGCTCCTCTCCTGTGGAACCAACTACCAGTTTTAGTCCGTGAGGCAGACACCCTGTCTACTTTTAAGGCTAGGCTTAAAACTTCCCTTTTTGATAAAGCTTATAATTAGAGTGGCTCAGGTTATCCTGAACTACCTCTATAGTTATGCTGCTATTTCATTTCAACATTCTGCTTCATTCTATCTCTATTCTCCTATTCTGCAGAATCTGTTAGTTCAATCTCTAACGTTCTGCTCTCTCTGCTTTTTGCCTCGTCTGTTCCTGTTAGGCTGTGACTCCATCCTGGAGAGAAATATCAACCATCAACACCCTTGTTTATAGATGTTGGAGATTGTTTTTTTTTTTTTGTTTTTTTTTCCAGTGTAGTCCTGTTTCTCTGACTCTGACTGGCTGGATGTGCTCTCTTCATCCTCTGACATGTGAGCTGGCTCGGAGCTCGTCTGCCTGGCTGTGTGTTTCCTGGACGTCGGCGCCTTTTACAGCTGCTTTTTGTATCTCTGTTTCTGTCTCCTTGAACCCCAGTCGGCCTCGGCAGATGGCCGCTCACACTGAGCCTGGTTCTGCTGGAGGTTTCTTCCTGTTAAAAGGGAGTTTTTCCTCTCCACTGTCAATACAAGCATGCTTAGTGTGAGGGATTGCATTTGATGAGTCAATGCAATCAGCTGGTTTCCTTAGATAAAAAACTTTGAGTCAATTTGACTGTATGATCTGATGAACTGTAAAGTTAATTTGAATTTTCCAAAAAGATGCAAACAGGGATCCGGCATGAATGTCAAAACTAATCAATTAGCCTTCTTTTTATAATATATTTTTGTAAATAGACTGTAAAGACTGTAAAGACTGTAAAGACTGATCATCAGAATCGGTGGACCCATTGCATTTTGTGAGTTTTGGTGCCTCAAAATGAAACACTTTCATGTACAAATTCTAAACAGATGTACCCCTTAAATCCAGATGTGATTTACACATTTTTAGGGTTGTTCCTTCATAGTGGTTATTTAGTCTAGAAATTGTTGAAAATTGAACTGTGGCCGGTCTGATTTTATTCCAATTTAGTCCAAAAATTGATGTTGAAAAGCTGTTAAAACTGGGTTTTAAGTAGCTTTTTGAAGATATAACAATTATGGCTTTTCACCTTTCACTTTACAACCACATGTAGACGTCATCTGGACGTAAATCACATTTTTTGCTCGGTTGGGTTTACTTCATCCCAATTTTAAGTAGTATAAAAAATTTAATGTTCATATTTGCCCTTTACCTTTGTTAGATCACATGTATAACTTTTTTTTTTATTATTTATTTCAACTCAGAATAGGGTGGCCATTTTCATAACACCAAAAAGGAGGACACTTTTCAAAATCCAGCAAACCTAGAATAAAAACACAATATCAAACCTATAACATAGTGGGGGACTGTTGTATTTACCAAATATGTGAGGATCTACTTCTTATATTTGTGTCCTTTCCTGGCTGCTTCCAATAGTTTCTTGTTTGAGAAAAAAATCCTGTACATGTCTGTGCACTCCAGTGTGAAGTTCACACAAATTTGTAGTTCTGCCTTGACAGTTTCTACATCGCCACGATTTCTCTCATTTCTCCATGCTGAGGACATCATTGAAAAGATGCGCTCTGTATGTGCATTGCTGCATGGAATGGAGAAGATGTAGGCACTGACTTTTCTTAGGTTTACCAGTGGAACATCAGCTTTGGAAAACAGCTTCAGATATTGCTCCACACTGTGGCAACCTTCCACTTCTGGGGAGCTGAGAATAGCTTCCACCATGTCATATTCCTCATACAGTCCGTCCATATCAATGTTTTTCAATTTGCAGGCCTGGACTGCATCACTGTACTCTTCATAGGACATAGCAGTTGTAAGGCTGAGCTTTGTCATTTTGCTTTGAAAGCTGTTCTCAGAGAAGTCATACCTCTCACCCAAATATTTCAGTGCTCTATCATAGAACTGACCAAAATCAGCCTCACATTTTGCTGTCAAATCAGGTGTTAGTTAGCTAAATATGTATACTTTTTACAAATGGGCTTCCGTCTCAAAGCAACGGCGGATGACAGACAGACCTTTAAAAAACCGGACTGTCCGGCCTAAAACAGGACGTATGGCTACCCTAACTCAGAAATGTAACCCATTCACATGCACCACACAAGCAGAACATATAAACACAGGGTGAACATATCAGTAATGACAACACATCAACCCCATAACCGTAGCGACTAGCCCATTCAGCACACGAGGGGCAGTCTGATTCCACCCTTTCACTGAATTACAGGGTCTGACCAGGAGATAACACTTCTCTTTAGATCTTAATATCCACAAATCATCACAGAAGGAATATTTTAGTTGTTTAAAAAGGAATTGTAGGAGACCAGCCAAGGGCCCATTAAGGAAAGTGTCGAAATTTTGAATGGCTGCTACTATAAATTGTTATTAATCTGGGGACATGCTGTCTTTCCTCAATTTGTGGCCTGACCAAGGCCATTCCCAGATCCTCGAGAAAGAGGCGTCTCTTTTGGATCTTCCTTCTGTTCCACTCCGGATTCAGTGCCATCCTACGGAGCCCCTCTGATGACATGGTCAAAAAAAATGTTTAATTGTGGCCACGAAGTAGTATTTCGTGCGCACGAAGTAGTATTTCGCAGCCACGCAATAAGTATAACGTGCGCACGAAATACTACTTCGTGGCCACGCAATAAGTTTAACGTGCGCATGAAATACTTATTAATAATATCAATAAATCCGCCCCTGTTTTCAGGCTTATGTTAACTGTAATGACTTATCTTGGACAGGCTGCTATGTAAACGGGCCTTTAGTCCTTCGTTTAGCTATGCTGCGGTTGTTTACACTATGCCTTTTCCACCTAAAATGGCGTCTTAGCAACAAATGTCACGTGACTGGCGGAGACCGACTGGGTAAGCAAATCGAGCTCGCCTTAGACCTTAGAGAAGGCACGCTCGATTTGCTTACCCAGTTGTCCAGGAATGATATTAATATTATTAATAAGTATTTCGTGCGCACGTTAAACTTATTGCGTGGCCACAAAGTAGTATTTCGTGCGCACGTTATACTTATTGCGTGGCCATGAAATACTACTTCGTACCATCCAAATGATAAAGGTGTTGTATGCTGAGATGTCCAATATGTCAAAGAATATAACCAGGCTAAAATCCGCCGTTTGCAGCTGTAGGCTAAGACCAGTTTGTTGAAAAGTGTCCACTTTTGTCAAGGAATATTGTGGGGTTAAACAACAGGCTGCTTGGGTTTTGGTATGATTAATAAGGGGGTTAAGAATTTATTTAATTGGATATTAATTTAATTTTCTTGCTTGCTGAAAAGAGAATGGATTGTTTTTTTTTTTAAAGCTTCAAATTATAGTCTGAATCCAAACAGTATCTTTAAAAAAGAAACAGAATAATTAAAGAAATAATTGAAATAGAACTCCTGCTGGGACAATTTATTGACTTGTTTTCTTCTTTTTTTTTTTTGACATCCTAATAGACTAGTCAATTTTTTTTTAAATTGCTGATGTAGCCGCTTGTTTTGACCTCAATATTTGAAAAGATAAGCAAAGTGTAGGGAAAGTGATGCTTTTCCAATGTGAAACATTCATCTGCCCCATGTATTATTCAGATTAAAATTAAATATCACATGTAACATGCTCTGTGTTCACAAGGACCTGGAAATAACTAAAGAAAGCAAACTAACTAAAAACCTGTTGGCTCTTTCCTCAACGGCACACCAACAGGAGGATGATGAGGATGATATTTGGCTTAGCTTTCCTCCTAGACACTTCATTTTTGACAATGCGTCACCTGCTGCATGACTCCGGTCTGGGTCTGGACTCCGAGAAGCTGTTACCCAGACCGATGGACTTTTTATATGGTAAAATTAATCTACGGTAGTTCCTCTTATACAAGAATTTTCATCAGGCAAAGCTTTGACAGCCTAGCTTTGGCTCTCCAGGCCCTCTCCACCACCTATTCCAATCAATTAAACCTAGAATTTGTTTATTCAGAACCTATCTGTTTCAACAAAAAGTCTGCTCACCTTCAGAATACAAACTTCTGAAAGTACTTTAAGTATGAAATGATTACATGCTGTTCAATAAAGTGTTTTTAATTAAGAGTAATTTCATTTGAATGGGCTTTACTGGAAGAATCCATGTTTGTCAAAGAACACTGATGGAGTTCAACTGACGAGATTGCTCCTACATCCACCTACGACACAGCCAATCAGCTTTGAACCAAACCTCCACAAAAGCCAGTCGGCATCCAAAGTTCATCTTAAAAGGCCTCTGATACACACCTGTCTGCTCCTAGTGCGCAGGCGGTGGATGCGCTGTCTGACTTCATTCAGATGACACTGTTTCAATCCACCTCCAGCCCCTCCTCCACCATCGTAGCTAAGGCTTCATCAGACTTTCATTCCTCCCGGACTCTTACAGCATTCTGCATCTCAATTAAACTGCTCCGGCAGAAGACCGCCATGTTGAGCCTGGTTTTGCCAGAGGTTTCTTCCCAAAAGGGAGTTTTTCCTCTCCACAGTCGCTTCATGCTTGCTCATCATGGACAGGTTCACTCAACCTGTGTTATCCAACTGGTCTTCCATCTTCCAGGTCCCCTGAGTGCAGCTCTAGTATCAGCTCTAACAATCCACTGGATCTCTCTATAAAGCTCAGCAGACCGTCTCACTAACCAGCAGTCTACAGACTGACCAACTTCATCTTGCCCCCCTCCACCACCAGTTTTAGGCCTGGGGGAAACAGCCCTGTTCTTTGCTCCCGTTCATGCATATCTATCAAAACAAGCGCTGTTTCCTGCCGAGGCCTGAGTGCCAAAGACAAAGTAACTGTAACAATAAATTTCTTCTAACCATCTTTTCTCTTTGTGTGGGTTTTTTTCAGATTGAACTGCCACCTACCGGTTTCTGCCGTCACGGTGCGGTATCGGCTGTTGATCAAGTCTATATGTTGTATTTCGTGTTTGTCACAACACGCTAATATCCATCATGCCATGACAAGTGCATTATGCGATTGGGAGGAGCTTTTGTGTGGCAAATCAGCAGGTGATCCAGGTCAGGCTGAGAAAAGTCTTCCTCATAATAAATGTGCTGTTAAATTCTAAAATGCAGAAGTAAAAAAAAAAAAAAATAGAGTAAGAGAAAAGTAAGAGGAAGTCTTCTCAACCCAATCAATGTGTGTATTATGCAGAATCATTAATTATTAATCTATGCACTGCAAAGGTGCATATATATGTGTGTACATTTACTAGAGATTTATAGTGATTACAGAAAGTCAAAAAAATATTGAAATGCATTAACAGAACCAACCAACCTCAGTGGAAATATAAAGTAGTAGCCATTCAAAATGTCCCCACTTTCCTTGAATGGTCCTTGGCTGGTCCCTTAAGATTTTAACATCAATGTCTGTACTAAAATATTCTTTCTGTCTTGATTTGTGGGCATCAAGACCTAAAGAGAAGCATCATTGCCTGGTCAGACCATGTAATTCAGTGAAAGGATGGAGTCAGAGTAAAAAAATATGCACACCCAGAAGAAGGAGGAGGTCACTCCAGTGGCTTGAATTTGGCTGCCATTGGGCTGGCATTTGACTGGGAAGGGCCATTTTGGATGGCTGCTACTGTGTCTAAGAAAGGGAAGTTATGCTCTAACCGCAGCTTTTTTAAAGTAAATTTAAAATATTTTGAAGTCTCTGTAATGAGATCAATGGCAGAGCCAGAAACTTCCCATAGGGACGGCCAGACAGGGATCAATGTGCGCTGAGGGCAGGCCGAAACGCGCCAAAACCAGGTTAGGCTAATTTTACACTAATCACACATACAGTACTGTACCTTGATCAGCATTAGATAAATAAACCTGCCCAATATATGGATTTACTCAATAAATTGCTGAAGACGAAGTAGATATTCATGAACCTCTAATAAGGATAATCGCTACGAGTTGAGTCCGATCTGCAGAGTGAATTATATTGTGCAGATTGGACTCACTTGGCTTAGTGGCTGGGCAGAACAAATACATTAGATGGAAAAGTCTGGTTGACTCCACCTCCCCCATCTCTGCTTTCTGGCACTTTAATTTCAAATTAGCATTCTCTAAGAGGCCAAGAACAAAAGTTCTAGGTACTGTAATAGAGAAACACTGAGTTTCTTCTCTGTCATATTTCCCATTTCTAGGAAATGTGAGAAACTCTTCGTGGCATCATGAGCCCATGTATAGTTTTTTGTAGATGTTAATCTTAGAAGAAGAAAAGCCAGAGATTGGCTAGGCTCCAGAGAGATTCTCTCTGCATGCCATCAAAAGCTTTTCGAAAGTCTCTGAAATTTGTGCCAGAGGCATCTTGAAATCAGGACACTGTTCGGTGATCTTGTGAAGTGGGAATACCTGTTTGTTGCATGATCTGTTACTCTAAAACCCAACTCTTTTTCTCTTGTGAAATGTTGTAGAATTAGTAAAGTACTTGTTCTTCTTTGAAACAGTTAAATAACTCCATCTATGTTGACGTCAGAGCATCTACATGACATTTGAACAGTTCAGTAATAATTCGTCCATCCCAGGAGCTTCATGCTTCCTTTTGGATTCGACAGATTTTCCTTTTTCTCCTACGTCAGTTGAATCCTTAAATGTGCTATGAACTTGCAGATTTCTAATAACACTTTGAATAATTTAAATTATGAAGATACACTGGTAGTGGTTTATTTTCATTACTATTTATGGCATAAGGGAACTATTGTAAAAATCAAATGTGACAGCTGTAGGTTTAACTCACATTCATTCTTTCCTATTCTCTTTCTGTACTGTTTTCCCACTGGTTACCAATGCTAATGCTAATTCTAACCAAATTGTTATATAATCTTACCGCTCAGATATGCTGGAGAAGATTCTCAGTCATCCAGGTCATAGTCACTCAAAATAGTCTTTCTGTTTGGCTGTGACTCCATCAATGGATGTGCTCTCTTTATCCTCTGACATGGGAGCTGGCTCAGAGCTCTTCTGCTGTCAGAAATAGTGTTCAGTTTGAGGCTTTATTGAGTGGACCAAAAAACAAAGCCTTTTTTTTTTGCTTAGACAACATGCAGACAACAAGCATTGAACCCACCTGTTCAGCCATGCCAACAATTTCCTTTAACGACCCCCTTTCAGATACATAGACAGGTATGGGGCATTGCAGGCTAAAAAAAGAGGCCAAACAACCCCCATTCCAAAGGGGTGCAGCCATTGGTCCGTTTTAATTTGCATGTTCTGGGTGGAGCCCTTGGCAGCCATAAGATTGTGCCAACGCCCTGCTCCTATGGCTGCCAAGGGCCTCAGTAAATCGTTCCCCTTCCGATCTGCAGGGGATCGCCAACACCATTGTATGTGATAAATGGTTCGTATTGAAACTGAAATCTTGATTACAATGTAAGTTGTACTGGAAAATAAAGAACTTGATCGATTGATTGATTGCAGTGCTCATACGGGATGCCATTTTTATCCACATGGTCTTGTGATTACTGCACAATGTTTTACTGTAAAAGGAGATGCAATTACATTCTTTTTGGATAGGATGTAATTACCCCCGATAAAAATATATATATTATTTTTTTCTGTTTCATGTGATATGTTTTCACAAAAACAGAGTACCTTGGAGAAACAGAGCAGTGTTTGCTTTCTGCAGTTAATTGGCTTTTGGTTGCCTTTTCCAAGGCTGCCTAACAAACCCTCCTTTCATGCATCATTACACTCCTTTTCTTGCCATGAACAAAACCGAATGAGTCACAGCCATGCATTGAAACGTTACAATGTTTGCTGAGGTTGAAAATACCATATAACAGATTTTAAAAATAGAATTTTTCATGTAAGAAGTAAGTTCAGTGAACTTTAGGGATAGCAGGATGATTATGTTATGGAGAAAATTCAGCCTTTGAACTAAACGTTTCATAAAAATAGGTCTAAAAAGACCCAGGTTGGCCTTCTGTTAGAGCCTGTTCAAAGCTCAGACTAAGACTGATGTTCTGCAGGAAAACTGCTCCCACCTCCACAAGATGAATCAGTAGTGAGTGAAATATATTTAAATTGGTGCTTTTCTGGTATTTTTCATTGGAAACAAACATTAACTTGATTTAATGAAATGTAAAAGAAAAATCTCCATGCAGTTGGACGTATACAGACAAAAAGCATTCTTTCACTTTTCAAAAAGATGGCATTTTGCTAAAAAGGGTGTTTAAGAATGCAAGGTGTTTGCTCTGAATATATTGTTATTTAGATGTTAATTTATTGAAAGCTTTGTTAGTACTCAAAAATGTCATTTTGAACCAGCATAGACAGAAAAAAGCAGAAGTTAAAAGCAAATGAAGGCGGGTTCATTGCCTGCAAACGTAGCTTTCAACAAACTTTTACCAGCCATCAGTACACACAAAATGCACATTAATCTACCCTTGCATAGACTGAATAAATATCAATGAGAAGGGCTCGTTTTTTCTTCTGTTGGGGAATTATTTGACCTTGATTTGCTTTAATGGATGGAATGAATTAACTGTTTTCTGGTTAGCACTTTCAATCATAGGGGAGTTGGACAGGGACAAAAGCGTACATTTTCAAGACCATTAGGAATGCAATGGGTTTGCTGTAACAGACCACGCTTTAAGAATTTAAAATGTCATCACAGGCAAAGAAAGTTAACCTGACAACAGCCAGATGCATGTCTCGCTCCGCCTAGCTCCACTCACATACATCTGGGAACCCGCCATAGGAATTGCCTTTACTGAAGGCTGGGCCTTATCAAAACTCCTTGCCTATGATTGGATAAGCCACTTGTCTGTCATCTTTATTGACGTGCTATTTCAACCACTCACACCGAAGCTAACCCGTGACGCTGTGGGAGGAGGAGCCATTTGGTAGATCAAGCTCTTGCCAAATCCGGTCGGGAGAAGGGCGAAAACATCGTTTCGTCCAACAAAAGCCTTCAAAGCTGTTCTCTGATGTTCTTTTAATGAAACAATATCAGATAGATTGGACAACACAGAAGAAATAGCAGCATCAATGCTAACGCTTGCTTCCTCAATGCAAGCCGCCATTGTTGTTGGAATCTCACGGTCGCTTCTCCACTCCAGGACACACCCGCCCTGCGTCCTGATTGGACAGACCATAAATTCGGTTGGGGAAATCGCTTTCAATGAGCGGGTTCCCAGATGTATGTGAGTGGAGCTAGGCGGAGCGAGACATGCATCTGGCTGTTGTCAGGTTAAAGAAAGTAGCCAAAGAGTGAGGAACTTTACTGTTGCATCCATTGAAATACCAAAAGAAAAAAGAAACACACTTCACAAAAAAGCAGTCAACAAACCTGGAAAAAGTGAAAAAGAACATTATTTTGTAGGCTACTCAAACAGACAATAGATTAGTATGTTAAAGTGCCTTCTCCAAAATTACCGACCCAGATTGATTCACTGGATTACTTGCTTTTTCAAAGTTTCCCTAGAAGCCACTCCTTCAGTTTTCTGAGCTGCCAAGTATGAGAAAATGACACGATGTCTGTCATGAGGAAACCGATGTTCTCACCTACATGCCTGCTCCTCTGACTGCATTCCAGTCTAATGATGCTACTGTATGTCTTGATTAACCAGGAATTATAGCCGAGACAAGAATTTATAAAAAGATTTGATAAGAATGGTGGTTTTAGGAATTTCCCCCCTTTGTATCCGCCCCTGTTTGACAATATTTCATTTCCAATACAGGCAATACAATAACATGGTTTTATCTGGGGACCTGTCTGATACCCTGATTACAGAGAGGGGTTAATATTTATTCCATTATAACGAAAACAGAGATGACATGCCAGGGCTCTTTACAGTGACAATTTATCCAAATTATCACTGGAAAACCAGCTGATTAATTCGGCTCATTGAATAGAAAGCAATCTCTCACACCGCGCATGCTTGTAGTGACAGTGGAGAGGAAAATTCAATTTTCAATCTGCTTCTGTCTCCTTGAACCCCAGTCAGCCTCAGCAGATGGCCGCTCACACTGAGCCTGGTTCTCCTGGAGGTTTCTTCCTGTTAAAAGGGAGTTTTTTCCTCTCCACTGTCGCTACAAGAATGCTTATTGTGAGGGATTACATTTGAGTCAACGAGTCGATGCAATCAACTGGTTTTCCTTAGATAGAAAACTTTGAATCAATCTGACTGGATGATCTGGTGAACTGTAAAGTGCTTTGAGATGACATGTGTTGTGAATTGGCGCTACAGAAATAAACTACAGCCACTTAAGGTTTGTTACTTCCAGTCAGGTTCAAATTTGAACAAATGTTTTGGATGAGAGACAAAACATCCTTATCACTGATGGTGCTTTGCCATGAGCAATTCGCTGGTATTTCAATCTGAAAAAGTCACACAAAGAGAAAAGACAATTAGGAGAAATTTATTGTTACAGTTCCTTGGTCTTTGGCACTCATACCTCGGCAGGAAACATAGCGCTTGTTTTGATAGATATGCATAATAAGCCTGAAACTGGTGGTGGAGTGGAGATGGATGAAGTTGGTCAGTCTGTAGACTGTTGGTTAGTGAGATGGTCTGCTGAGCTTTATGGGGAGATCCAGGGAATTGTGTGAACTGATACTAGAGCTTCACTCAGGGACCTGGAAGACAGAAGTCCAGTTGGATAACACAGGTTGAAAGAACCTGTCCATGATGAGCTAGCATGAAGCGACTGTGGAGAGGAAAAACTCCCCATTGGGAAGAAACCTCTGGCAGAATCAGGCTCAACATGGCGGTCTTCTGCCGGACCGGTTGAAATGAGACGTGGAACGCGGTAAGTGTCCGGAAGGAATGACACTCTAATGAAGCCTTAGCTACGAAGGTGGAGGTGGGTTGAAAAGGTGTCATCTGAATGAGGTCACACAGCACATCCGCCGCCTGGGCACTGGGAGCAGACAGGTATGGATCGGAGGCCTTTGAGATAAACTTTGGATGCCTTTTGCTTTGCGTGGAGGTGTGGTTTAAGGCTCATTGGCAGGTGGATGTATGAAAAAATAACGAGTATCTTCAGTTGAATATCCGCCTAGGCTCCATTTTAATAACCTGCAGCATCCATACACTTCGTTTGGACACTTTACTTTAGATTTTAACACCTTCCTTGTATACTTGCTGTTCCTGGAATTCAATAACCCGGGTTTAGTGCGGAGCTCAGCTTTTCACACCCAGGTAAACACCTGCTACCTGCTCTGAAAACAAAATGGTTGTAAAGCTGACATTAACCTTTTACTTGTTTAAATATTGTTTTCTTTTATAGTTCAATATCAATTCTTTGCAAACAAATGTTATAATCTTCTGGCCTCAGTTTGTTTTTTATTATAACTTACAAAAACTTAGTTCTCTGTAGCCAGGGGCAGATTTAAGAATTTTGGGGTCCTAGGTGAAGACAGGCATGGGGCCCTCTGAATTGGGAAGAAAAAACACAACAGACCCATTATACAGATACTGACATTTTAATAGAACAGACATACAACATACATTATGTTGTATGTCCAAGAAACACTTAAAATCATAAGCATTCTGAAGGCATTTTAGTGAAAGGATTTTTTTATCACAAACATAATTAATTTGCACAAATAAGGAATAGTTGTATTAACCATACATGTAAACAGCTGAGTTTTAATGGACCCCCAGGAACTTGGGGCCTAATCCCCACCCTGTGTGTAGCTAAATCTGATCACTTGCTTAATCATCAAAATAAATAAGAGAATACTTGATAACTATCATTTACAACAAGCCTGGTTATACACTCACTTTATTAGGTACACCTGTCCAACTGCTCGTTAACACTTAATTTCTAAGCAGTCAATCACATGGCGGCAACTCAGTATATTTAGGCATGTAGACATGGTCAAGACAATCTCCTGCAGTTCAAACCAAGCATCAGTATGGGGAAGAAAGGTGATTTGAGTGACTTTGAACGTGGCATGATTGTTTGTGCCAGAAGGGCTGCTCTGAGTATTTCAGAAACTGCTGATCTACTGGGATTTTCACTCACAACCATCTCTAGGGTTTACAGAGAATGGTCCGAAAAAGAAAAAACATCCAGTGAGCGGCAGTTCTGTGGGCGGAAATGCCTTGTTGATGCCAGAGGTCAGAGGAGAATGGCCAGACTGGTTCGAGCTGATAGAAGGGCAACAGTGACTCAAATAACCACCCGTTACAACCAAGGTGGGCAGAAGAGCATCTCTGAACGCACAGTACGTCGAACTTTGAGGCAGATGGGCTACAGCAGCAGAAGACCACACCGGGTGCCACTCCTTTCAGCTAAGAACAGGAAACTGAGGCTACAATTTGCACAAGCTCATCGAAATTGGACAATAGAAGATTGGAAAAACGTTGCCTGGTCTGATGAGTCTCCATTTCTGCTGCAACATTCGGATGGTAGGGTCAGAATTTGGCGTCTACAACATAAAAGCATGGATCCATCCTGCCTTGTATCAACGGTTCAGGCTGGTGGTGGTGGTGTCATGGTGTGGGGAATATTTTCTTGGCACTCTTTGGGCCCCTTGGTACCAATTGAGCATCGTTGCAACGCCACAGCCTACCCGAGTAATGTTGCTGACCATGTCCATCCCTTTATGACCACAATGTACCCAACTTCTGATGGCTACTTTCAGCAGGATAATGCGCCATGTCATAAAGCTGGAATCATCTCAGACTGGTTTCTTGAACATGACAATGAGTTCACTGTACTCAAATGGCCTCCACAGTCACCAGATCTCAATCCAATGGAAAGTCTTTGGCATGTGGTGGAACGGGAGATTCGCATCATGGATGTGCAGCCGACAAATCTGCGGCAACAGTGTGATGCCATCATGTCAATATGGACCAAACTCCCTTAGGAATGCTTCCAGCACCTTGTTGAATCTATGCCACGAAGAATTGAGGCAGTTCTGAAGGCAAAAGGGGGTCCAACCCGTTACTAGCATGGGGTACCTAATAAAGTGGCCGGTGAGTGTATTTTCAATGCAACCACCACCAGATGTCAGGGTGAACAGCCTGCTGTTGCCATGCCGAGTTTGCAGGAGTTATATTTAGACATTTTAGTGTTTCTGCAACAAATTTCTACACAAATTCAAGGAGCGCTATCTACAGCGTACACCGTAATGATTTTTAATTCTTAAGTAAAATGTTGCTTTTTAAAGTTGACTAATTCTAGCAACAGAAGGGAGCATGTCATTGCGATTAGCTGGGTGCCCATTAAGCTGTGTTGTCATGCATGGAGCGTGCATAAAGGCTCCTGCTGAAACCTGCAACTCAGAATGCCATGGAATTGTAAAACAGAGGACCATTCACATCTGCCATCTTGTTCATGTTTTTTTCATACACCGTACGCGTTCCGTTGTGATCTTTATCACCCCGATCAAACCATTGTGTGTCTGTTTCAGCACTGACATAAATTTCAGATTAAATGTGAGCTGACTGTTGAGGCTGGGGTTGTTTTAGGAAAAAAAACATCATGGCAATGTAATATGGTTCAGATACATGAAAGTGTATATGTATGAAAGTGGCCTGGGTCAAAAAAAAAAACTAAACAAAAGAATTTCAAAAGAATGTCTGTTTTTACTTTTCTTAGTTGATCTTAAAAAGAAATCTGGTGTAGTTGACAAACAAGCAAAGTTCTGTAGGTTGACTGTACATTGTTAAAAATAATAACATCATTAAAATTTATTTAAAAATATGATTTAAAAATATTCAAATGATTTACTTAAACATCTAAATAGTTATAGATTGAAGTACTTTTATGTATTTTCAGGGGATCTCCAGTCTGTTTATCTAAACTGACAAACTCTTTAGTCAAAGCAACAAATAACAATTCAAAGTTATCATTTATAAAAAAGAAAAAATGCTGGAAATAATGAATTAAGCATTTAAGTTAAGAGAGAATAAATATACTTAAGGAGGTTTTTTATATTTGAATGCACACAAGAAAAAAAGGCCAGATAAAGTCTAGATGAGTTTCAGTTATTGGCTTGAAACTGTGGAATGAATCGAATGATGATTTTAAAGTCGTAGGTGGGAAATTCCATTGGGACCAAGTAGCACTAAATTAGTGACTTAGAAACGACACTGTCAAGGAATGCTATGGACAGAGGAAACATGCAAGAGGAGGAGAGTTTAGTGTTGGAGGTCGTGGATGAGTCTCCTCCGTCATCCATTTTTTATTTAGAGGAGGAAAGTGGGGACAAAGATGTTGTTAAAGAGGACGCCAGGGCGGCAGAAGCTTGGTTTGGTGTAGAAGGCTTCCAGCCGTACATGTTTGAGCCCTTGCCTCGCAACGCTGCCAGTTCTGTTAGCTCTATGCCTGCCGAAGACACAGACGTCCATCCCCGTGAACACTGGGACGCAACGCAATGGGAAAGAAAATAATTTTATTTCTTATTTCGATGTTACGTGTATTATCTGTGACATTTGAATCAAGATGCTATGAAGGAAAAAATTTGATTGACAGATGATTGTTGATATATGAATGGCTGAATTTAGATGTTCAGGCTAATGTATAACTAACTGGCCTGCATAAGATAAGGAAATAAAACAGTTTTTAAGACAGGATTTTTCTTTTAAATAGAAATTTTGTAACTTTTGGGACAATATGGTCTGATAAAGAGTACATTTATATACACGTTTAAACCAGAACAATTAGATATTTAAATATGACTTCCCTACGACTTTAATTTATGCAGTTTCTTGGTGAATTTCAAAAGAGCTTTCAAAGGTAAAATGATAAAATCCTATGTTGTTATGTAGATTTTGATATTTATATACGTACTGTGAAGAACCTGGTAGGTTGTAAAAGTTGTAAGTATAAAACAGGGTAGGCAAGAATAAGCTTTGCTTCAGCCTATCCATTCTTTTTAGGAATTGAAGGTTTGTTTGTTTTTTGTTTTTTTCTTTAACTGTTTCCTGTGTTTAATGTTGGATAATTTACCCAAAGTAAAGTGAAATATTATTATTTTTGTGTCACAGGCTGAAATTGTTTGGGAAACCCTGGTCTATGGCATGTATTCCTAAATGCCCCCAACCCCCATAAAAGGGTTTAGGAACTTTTTGTACATGATGTTCAGGCCTTTTTTGTGTATATGGAAGTTTTAAAAAAATATATATTATTTGCCTGATCTTCACAGGTCTGGTCCTGCTTCTCCTTTCTGTTTTGATCCATCCTGTTTTGGACAAGACGCTCCCTGAGGGGACAGATGCTGCAGCAATGCAGGGTCTGCATGCCATCACATGTGAAAGATGTGAGTAGACTGTACATTTGGTTTGCCACCAGCTCCGTGGGTCTGCACTTCTCCCTGAAAGGGGCTCCTCAGGATATGATCTCATTTCCATGATGACATCTGTTGACGGACTCCTTAAAGTTTCACCAGCTGCTTGTTCTTCAAAGAACCTCCAAACAGCTGATGCTGTTGGTTCATTTTGTTTGTGCTTTACTTCCTGTTTTCTCTCTTGGTCCCCCGGTGGTGCACTTGACAGGATGGATCCTGCTGCTGTTGCATAAATTCTCTGAGGATTTTCATCAACTGCTCTAATTTAACTGAAGGGCAGCTTCTTGAATCCATGTTGGGGATTGGTGGTTTCTGACGGGACAGCATTGTATTCCATAAAGAGATTTTTTTTCCACTGATGCACAGAGAGCGTCAGAAGCTCCTTTACTTTCCTCACAGTTACTCAGGTGCTCAGCCATCCTTTTATGCGGGCCCTTGCAGCAGATTAACATGTTACAGATTGAAAACAAGTGAACAACAGGTGTTAAACGATTACTTATACACAGTCTTCTTGAAATTGCTTTCCATATGCAGCAACTAATAAACATGACAACTGCTAAATAATATAATGTGCACTGGTCTCCACAGTGATATGCTCAAATGGTTCTAGAACAGAGGAGGCCTCTTGTTGTACTTTCCATTCCTCTTTGCTCAGAAGATAAACAGGTGCACTAAACCAGAGTTGTACATTTTAAAAGTATAGTGGAGGATGTTCTTATTCCTGGTGGATCATCTAAATAAGTGGTCGTCCTAATTGTCAATCATTCTGGTGATATGTTTACATAAGGCCGTACTACGTGCTCGTCCCCATTTTCACTTTCCAGTGGTGAGTCTGACACGATGGAAAATTTGAAAATCTTCCTTTGAAAGGTAAGCTTGTATGAGTGATGCAAACAGCAACTTTTAAAGGAAATGTCGGGTCATATTCAGAATTCAAACTTATAAAAGTACATTAAATATTAAATTATTACATACTGTGCAATAACTGCTAAGTGATAATTAAGAGTAATATTCATTTTAATGTGCTTTACTGGAGGCATCCATGTTTGTCAAAGAACACTACTGCCACCTACTGGTCTGTGACGTCACGGTGTGGTATCGGCTGTTGATTAAGTCCCAGTGCTGTATCTGGTGTTTGTCACAACGCGCTTTTATCCAAGTCATCTTGAAAACATTCTTCTTCCAAATGTTGGCTACATATTATGTGTTTTTTCTCTGGCCAGAAGTTCGATGGCAAATTCTCCCTCTGCAAGTTGGCGATCCAACGACCAACCCATCCGTGGAGGATCAGGAATCGGAAAGGTGAGATAACTCTTTTTTTCACTTTTACCCAATGTATTCTAGCATCCAGCTGCCATGCACGTGGGCATTTTCAGTTTAACTATAGCTCTGGTGAATATCAATGGTGAAGTCCTCTGGAAATCTATTTACTCCAATTGATTTTGCTTGTAAAGCGGGAAGAATGGCGCTAGGCTTACCGCACCGTGACGTCACTGCTGGAAGATGTCAGGAGGGAGGGGTTATTATATTTGGACAAAACTAACCGATTGTGACTGAAAATTTTTTTTTAAATGTTTTTAGGAATTATTGCTAAATTCATTAAATCACAGTGAACGTATTAGCTTTAGGTATAAATAATGATCCATTGAGTATTTTTTGCTGACTGGACTTTTCCTTTAAACAGAGCGTGCACAAGGAGAAATGACCTTTTAAATGCTCTCAAAGGCATTTACAGTGTTTCTCAAATGCTAAAACACATTTCACAAACGTTTCATCCATGTTCTTCAATGTCTAAACACAACACCCTTTTCTAAAGCTACATAAACACAACCACACCTTCTCCCTTCAAAACTCAAACTTTCACACCAAAAGAGCAGCTCGAAGCTTTCAAAAATGTAAACACTATACACATCATTACACACTACAGCAAAACAATTGAAAACACAATGCTCAATTTGTGAGAAGGTTCTTTGTTTCTTTACTGCCAATGCATATTTTTAGAAACTTTACAATTATGGATCTTCTTAGAGTGCTGCAGAGGATTGGGCATTTAGATTTGTGAGTTTCATATGAAGGGTATAAATCTATAGTAAATTCTGTACACTACTGTAACACAACTCACTGCAAAAGCAGAATCTATTGCCCACAACAGTACTCTTGAAAACATGATCAGGGTGTGCAGTTTTTTTATTCATTTTACAGTATTTACACCACAATCACTTTGCGGCATCATGTCGCTGAGCTGCATCAGGCCACATCACCTCATCCACATCACAGGCTATATTGTCTCTTCTCAGGCACCGTGGGAAAAACGCCCTGGAATGGCGGATCCATCCTTGGAAGTTCTCCACTGGGATGTCAACACACGCCAGCTCCATTGCCCTTAGGAGGTTTTTCTCCCTTAGTGTATGGTTGTCTGTCATAAACCTTCCATCTCCACGATGAGAAGAACTCCTCTATAGAGTTCAGGAAAGGGGAGTAGGGTGGCAGACAGACATTTAAAAAATGGTTACTGTTGGTGGTGAACCACTCACTGATTTGGTTTGTTGTGTGGAAGCGTACATTGTCCCAAATGATCACATAAATGGGATGTTCGGGCCCAGGATGGTGTTGTTGGCGGTCTAGGAGGATATCTTTTAGCTCCTCTAGGAAGGTTAGGAGATGTTGGGTGTTGTAAGACCCAAGGACAGCCTGCCGGTGGAAAAGCCCCTCCAAACCCATGGCCGCACAAAGAGTAATATTACCCCCCCGTTGGCCAGGAACCTCAGTGATGGCTCTTTGGCCAATGATGTTACGGCCTCTTTGCCTTCGTTTGTGCAGGTTGAAGCCAGCCTCATCCAGGAAGAGGTACTCATGAGGTCTGGCCATTACGTCCAACTGTAATATCCTCTGTGAAAATGTGAAAGTGCACAGGTGTTCAGAGCAACAGTCAATCAGGTAGCATATTACGTACTGTATTGTCCAGAAGTAATGTAGGCCACTGAGCAACACAGTATGTTTACTAACTGTACTGTGAACATGGATGTATACTTACTTGCACATACTCGTAACGTAGGTCTTTGTGTCGTGCAGAGTTTCGCTCAAAGGGAACCCTATAGACTTGTTTCATCCGCATCTTTTGGCGCTGGAGAACTCGGTCTATTGTGGCCAAGCTGACATCATCAATGCCCTCAAAGTTCACATATCGTCAATGACTTTGTCTCTGATCTCCCGGAGTCTGATGAGTTTGTTCTCACGAACCATATCCACAATGTGGGTTTCTTGTGCCGCTGTGAATATGGTAACCCACCCACCTCTATGTGGCATTCTTTCAACTCTAAAGAAAGAAACCTGTCGTCAATTGACATGTTTTACAATACAGTAACAACTGATTTGAAACTACTGTAATAGACTACTTTCACAGGCTTGTAAAATTGTATTGTGACAAAGAAAGCAATAGAGTACAATACCTGTTGTGTTGTCTGAATGCCCTGATAAAGGTGGCCATGGTGAACCTACTCAGGTTTGGACGGACTCTTAGTCCTGCTTCAGCCATTGTCATGCCATGGACAATGACATGGTCAATGACTGTTGCTCGCATCTCGTCCGTAATGATGGTGCGAGGTTGTCTTGCTCTCCCTCCTGGACCTTCTCTCCCTTGTTGGCCTTCTCCTCTTCCTCCTTGGCCTCCTCCTCTTCCTCCCTGGCCTGCTCCTCTTCCACCATGGCCTGCTCCTCTTCCTCCCTGGCCTGCTCCTCTTCCTCCCTGGCCTGCTCCTCTTCCTCCTTGGCCAGCTCTTCTCCCTCCTCTGACGCGATTACCTCTTCCCCTGACTCTGCCTTCATCCATTGTGTTTGTTTGGAATCTTCAGCAAACTGTGCACTCTGAACTTGCTTTTATACATGTGGTCACAGCATTAGCAACAGGTGTTTTCAATTTTGAGTCATTGAGTGTAATGAATGATGCCAGGTGTGTTCATTTTGTTCAAATATTGCTGACTGTGGCAAGCATTTTGCATCACATGAGCTTTCATTTGAGAATATGAGCAGAGTTCTTTTGCAAATAGTGTTTTAGCAAGGAAAAATGTGTTAAGATTTATGTGAATGGAGGATTGTGTTTTGTGAATTGTGTCTTCATGTGAAATGTGTTTATGATATTGGAAAATGATGGCTAGATTTAGTAAATGTGTTTAGACAACTGGTCATTTGGTTTAGAGGATTGGCTTTTGTGTTTTAGCATTTGAGAAAAACTGTAATAGGATTTCCCTCTTGGGAGTGGGTACAGGGCTGTGCGTGTTATTATTTTCTTATTTGCGAAAATCCTCCACAATACCTTTAAGGTACCTCAACGTTAGAGTATGTAGCCAGTCAAGAATAGGCTTAGTTTATTTAACCCATGGACTACTGCATTGTTAGAATTCAAAGTCTTTTTTTTGCATGAACATATTCAATGAATGGCGTTCACTCAATACGCTCAGATTTTTTCTGAATGTTGAACTGAATGGATCAGTTTTGAAGTAAAGAATGTGAAAAAGAGTGACGTGCAGTTTGAAAATAATGAGCAACACTCAAAGCTTACACTGATGTTTAATTGATAACAACATTTTTTATTGGATAACATCAGGTTTTACAGCTCCTATTACGGCAAACAGCATGACCGATCAGCATGTCTCCTGCTAGTACTAGTCTGCTCTATTCATGGAGGTTCTGGTATTTCTGATGCAAGTTTAGCAGAGCACTTGGCAGAGTTTGATCAACTAACAAAGGAAGACTGCAACAGAAAAAACTCACGTTTTTCTGCAAACTGTTCCCAACGAGACTAATGACCGACTGAAGAACGTATGGCATCATTTTGGATCCAGATGAACCTGTATGTTTCTGAAGTTCTCAGTAATGTGGCTAAATAAAGGCTTCACTGCACATCCAATATACCTGGACTGTCCCCAGTATTTTAAATTTCTTTCTATATATTATGATCACACATTTAAAATATGAAATATGTACAAAAAACAATTTAATTACTTACCTTTTGGTGTTTATTGAAGCTTCTCGCAATCTCACCTCAAATTGTTTTCATTTTTGTAAATGACTAAAGGGATACACGCCCGTTGAGCTAGTTTAAAATCTATTTTTTCGTTCAAAACTAAATGGATAAACGCAAATCTAAGCTCTTGCTTAAATCTAAGCTCTATGCTAGTCTGACGGGGTATGCTCATCTTACAGATACATTTCTAGGAAGTGTTTTCCTACCTTGAACTGCATAGGTTGTGTGGAGAGCATGAGTAAAATTTCTGAATCATTTGTCCTAAACAACTGAAAAGTTGATTTAAAATCTTTTAGCCAATTTCTCATGAATTGTGTTTTGTTTTACAGGCGTCAAAGGCTTTTGCATGAACTGACTTAAAAAACTCTGGTTTATGGACCTAGGAGGTGGTGACCATGTGGGAGAAGTTGTAGACATTGTCGGACACTATAGTCAACACTCCGGAACCTTCATGAAAGCATGGTTCATTTGCTTAGCTTTTTTCTTCAGATTCTACTAATGCAATTTAAATAGCCTGTATTGAAATATTACTTTTGCAGAATATACACTCTGCCCATGAACTGTTTGTCATTAGCCACTCTGTGAGGACCCATGTGCTGCTTCTGTGTAGCACCTCCCTGCGCAGACACACAAACATTGAAGGAGCTTTCCTCCATGTCTTTTAGAAAAGAGGAAGAGAAGGTGCTCTTTGCAGTCCACTCAGTGATACAAGCAGCTTTCTCACACCTGTTGATACCACACATCCATTCAGCTATTAGAAGCAACAAAAAACGTCTCTCAGTGAGGCGCTGATTCTCGTTGTTCACTTCAAATACCCTGCTCCAGCGTTTGGTATTCAGTTCAAATACATTTAAAAACGCTTCATTAATCCCAAAGGGAAACTGAATGTTGTAGTAACTCACACGTTATATTTTTTAAACAGGTGTTGCAGGTGTTGATAACTGTAGGCAGAAAGGAACTTCTGTAGTGGTTCGTTTTGCACCAGTTCTGTGAAAGCCTCTGACTGAAGACTGAAGAGGATGTTCACTGCTGTCCACGGTGCCAAAGTCATACAGAGTGTTGCAGCTTTTTGTTCATTCAGTTTTTCTCTTCAACATGTTTTTTGTTGTTGTTTTACAGTTGAACTCGACATGATAAGGGTCATATTTTTTAATTATTTATCATCACAGCTTTGCATTTTAACCCATTTATCACTACTGACCAAAAGCTTATAGAGGTTTCCCACCAGGGTTGCGTTTCCATGACCTCAGTTATCCACAGTCCAGTTGCAGGACTTCACCGTTAAAGTATATGTGTCATAGGGCTTTTTTCAACTCGCATGCTAGCTACCACCAATTCACACTTTAAGGGTACTATCATCACCTAAGGGCTGCAGTGAGAAAACCGGTGTCCTACTGCTGTTATAGTGTGACCAAAATGTATTCTCTCTGGAATTTGAAAGTTGTCTTTTGTAAAATTGTAATTACATTGGAAACATGATTAATTGCCAAGCTATAGTAACAGTGTGGGGGTATCAGACATTTAAAGATAATCAGACAGCCTTCTTGTTTCTTTAAGGCTGATAAACAGATTATAGTCAGTAACTGACCTGTGGGGCTAATGACAGGCTGTAGCAGGAACGACCAAGATGTTTCAGAAGATGTGAAGTACAAACTTACCACCAACGAATCCCTTTCCTAACCCCTGATCCTAAAGAAACAGTAATGTACAGTGCATGTTACCATACACTAGGTTAAACTACAATTTTTTTTTTTTCCTGTTCCCATAATACACTGTCTGCAAACTGTCATTTACCCTGTGCGTCAGCATGTGACATGCAGGGGACTTTAACCAAGCATCATTGTCTGACATGAAGAGAGTGAGAATGTGTTGAAGTGTGGTAGTTTTCCGTAATGACTCCCCCAACTAGTCCAGCTATCCTGGAGATAATTACGAAAAGTTTAAGACCAAACGCCCCACAGGGTGGCTAAGGCTACGGGAATGGGACTCCCACCAGGACACAGCCAAGTCCCCACACCAATAGCTATACCAGAAAATCCTGAAAGTGATGATCTGCCAACCAGGATACTACCAATCCCCAAAATTGCCAAAGCCTCAAAACAAACAACACCAGTGCAATAGGGGAGCAGAGGGGGTAAGAAATGTCCACTCACTCAAAGTCCTCTCCCCCCTTCTTTCCTTGTGTGTGCATATGTGTCCATGTTGATGTGAAATGCTGTTGGAATTACAGATTGGTGTGTTTAAGTCCAGGAATTGTTTAATTCACATTTAAGAAGATTTTATAAAGATCTGCAGCAATAAAGATTCACTTTGTATGTGATTAATACAGTCCAGAATATAATTAAAATCATCCTTCTGACATATAAATAAATGGCCAAGCTCCATCTTATATCAGAGATCTAATTGTTCCGTATGTGTCATGAATCGAGGACAGATGGACCCAGAATTCAAGGCGAGACAGTCAGTAGGAAAGTTCAAACGTTTATTAAATAAAACAAAACTAAAGTGGAGCTGTGGCTCGCGGACACTGCAGGCGGGGAGGCGGGGCACCGCCCAATCTCAGACACTCTAGGGGAGAAAACACAGGTAAGTGACCACGATAAACTGATATATGATTATCTGGGTTGGTCACCTACCTGGTTAACAGTCCAGACCACGAGTATCCCCAGTGCTGCAGTCCCAGAGGTGATGCTGGAACAGACAGGAACAGACAGAAACAGGCAGGATCCAGATCAGGCAGGAACAGAGACAGGTGGCAGGATCCAGACTTCCAGGCACCCACAGGCTTCCAGGAGGGTTCAGAGTCTTACTGGGACCAGAAGCATGACCAGGTGGTCACTTACAGGAGCAGACAGGATCAGGTGCAGACAGGCAGGCACAGTGGAAGAGGGTAGCCGAGACAGGACGTATGAATCGGAACTTGAAGCAGACTTTAAACTGGTCTCCACCCTGGAGCCAGGCTTACTTAGATAAAAACTGAACCTCCCCCCATAATGAGCCAAAAACCCAGAGGACTCCGCAGGGGAGGAACAGTGGACGATCAGGAGACAAGACAAACACTAAAGCCCTCTTTCCACTGGCAGCTAGGATCCAGGACATGAACCAAATAAAAACTGAACAGAAAGACTGACAGAGAGACAAGCAATGATCTTGACAAGGACTGAATGCTCAGGCTGAACTGAATATAAACCAGAGGAACCAGGTGAGAGGGAATAAATTATAACTGAGGCAGGGAAGGAAGAGGGCAGGTGAGAGGAATTACTAATTAGGGAGGAGCAAACATGACATGACAGTATGTTCCTAGCAGAGTGCTCCGCTCTAAATCTGCAGTTTTACTAGTGGGTCCTAGAATTTCTAAAAGTAGAATGGGATGCAGATCTTTTCAATATCAGTGTCAGGACCTCAGAATGTAGGACCCAATATTCAAGGCATAACAGATAGAGAGAAAGTTCCAAAACATTTAATAAAAATCTGCTGCTGGGGGGGGGGGGGTCAACACCCTTCAGAGACACTCTGGTTTATTGAGAGAAACACAGGTAAGTGACCGGGATTATCTGACGGAAGATGATTATCAATGTGAGTCACTTACTCGGTTTAACAGTTCAGTCCATCCTCTCAAAATGATGCAGGATCCAGCCGATGGAACCACCCAGCGAGTCCCCAAAGCAGCAGTGAACAGGCAGAAGTCCGAACCAAATCAGGGTAACCAGGAGATTCAGGAATCCACAACCCAACCAGGGGTTCAGATCAGAGCAGGAACAGACAGATCCAGGGTTCCAGGAATCCAGAGAGCATTCAGGCAGGTTCCATGAGGCCAACAGCGGGTGGAGGCAGAAACGTTCTGATGCAGACAGACAGGCTCAGCAGTAGAAAGGCAGGACAAGAACACAACATCAGAAAAACCACAGAACCTTAAACTAGCTCCCCCAACTCAGCCAAAACAGGAACAGGGCAAGCTAAAGGTAAGAGCCAGGACACGATCAAGAAACACTAAAACGAGACAAAAACCCTTCCTTAACCACTGGCCTCTGAGAATGGGACCATGACTGCTGGAAATCAGCCATGATCTTCAACCAAAAACACAAAGTCAAACAACAAATAGAAATCAATGATCTGGCCACGATAGCTGGGCTGAAACATATATCAAGCAGCAGGAGTAAGTGAATAAGATGAATGATGATTAGTAACTGGGCAGACTTAGGCATGTCAGTAAAATGCTCAGGGCAGCTATCATGACAATCAGGCTGTTCTTCTGTGGAACCAACTACCAGTTTTAGTCTGTGAGGCAGACACCCTGTCTACTTTTAAGGGTAGGCTTAAAACTTTCCTTTTTATACAAGCTTATAGGTAGAGTGTCTCAGGTTATCCTATGCTATCTCTATAGTTATGCTGCTATAGGCTTAGACTGCTGGAAGAGATAGAGGCAGTTTTTTCTTAATTCTGCCTGTATTCTCCGATTATGTTAGTTCAACCTCTAACTTTATGCCTTCTTTTTTCTCTCATCATAGTAGGTTTATATGATCTGTTCCATTTTCGCTGTGCAACTATCCTACAAAGAAATACTAGCTGGGCTGCCACCATCATCATCTTCAACTTTAGATGATAGAGGTGGGCCTGTTTTTCAGTTCTTCCTGTTTCTCTCTAAGACACAGCTATCCCACTGAGCAGAAACTGGTTTAAAAGACATTGAAAAGAACGTACAAACAACTTCTACATTTGGTTGAAAAGTGAGAAGCTGTAATTTTCAGTTCGTTGAAAAAACACTGAAAACTGGGTTTGCAAAGTGTTTTAAACATTTCTTATTGGACTAAAGTGGGAAAAAATAAGACTGACCAAACACAGCACAGTTTTCAATGACTATTTCTGGACTAAATCAAGACAGACCGACCAGAGTTAGCGTAAAAAACAATATCTAAATGACATGTGGTATTTCAGGGGATGGGCTCAGCATTTACTGTTTTTAATTGTGTTTGCTGTTTCCTCCATTTGACAGGAACTCTTGCTCAGCTTGTCTGACTGGCTGTTTTTCCTGGACAGAGACACCTGTGGAGCTAGTTTTCTAACATTATACATCAGTGTCTCTATGTTCTTTCTGTACATCTGCTTCTCTCTCTTTAAACCCCTATTGGCCTCAGCAGAAGGCCACTCAAACAGAGTCTAGTTGTGCTGATTGGTTTCTTCCTGTTGAAACTGTTCCGTTTGAGGGGTCGCTGTAGAGTCAAACACAGAATGCAAGCAAACATGTACTTAATCTATACAGGCTCATTCAAGAGGAGAGAATCCTGCAAAGTCACTCTTTGCAGTCAGCTGATTTTGCATAGACAGAAAACTTTTAAACCAACTGACTGGATGATCGGATTAGATTGTCTACCTAAAGAGACCGGAGATGACATAGGTTGTCTATTGGTACTATATAAATAAACTGAATTGTATCCTTATTCTTATCCTACAATAAAATACGTTTTTAGTGTTGTTACACTTTAACCTTTGAGTTGATCTTAACTTCAAACATAAAGTAAAATCCCTTTAAAGAAGAGGTCCGGTCAGCAAGGAATAATCAATGGATCATTCATTTATACCTAAAACGAATACGTTCGCAGTTTAATGAATTTAGCAACAATCATTTTCGTCATGATCACTGAGTCCAGGAGTGGCCATTTTTGCCCAAATAGACGTAGTAACACCTTGCTCATGAAATCTTCCCTCAGTGACGTCAAGGTGCGGTAAGCCTAGCGCTATTCTACCCGCTTTTCATACAAAATCAATGGGAGCTACTAACCACATCTGCAATCAACAACAATTATTGAAGATTTCCAGAGGACTTCACCATTGAAATGACCAGAGCTATAGTTAAACTGACAATGCTCACATGCATGGCAGTTAAATGTTGGAATACATTGGGTAAGAGTGAAAAAAAAAAAAGAGTTTCCAATTCATGATCCTCCACAGATGGGTTCGTCGTTGGATTGCTGATCTGAAGAGGGAGTATTGACCATCAAACTTCTGGCCAGAGAAAAAACACGTAATTATGTAGCCAACATTTGGAAGAAGAATGTTTTCAAGATGACTTGGATAATAGCGCGATGTGTCAACAGCCGATAACGCACCGTGACAGTAGGTGGCAGTAGTGTTCTTTGACAAACATGGATGCCTCCACATTCAAATTCAAATTACTCTTAATTAAAAACACTTATCATTTATTGGACAGTATGTAATAATTTTATATTTAAAGTACTTTCAGTAGTTTCAATTTTGAATATGACCAGATTTTTCCTTTAAGAGGTGACTGTGTCTGGCAATCTCAGCAACAATTGAATGTTTTAAATAGTCCAAGACTTGATGAGCAACACAAACACTTGTATTAGAATGCAAATCTCTGTTCATTTTGATTCAGTTAACTGACTCTACAACAGTTATGTATAGTCACTAATGCACACACTCACTCTCTGGGAAATAAATTATTCTCCAGTATTTATTTTGGGGTGAGATGCAAAAAACCTGCGGAGCATTGAGATAGATAAGAACTAAATTGTGGAAATGGAAAATGCACTGGGCTACTATGATTCAAGTCACTTTCAGAGTCTGCAAACAAATCCTTACTGAATTGAAAATGTGGGGGAAAAAACATGCAAATGATCCAAATGTTTACAGGAGAGTTCTGGTAAGTATTGAATGAAGTGTTTTTCATCTACTCTGTTATAAAAGATGATAAAAGGTGTCATTATTTCAGTGATGTTTCAGGTTTTCTTTATGCTAGCCACCGGTTATCTCTTTGTATTATTTTAGGTGTTTTTTCAGTCTAGGCCAGACTAATAGCTGTCCTGCTATAACGTGATTATCTCTGTAGCTTGCAGGCTGAGACTTTGTTCAACATCTAGTTCCACTTTGTATATAAATAAAGTATTAATTTAAATGATAAATAATTATAAAAGTTTCCACAATGGAATACAAATGTTAGAACTGTCCATATAAAAATGCAAACCCTGCATTTGTTGTGGATCAAATGTCTATGACCAGGCCAGTGCCACTGATATCGTGACCAGTGGCGACTGGTCAATAGAGGGCTTTATGATACAAATTTTTATAATTTCATTCTAAATGAAAATTTAAAATATTTATTTATATATATATATATATATATATATATATATATATATATATATGTATTGATATATATGTATTGATATATATGTATTGATATATATGTATTGATATATATGTATTGATGACATACAAAAATCTTTGACGATCGGTCTCCGCCAACTGACGTCAATTGTTTACCTCGGGCGCGGTGCATCGTGGGAAAACCACCATATTAGGTCGAAAGTTGAGATAACCCACACGCGGCTGTTCTTTCGGCACAATTATTTACCAGAAATTACACGATTGTGTTGTGTGAGAGGCTGCCAGTGCCGGTGTCGTGCCAAGGTAGTTATCCCTGCGAGGCAAAAAAGGTCCCAGCTTCTTCATTTTTGGCTTATAAGCATCTTTTATGATGACAACTAACCCCTGAAAACTTTGGAGTTGATTGACCTTTATTTCTTAAATTTATGTACAGTGGCGGCTGGTGAAAAATATTTTTGGTGGGGCTGATATAGCCTAGTGTATGTCTCCAACTAATCCGGAATAAGAATTCAAATAAACAATTGGCAATACATACAATTTAACAGTAATGATTTAATTTACTATATAACAACAGTAACAGTGATGATTTGGGTCACTGTGACGGGGTTCTTTGGCCTCCAAGAATCCAGTCTCATTCGGGTTACCGGTGTTGGTGATTTATTGAGCTCAAAAACTCAAAACAGGGTGCAAAAGAAACTAAACATACAAGATACTCTGGGCCTCAGCCTCCCTCCAGTTACCAGCAATGTAACAAAGAAACAGAAAACAAAAATTGCCGCTTTTCTTCCCACAGCCCTCATTAAATAGTTTAAGCCCCTCACATCAGGCTCTCTTATTTCTGATTTCTTCTCATTAATCAGTTTTGTCCATATATTACCTCCACAAACAATTGATGTACAAAAACAAATAATTTTTACAACTTAATTCTTTTACACAGATTCATTGACTTATTCAATTACACCAAACTGGGTTTGAACCCAGCAAAGACGCAGCCAGACTGAAGATGACAAGTCCCCGTAGCATAAACACGTACACACCCCCCACACACACACACACGGCTAACCCCACTGAAATATTAAGTGTGCACCCTCAATATGCCAACAGGAAACCAGGAACAGCTTGTGTGTTTTAAGTTAATGGAGCTACTGGGCTCAGCGCGAGTGTATTGGTCCTCACAAACACAGTATAACAGGAATGTGTGTGTGGCGCGCAAAGTTAGAGAGGTTGTTTTAAGCGACGAGGTGGATTCGTCACAGTCACAATAACCATGACATGAAATGTTCATATCCTACAACAGGGATGTTCTTCTGGCAAACGGGTAGATAAATAAGGATCTCACCGAATTTGGTGGAAGCTGCATCTCGTTCGTTGCATTCGCCATCTTCCCTCTAACTGTCTGCACCTGCGCTTGGGTTCAGAAGCCTGTTAAAGCGCAGTATTTTCAGAGCCCCAAGACCATAAAGTTCTGAGACGCTGATTGGCCATTAAATTCACCTAGCAATAGTACATGATTGACAGATTCTCTACAAATGTGGGTCTGTCTGATCAGCGCCCCCAGAACAGAGACGGTAGGAGTCTGTCTGTGGAAATCCACAAATTAATGATAATAGATAGGGAAATGTAGTTTATATAATTTGTTTTGCTTATAGGTACACAGTCTAGAGAGTAAAACTGACATTTATGAGTTAATTTCTAAAAATATATTTTACGTTTCTCTCTTCTTATCAGGGAGGGCGGTGCCCCAGCGCCCCCTATGGGCCAGCCGCCACTGGTTATGTATAAGGGGGGAACAAATTATAGCAGGCCACCTGCTATAATATGCTCCCCCTGTCTAAATCAGGCAAAAAAGGCCCCAGCTTTTTCATTTTTGGCGTATAAGCATCTTTTATGATGACAACTAACCCCTGAAACTTTGGAGTTGATTGACCTTTATTTCTTAAAGTTACAAGGGGGGAAACAAATTATAGCAGGCCACCTGCCATAATCTGTTCCCCCTGTCTAAATCAGGCAAAAAAAGGAGCCATTTGTGAATTGTCCATGTGCTTCCAGTGACTTATATGCTTTGAATTCCTCGCAAGTGTAGGCACTGACGCCAAACACTGGGTAGTTTGTTATGTCCACTGATGAGGTCGGAGGCAGTGAAGTGACGTCGGAGCTCCAGTCTTTGCTGCGGAGATCATAAGGATCTATGCCGTTAATATCCGACAGTTTCGACAAGTAGCGGTCCCTGGCCTCGTTATTAAGTTTTTGCCAGTACGGTAATTTCGCATTCTGCTTACTTTTTTCCATATAGTCAGAGAAACAAACTCAATCCTTTAGTCCTTCATTTAGCTATGCTGCGGTTGTTTACACTAAGCCTTTTCCACCTATAATGGCGTCTTAGCAACAAATGTCACGTGACTGGTGGAGACAACTTCTGATGGCTACTTTCAGCAGGATAATGTGCCATGTCATAAAGCTGGAATCGTCTCAGACTGGATTCTTGAACATGACAATGAGTTCACTGTACTCAAATGGCCTCCACAGTCACCAGATCTCAACCCAATAGAGCATCTTTGGGATGTGGTGGAACGGGGGATTCACATCATGGATGTGCAGCCGACAAATCTGCTGCAACTGTGTGATGCCATCATGTCAATATGGACCAAACTCCCTGAGGAATGCTTCCAGCACCTTGTTGAATCTATGCCACGAAGAATTGAGGCAGTTCTGAAGGCAAAAGGGGGTCCAACCCGTTACTAGCATGGGGTACCTAATAAAGTGGCCGGTGAGTGTAAATATACCGGTGTAATAACTTACTATACGTTTGATTGTTTTTTGGTATATGTCTACTTTGAATTTATAGCCCCCAATCCAAACAACACTGCAGGCCTTTCTCCATCCTCTTTGCCTGTGACTATTTGATTGAGGGTAGAGCCAAGCAACACTTCAGGTGAAACCACATGAGGTGGGTCCTTTCTCCAGATAGTCTGATGTTTCCTGCCGTAAACAGACTGCCTTCTCTGGCTACCATCAAACCAAGTTTGTCGTAGAGTCTAATTGTTTTTCCCTCAAGGACAATTTTTCTTGGTTGGTGATTAATAACGTTGCTTATGACTAGCAGAGGTGTAAAGTAACGAAGTACAAATACTTTGCTACTGTACTTAAATACACTTTTTAGGTATCTATACTTTACTCCATTACTTATTTTTCTTCTTACTTCTGGCTTCTACTCATTACATTTTCGCACAAGTATCTTTACTTTCCATTCCTTACATTTACAACAAAAGCTACTCGTTACTCTTGGCTTCGGTTTAATGTTTATAAGCATTTATTTCATATCATGTGCTCCATCCAATGCAGATCATTGGCTCCATCCACATCTGGTGAAAACTAGTGTGATTGGATGAGTCATAGAACGCAAACACTCATTGGTTAGCTAAAGGAAATCATCAGAAGCAAGCAGGTGTTCTTCAAACTGCAAACGTGAATTGTCTATGCCATGCTACAATGTGGGAAAAAGATGTTGAAATGTCTGAAAGGTTTGACACAGACTAGAGCGTATCGGGAGACGGAGACCAACAGAACTCCCTCATCCTTGGCCCTATCTCAGTCAAAAAAGCCTAAACAGTCAAAAAAGTGAGTTTTGAAATTCATATAGTGGCATCTGGCTGTTTTTTTAAAGGTTAATTTATACTTTTATACTTTAAGTAATTTTGGAGCACATACTTTTTCACTTTTACTTGAGTAAAGAGGTCAAGTTGATACTTCAACTTTTACCAGAGTGTTTTTAAACTGCAGTATCTATACTTCTACTTAAGTAAAAAATATGTGTACTTTTGACACCAAAGCAGTTTGTTTCGCATAAAAAAGAGTGATGAGTTAACAAGGATCTTCAAACAGCCTGTGACGAACAGAGAGAAGAGATCAGCAAAGATTTAGTATAAAAAAATCTCCTTGTAGACACAATTTTAACATAAATAACATGCTATGACAATTGTTCACAGGAAAACACCACTGATAACTAGGGCTACAACTAATGATTATTTTGCCAAACGATTAATCTGTCGATTATTTTAATTATCGGATAGACAAAGGTTCCTCAAATAAGATTTATTAAGAAATTAAACTAAAACTCTTTCACTTGAGTTCTGGATAGAGCATATAGACAGGAAAAAAAGTTTCTTATTTTAAGTGCGAAACGTTTATATAATAATAATGATTTTACTAACAATTACTGTTTGGTTTTACCATTGATTTGAACCAAATATGAATTATAAATATTAATAATAGCTATAACTTCCAGTTCTAGTTTTTCATACATTAATAACCTGCTAGTGATTTTGAAGAAACGGCTTGCCTTCCATATTCAGAAATGTGTTTTTACAAGCACTACCTTTCACCTTGCAATACATCACATACATCCAGAACATTACATAGTAAGTCCTCTGTCTTTATTCAGGATGACACAGCATAGACGTGTACAAGCTAGAGCAGATTGTCTGCACCAGAGAAAAAAATAAGAAAGATTTGGTTTGAGTACATTCAATGTAGATGTATTAAAAAATGTGGATTTCAACAACTTTGAAAGAGAAAATAGGTAAATATACCAGATCAAAATGCTGGATCCTACAGGACTCCTACCAACACATTGACGGATGGGCAGTGGGCACAGTCATACAGAGTGTTACAGTTTTTTGTTTAACAGTAGAATGCATGACATCGGTCATAAATTCAAATTCAGACTTTATGCTTTAGGAATGCATCTCAGCTTCCATGTACTATTTGGTAGTTTTAATGTTTCATGTTCTAATGTTAGAGATATAATAATATAAAATACATTGAATATATATATATATATATATATATATATATATATATATATATATATATATATATATAGTAAAAAGCTAATTTGATCATATCCCAAATTCTTCCAGATGATCTTTCAAACACAAAATCCACCTTAAACTGTATTATGGTTTTCATCCATGCTTCCCTTCTTTGTACATAGTAATTTTGTTAGTTGAGTATTACTACACTTAGTTGAAAGTGTTAAACTGAAATATGTTTGACTTGGGGCTTAATGATTTTTTTAATAAACTCTTATTTTGAACAGAAGTTGTAGTGAATTTATTCCATGTGCAGAATTAACTGTTTGACCATGATTAGTGCTAAAATCACTCATTCAGTTATTGTTCTAACGCGCAGCTAGTAGGGCGTGTGTTCATAAACAATTTATAATACATATATATATATATATATATATATATATATATATATACATACATATATATATATATATACATATATATATACATATATATATATATATATATATATATATATATATATATATATGTAAATAGATTGTTGGTTGCAATGAACTCCATCAGTTCAAAGCGTGAATACCATTATACTTGATTTAGTCTAAGGATCAAAGTCTTTCGATATTCTGTGCGGCTCTTCTGCTCCCTACTTCCATAAATCTTGTGATTCTCCTGCCTCTTTGCATAATGAGTTCAGGGGATATGCATCAGAGTTAAGTCTGACTTTTCACCTCTGGACCAAAGTGAATGAATATAAGCGTGCAGTTTTTGAAAGTCTGCTGGAGAGTGTATGAGAGAGGGAGTTTTGTATTTTTGGAGTATTTTAATGTGTGTCTGTACAGCTTCCTGTCAATATGCCAGCTCCTATAATCCTCTAAAAAGATTAGGATTAGTGGTCCGCAGGCCTCACTGAATGATCCACTTGGAAAGAAGAATACTGCTAGATGAATATACATTTGAATAATCAGCTCCAACTTGTTTTAGCATTGTATCTGAGGCCAGGGGCGAAAATTAGCTTTGGTCATGGGCCACTTGTTTTTAAGTTTGCCACACTCACAGATCCAGAGTTTGTTTGACTTGAGGTTAGTTTTGTTTTTATTTTGGGATCAGGTTATTAATGAAGATTTATTTTGATTATCTTACACTGCATATAAATAGAAGAATGACCAAAATGTCTTCACAGCTATATAAAAAAAACTCACTGGAGTGCAGCTGCTAGGGTTGCACAAATAGTGATAATGTTTAGATGGTTATTGCTGTTTTAAACAGTTTCAGCTTTTTAAGGACAGCTCTCTTTCTTCGTGAATGGATCATCATTTTAAAACAGCATTTTGTATTCTACCTGGTTGTCTTTCTGTGATATAAAATTTATTTAGTTTTTCAAAACATTTAAACAGGGTTGTAACTAGTGGGGGGCTTAGGGGGAATGGGAACCCCTAGAAGCAGTGATACTATCATGTGGAATGTCCTCCTTCAATGTTTTAAAGTTAGTATTTACCAAAAACACAGCAAAAAAATATTAACAAAAATATACAGAAAATAAAGAGGACTAATACGGAGTTCTTCTTCAGACAAATTAGCTTTAAGTTTTTATTAGGAAAAGTTTTTTTGTCATCTACGACTCTACTATGTAATTTAAGATAAAAGACCACTCATTTAATGTCTATATTACGTAGAACAATAAATTATTTTAAACAGTACCAATATATAAATATGTTCAAAGCTTTATTAACAAGGACCTTGTGAAAATCAGATCTGTCTTAAGTGATTTATTTGGAAAATAAAGATGTTGCCATTATCCATTTTCCTATTAGTTTACAGTGATCAGCATACATTAACCGTTAAATGTTTTTACCTCAAACCATCAATGGTTTTAAATATATATATAGTTTAAAATCAACTTAATAATTTCATAATGCTATTCCTTCATCAAATTATGCTCAAAGTAGTATTTCCCTTGATTCATGCATGAGAAATCCTCAGGAATTCTGCCCGCTATCTTGGAAAAAACAATTGGTCATTGAAGGGTTTGTCTTCTACTTTTTGAAATCAAAATTTTCAAAGGGAGGTCATGGGTGGTTTGTTTCTTGATCAGACTTCATTGTTTAAAACACAACATGTCATTTATTTCCTAATCATATAGCTCTTACGATTTAGATTAAAATAAACATTCAAGTAATCCAATGGCCAATGTTAAAATATGATCTTCCTGGTCTTTGATGAACAAAAGCCAACTTCAGAATGCCATGATCTAAAGCTTTGGTTATGCTCGATGCGTCCACAAGCTCCACATGGCCAAATTACATCATTTTCGGTGTATAAGCCCCCATGAAAAAGCTTTCAAAAAGCTGTAAACGGCTGTTTCTAACTTCCTTGTGCAGTGTTGTTGTCAGCTAGCTGTCTCTGTTGAATACACGCCCCTTTGAATCTGGCCAAAAATGGGAAAAAAAACAGCATAAAGCATAAATACTGCAGAAGCTATCACACTCATTTCCACATTGATTACACATGCAATAATGAGCCTTTTTAAAAGTAACTAAAATGTTCTAAAAGACAAAAAATAAAATGTTCAGATTGATCTAAAAAGAAATGCTAACTAAAATACTATCGGAAAGAAATACTTCATTCAATGAAATCCTGGTTTACAAAAATCCCCTAACTATCGTTACCATGCTGCGCATGTTGGTTTTCTCTCATCAGTAATCGGTGATGGGAAGAAAAACGCGATAAGTTTTGCTCAATGTTTGAGATAAAGTGGCTTTTTTAACAGCTACTTTCCACAGTGACAGCGACTGTTCTTTCATTAGCCAATATCAAAGTCGTAAATCGCAGTGAGAGGCCTAAGACTTTTTTACAACTTCTTACAAAAAGAGCCTAATTGTCCTAACTGGTATGATACAATAGGTTCATCAAAATATAGCAAGGAAAGACTTTTAAACCCAAGCCAAAGTGCGTCAGCGTTAGCTAGCAATGGTTTGGTGTGGGTAGTGCTGACAGTAATGAAGGAGGAAGGAAGAAGGAGCTGTATGTTTTTTTTTTTTTTATCATAGTTCATCCAGCATAGAGACCCTCCAACATTCCTATCGGTTACTTATACCCCTTTCCCACTGGCTGAAAAACCTCTTTAAACCTGGGAAAAATCGGCTTTTTGTGGCAGTGGAAACATTTCACTAACGCATGTCTACCCTGGTCAAACAACTCAGGAAGCGACCCGTTTTAAAATCGCCTTGGCTCTAATCAGCATGCTGTGGGAACACCAGCGCCGCGTTCATCCGCTAATTTACCTGATACAATTGAATGCAACATAAAGACACAAACACCACGCCAGTTGCTTGTGATCGAACAAGCAGAAACAACTCAGCAAGCAGCAAAGCAGCTCTGGTGAGAAGGATTAGGACAGATAGAGCAAAAACAATAAAGCACACTGACTATGCCCTGGCTTCCTTCCATGTTGATCTCTGTTGTTTACTTTTCTGATTTCTGTTACACTGGTGACATCATCAAGGCTAACCCTGTCATGATGCGTGGTTGGTTTGCTAGCCCAAGATGCAGAACTCACTGATTCAGAGGCAGGATTAAAGTCCAATGTTTATTTGGATCAGCACAGGGTTCTGCCCTGGAAGGCAGAGGAGACAGAGCACAGGTTAAACTCAGGGACAAATAAACAAACTGAAACTCACAGGTTTGAAGACTCAGATAGGCAGGATTAAACAGGCAAGAGACTCTGGTTTGCTTCCATGGCAAGGACAAGGACAATGACCACGATCCGGCTCAGAGTGAAGCTTTCAAACAGTTTATATAGTGAGAGGTTAATCAGCAGAGCTGATTGGGATCAGCTGAGTGCTGAGAACCAGCTCCCAGGAGGATCCACAGCGCCCTCTGGTGGGCAACCTCTGGATCCCAACAGGAAAAGAAGCCCACAGGAAGGGATCCAAACAGCCCTCTGGAGGGCAAACCTTTGGATCCCAACAAACCCAGCATCATGGATTCACCAGACACGCAGCCGGAGGTGGTGGGAGGGCACACAGCCTCCCAGTGGGGGTTAGACCCAGCTTTTTTCCCAGTGGGAAGGCAATCCAAATGCAGATTGTAAATAAGTTGACCCATGTTTGAAAAACCTGCATTAACCACTATGTTCAGTGGGAAAAAGGCTTTAGGATCTTTACAGATTCCTTCCATTTTTGCCATAGAAGAATATTTCCGATCAGCCGACCAACTGCAGTTTAGCAAAAACACCACTTTCCTCAGCTGTACTTTGTTTTACATGCAAATGAACACACTTTTAATATGTTTAGAGTTTTCTAATGGAGACCTTCAGCCTTTCACTATTTGTCTGTTACTTTTTAGTTCTTTTTCAGAAGGCTGTAGTTCTGGATTCAGCTGACACCATATTTCTTGTAATGATGTCCATGATGCTGAAGGCTGAATTCTGCACAGCAGTCTGGATGTATTCCCTACTCATGATAGTATTCTTACGTTACCCAGCGTAATTTGTAGTTTGCAGATAGACCCATGCAGCTTTAGGTGACATAAAATGGTTGGCATCCAGAGAGGGAGAGGTGCCGTCGCAATGTTGCAAACTTTTTATGTATTTATTTTATAAATACTCCATAGTGCCAAAGAAAATATTACTTATATAGCATATTGATGACTTTGGAAGGCTTAAAAAAGAACATAAAGCATTAAAATATGACTATGGCAAGCAAAAACAGAAGAAATCTGTAAGGAGAGAAAGTATTTTGAAGCAGTTTAAGATTAAAAGTTATCTCTGCCATGTAAATTAGTCACTGTTTTATCTAGCTGAAGTAAAGTCAAGCCAAAGCCCTCTGATGTGAGCTTATCATACCAATGAGACTATTACACTGTTTACATGGTCGAATTTCACTTTCAACTTTAGATTTTTAAAGAGGAACTCATCCAGATATTACATTTTTAATTGAGAGAAAGCATAGTGGTCTGCTGGGGTACAGCGAGATCAAAGACTCATTGAAAAATAAGTACAATCTAAAGATCATTAAGAAATATTGCTTTTCTCTTCTGTGAAAAAGTAGAATTATAAAAAATAAAAGGTTAAATGCAACAAATAAACATGTTCTGCTGGTTGATTCAGTCAAAATAGCAGTTGCTGCTCTGAACCACTGATGTCCAATTTTCACCATTAGGGTTGGGTTTCTGTGTCTACATTATGTTCTCTATTTGATTAATTGCTCAATATAAGAAGGAATTCATTAAGGACCTTGATTTCAATCTAGTTTATTTATATAGCACAAATTCACTTGTCATTTCAAGGGACTTTACAGAGACAATACAGTCAGAAGTTTCTATCAAGAAAAACCAGATGATTGTATCCAGTCATTGACTTGCAAGACATGCTTCTCCTTTATGAGCTTGCAGTGACGATTTTCTCTTGTCCCTTACGCCAAAATGTTGCATTCAGAGAGGGAAAAACACTTTTAACAGGAAGAAACCTCCAGCAGAACTAGGCTCAGTTAGAGAAATTCATGGAACAGACATACAGAAAGAAGCAGTGATACAAAAGGTAACTACCAACCAGCTTCACAGGCGGCACCCGTCCAGGAGAGACACAGCCAGGCAGACGAGCTCTATGACAAAACAATAATAAAAATTCAGAAGAAAGGTAACAGGACAATTGTACCCCAGCAGTAATAAAGAAGTGTGGCAGAATCTAATGACCAGACAGACTGAGAACCAGATAATTCAATCAGACAATTCAGTTCAGTTTATTTCTATAGCACGGGCTTTAGTCATTTTTATTCAAAGATTAGAGTTTTTCCACAGTTTTTTGTTTTAATCAGGCAGCGTTTTTACCCAATCTGTATTTGTACTAGGGAGAACCAATACAAATTAGTAACATTTGCCAGAATACTTATCAGAACTTTCAAAACTCCAGGTGGGTCTTGAATCAACAACCTCAGGAGTGGGTTTCCATCTCTTACACTTGACACCTCTAGCAAGTTGACAGCTTTTCAGAAAGATATACCACTTAAAACTCATTATATCCTTCACCAGTGACTTGCTCAGATTTTGATCAATACATTGTTTAATCTAACCAAACTAGTTTTAACCAACTAGATTGGTTGTTTTTCCAACCAATCTATTCTCAGAAACTATCCAAACTCTATCCAACTCTCCTTCAAACTCCTACATCTTGACTGAACACTGAGGCTGTTTAGATGCCTGCCAACGTTACGGGTGAGCCGAACTACGTCCCGAAGTGGTAACGTGGTATGGTGGGGTAACGTGGCTTCGGGCGTCATCCATTTTGGCTCCTCCCCCAAATGAAGCAAGCCTCGATACTTGCCTCACAAGTTATCTTTAACAACATCGCCACGTCCCTGTTTTTCTCTGATTTTTTTGGCTTGGTCCCTCACAATCCTCATCACGGATAAATGTCTTAATTCTAAAAGAAACCCACAGTTTGAACTTCACAGCATGGTTGAATTTTTTTAACACCTATGCCATATATGACATAACAGTGTCAGTTTTATCTAACATATGGCACAACGGCTGTGTTGGTTTTAATGAATCTATTTAACTGCAGTGTTGCTCTCTCTAGACAATCACAATATGAAGGAGAGTTACAGAGATTCCTGAAGCCAGGTGTCCATTGAGCAACCCCAGGCAAATGTTCATGAGATCCATAAGCCTTACTATTTTAGCTATCCAACTTCCCTGGAGTTAAGTAACCTGCCGTTAACACACACTATTTGCTTACAGGCACCCCACGTTATTAAATTACTGCTTTGGTTGCCTCTAATTGTGATCAATGAATTTGTGTGTGTAAGTGTTGCCTTGGACTGTAGCTGAGTAATGATATTGACTGGGCAAATGGAAGATAAAGCTATAGAGGTCGTAACGGTAGATTGAATTTGTTCTCATGTTAAACAAATTGTTGAAATAAGGCGAAGTGGATCTATGGCCGCATCTTGTCGATGCTAAAATCTGACCCCCATTCCCCTACTTCCCATCTGACTGTTTCACCTAAACATGAGGCTTATCAGAGCAGAGAAAAAATCTATTCTCTTCTTGTTCAATATTGGTGAGCCTGTGCAAATTACTACCAAATCTGTCTCAATGTCAATTATGTTTTTCATTTAAATACCATATTCTACATATTTCGGTAATAGAAAGTGAAGGGTTAGTAATCAGTGATGGGCTCTCAGGGCCTTTAAAGTCTTCACTGCTGGCCTGAAATACACCAGAGCCCCTAACCTACATTCACAACATAAACGTCTTTCTAAACTAAATTTCCTTCTTTCCTTCCAACCGTATTAATTTATTCCAAACCATCTGTTCTCTTAATTTTGTAGAGTTTCTTTTGGTTGTACTGCTTCCAATAAATCTATTGCAACTTCTCTGTGTTTTTATGTCAATCAAATCTTCCCAGGGCCTTCAGAATTAGCATTGTTTGTTGATGTTACCTTAACAATATTCGAGAGGAGCGTTTTCTTAAACCAATTAGATTTCAGATATGCAACACAGGGCCAGTGAGAGGGCCCACCCCTACGTCAGTATTCCCTGTCCTCTGATTGTTAAAATAGAGCAAAATATTTATAGCTAATTTAAGCTAGCGACTGTCTGCATTTTAAATTGGGTTTCTGGCCTCCATGGCTGATACTAAATGGAGATTGAGAATTCTTGCACAAAGACGGAAGGATGGACTTTTATAAACATTTAGCATCTCTGGTGAGTCTGATATATTTTATTTTCATGTTTTATGCTCTATTTTAACTGGTAATTAGATGCAAATTGAATCTGACTGGCTACTGATGATGTAAACATGGCGGAGCTGTGGTTATAGAAGACTGTGGTTGTCTTAACTGGGCTTCTTGCTTATTTCATCTCTCTATTATCCCTCACATTAGTCTTCCTCTCAGTTATTTCTGCACTTGTTACATGTCATATTTGAATACTATTGGGGTTTATTTTATTATTATGTGAAACTTGTAATATTAACCACCTTCGCATTTGACACCCATCGTTGCGAACATTATATGTATATATATATATATATATTTATGCATAATCCGTGTATCATTCGTTCTTTCTATTTTCAATTGCCAATCAAAAAACAAAAAATAAAAAATTGACTGGTTATTTTGTTATTTGTTTTTTATGGTTAAACCAAAAACGAAAAAAGGATTTGTTTTTCATATATCAATTCTAAGCTCAGATCAAGAATACGAAATGGAAAAACGGACAGCAACGCAGAATTTGTTTTTAATATTTAATCGGTACAGTTTACGTGACCCGGAAATAGCTCTTTGCGCAGCAGTTGGGGTAATGAAGTGGCTACCATGGCGACGCTAGAACCACACACTATGTTGATCGAGAAGCTGTTTGTTGTTGCTAGTTAAAAGTACAGTGCACAGAAAAGTTTCAAGAAAAAAGTTATACCTGGAAAATCCTGCAAATTTTCTCCGTTGTCATGTCCTCCTCAAGAGTCACACGCTTGGATCCTCGAAATAAAACGTAACTGTCCATGGCTGATAGGTCCGACTGCCTTATCTGGTGCAGTTTGATCGAACGTGGTGGGAGTAAGCCAATTGTTTTTTTAGCTAACGCTCCACCAAACTTCCGGGTCATGTAAACTGTACCGATTAAATATTAAAATCAAATTCTGCGTTGCTGTCCGTTTTTCCATTTCGTATTCTTGATCTGAGCTTAGAATTGAAATATGAAAAACCAATCCTTTTTTCGTTTTTGGTTTAACGATAAAAAACAAAAAACAAAATAACCAGTCAATTTTTGATTTTTTGTTTTTTGATTGGCAATTGAAAATAGAAAGAACGAATGATACACGGATTATGCATCTGTGCTTTATATGTGGTTTTGTGTTTTGGAATCAGTTTAGTTAGTTTTAGTTTAGTTCCAAGGGTTGTGTCCTGGTTCCTGACTGCCAGTGGATCATGTCCTGATCCTTCTCAGCGGAGCCCTCAGATTTTGGCTCGGACGCGGAGAAGATCAGTTTTATTCCCATAAGCCTGGCTCCTAGGAGGAGACCAGTTTAAAGTCCTGCAAAAATCTTGGTATAACATCTTGTCTCTCTTCCCTCAACCACTGAGCCTGCCCGTCTGCATCTGAGCCTGCCTGTTTAAATCTGTGCGTGTCTGTCTGGGCATGCTTCTGGACCTGTCTGACTCTGAACCTGACTCTGAGGATTCCTGAAAACCCAGTATCCATCTGTTCCTCAGCGGATCGGAACCCCTGGTCGGACTTTGGACTCTTGGATTCCTGGACTGTTCATGTCTGTTCTGTTTTTTCCCTGACCTGGATTGGCTTCCAGCTTTTTCTCTGGGGTACTCTGGGCGGCACTTGTCCATCAGCTGGATCTCATCTCTTTCAAAGAGGATGGACGGAACTATCAAACCAGGTAAGGGACCCAAATGGATAATCTTCTTGTGTCAGATGATCCTTGTCACTTACCTGTGTTTATCCCTTCAGAGTGTCCATGACTGGGTTGTGTCCCACCCCCTGCTGCAGTTCCCACGAGCCACAGCTCCACAGCCTAGCGCTTTTGTTCTGTTCTGTTCAGTTCTTGTCAATAAATGTTTTGAACTTTCCTACTGATCTCACCTGAAATAGTGGGTCCATCTGTTCTGTTTATGACATGTTACACTTATGGGTGATTATGCCTGGTGCTAGCAGCAGTTAAAACTCAGCTCAGAAAAATCATCTTCTAACTAAATCTCATCTTTAGTTAGAAGATGAGATTTAGAAATTCCTAAATAAAAAAACACCGGTAAATTGCCTGGATGGCAAACAAAAACCCCAAACTAACCTCAGCTGACATATGCAACTTTTAGAGGGGACAAGTTGGCTCAAGATGCACCATAACACACGTTTATTATTAGTGAAAGAAAAAAAACATTACTACACCAAGACAGCCAACCAGCTTACAATGGAGAAAAAAAAAACTAACAGAGAAATCTAAAAACCTTTAAAATGGTTCTTTTAAGAGTTTTAATGTCACAACATCTAATGCTAGACAGGAAAGGGGGTATTTAAGGCCTTGGAAGAAAAGCACAACACTGTCATTGGAACAAGGAGGAGGGTGGCTGATTTTCCAGCTCTCAAGATTCATGACACTCGTTAACAAGGTGAATCAACATGCTTTCTGGGAAACGAAGGATAATCAAGGTTATGTAAACTTTAGATACGTGCGTTTGGGGTAGTTTCTGTTGCCATTGACAGATCAAAAACCTAATTAAGTAAAATAGAAGTTGTTTATTCAGCCACTAACCAAGAATGAGAAAAAGTTTTGTAAAATTGGAATTAATTTTCAGTGAAAAATTGCCAGACAAATATTCTAAGTTGCGTAAACAGAGCACAGGCTGTAGCTGCTCCTCAGTTAAGTTCTCTTTGAATACCAATAACTGAACTAATCTTATAACAATGAAATGCCATTTAGTTGCTACGATTCCTTTTTCTTAACCATAAGAACTGGTACCATATTTAGCATCTGATTGTTCTTCTTCTGAAGATGTCTGCATTTATCTTCTCTTTGAATTCCTGCCATCGTGCTGCTACTTGGAAATCTCTTCAGTGCTGTGTTGCCATGGCAATTCAGTGGTAGTCATCTATTGAAAGTTATATACTGGCTGTGTGTGTGTGTATCTGTGCTGTTGTGCCAGTGGCATTTAAAAAAAATAAAATAAAATGTGATTTGTTTCTGTTTTTGTTTAAGTTCTCTGCTTGCTGGGGTCTTTAATCTGTTGCAGGTTATTGTGTTTATGTTTTACAGGCGTCACATGATAGTGGATTAATGGAGACCTTGAGACTTTACTCCCCTGACCTACAACAGTTTCCAAGGTTCATTAATCTTTCAGCGTTAAAGCCTCTGAAGCTGAAAGTACAACATGCAGGTTTTAGTGAGACAAAAAATTCAAACAGGTTTTTTTGTGTTCACTGTCCAACTGTAAACGTCATACTGTAACAAGAAAAAACAAACCAAACAAACAAACAAACAAACAAAAAATGGATTTTGAGGATTTACAAAACATGGATATCAGAACAATTGAGAAAGTAAAACAAACATTATCTAAATCCAGACAAATGGAAAATAAAAACCTTGATTTTACATGGTCCATCCATACCTCTGATGATTATAAACAACTATTATTACATTGGTTTTATTATGTTGTTGGGCAGGTGTCTTCAGGTTTAATCCATTCCAATATCTTGCTATGGTTCTTTGCTTGGGTTAGAAGTATGCCTGTGGGAGTCTATTTTTACGGCAGTGCATTTCCAAGGTAAGTCACTGATGTTGGACATCCCTGGCCCACAGTCTCAAATCTGGCCATCCCAAAGTTGTTTTGTTGGGTTTATATGAGTATATTAGTCTACTCAACATTATTGAAAACACTATGAATTTCACATTCAATTCAATTCAGTTTATTTCTATAGGGCCAATTCACAACACATGTTATCTCAAGGCACTTTTCCAGTTCACCAGATCATCCAGTCAGATTCTATCTAATTAAAAACAGTTGATTGCATCGACTCTTTGGCTCAAATGCAATCCCTCACAACTAGCATGCTTGTAGCGACAGTGGAAAGGAAAAACTCCCTTTTAACAGGGAGAAACCTCCAGCAGAACCAGGCTCACTGTGAGCGGCCATCTGCTGAGGCCGACTGGGATTCAACTGTAAAAGGCGACCCCGTCCAGGGTCAGGATAACCTGAGCTAATCTAACTATACGCTTTATCTAAAAAGAACATTTTTAAGCCTACCCTTAAATGAAGATAGGGTCTCTGGGGGGGGCTCCTTATAACTTTCCCCCAACTACATTTCATAGTCCAATATTGTTCTTTCTACTCCACTATATTTCAAGGAAGCTGCTAGATACTTGTTACTTTTGGTTCAGTTTAGCTTAACCTCTGTAGCTGTATATCTTTCTTGAAATGCAATTTCAAAATGTAAGATTGCAGCCCTTAGGACTGAATCTGGACGCCACTTTTTTAGAGATTTGCATGACATTCCACAAATGTGAGGAAATTTGTAGTTTGCAGTTCATACATTTTATTAAAGTGCTAGTTGTTGCCATGTGGCCAAGTCTCAAAGCAGAGTTGTAGTTTCTTTGTGGTAATAGATTCAACCGTAAACCTCTATTCCATAGAGAAAGTGTGGCAATCAAGACACTCCTGTTTTCTTTTTGGTTTGTTTTTAAATATAAGTAATAATCAAAATACCTCTCCTTACTTTTTTGGCATTTTTATGCTGAATTTCTTCACATGTGGCATAGAATCTGTAGCAGGTGGTTCTACAATCAGTAACAAGGTTCAGAAAATTGTACAAAAATCTACTGATATTAGAAAATTGTATTTTATTTTTCAATACTTAAATACTTTTAAATGCACTTTAATGTACTTTTGAATACTTAACTATTTTCAAAAGTGAGTACTTCAATACTTTAACTTTGTTAGGACTCCTGTCTGTGTGGTTTGTGTTTTTTGTGTTTGTCTTCCTTCCTCCACCAGGCAGCGCCTGCTCCTGATTCACCTCCTCACACACCTGCAAAGGGTTACCTCATTTACAGAGTGCTCTTAAGCTGCTGACTGCCACTACCTCGACGCCAGAGTGTTTGCCAGTTTTGGGTACTCTAGCCAAGCTGAGTTTTGCTGAGTCAAACTGAGTTCTTGTCAACCGGAGTTTTAATCTTGCTATTTTGTCTTTGCCTCTCGGCAGCAAGGGACCCTGCAAACTGGACGTTTCGGACCATCTCTCACTGGAAGGATCAAATGAGCCTCAAACTGAGCTGGGGATTTAAAGTGGAGGTGTGGATCCACTTTCCTCAAGGGATCATTTGAGTTTCACACTGAGCAAGGGATTCATCTGCATCACAGTCCGTTCAAGTACAGCAGGAAATCTGAGTGGCAGTCAGTTTCTCTGTTCTCCTACAAACCACCGCATTCTGGGTAAATCCTGTCCGCCCTCCACCGAATGAGACAAACACTGGAACACCCCACACCGACTGGAGTCAAAGAGTCAACCACTTTTCTGGAAACATGAGTCTGCAAACCTTTTCTCCTCTTCAAGTTCGAGAATCAATTTTCCCACTGAACCTGAACTAACCACAGCACCTTCCCCTCACCTTTCAGTGAGCAGTGTTCAGAGCAACACTGTAATTTCCACAAGCTTCTCAATAAACCTGTTAAACTTTTCCCCTGGTCTTTCTGTATTGGTTCTCTGCATGTGGGTCCGAGCTCTTGATAAAATCATGACAAACTTGGCGGGATTTTTAAGAGAATAACTTTTACTTGTAGTTGAGTAAGATTTGCCTATAAGTATCATTACTTTCACTGAAGTACTACTTTTGAGTACTTCGTCTACCACTGTGGGGCACCCCAGGACTATGGAGTCGGGGATCCTTTACTATACTATCGCTGTACAAGTGGAGTGGGAGTTTGTTTCACATTGCCTGCAATAATTCTGACCTATTAGGGTTGGGATTCTATTCCTGATGCTTCTTTTTTCTGTCTGTGAACATAGAGCAGATGTTCCTTGGCAAAAAGTTCAGTTTTTGTCTCATCTGCCCATAGGAAATTCAATTAAGCTTTTTGGCTTGGCAACATGTAGTTTGGCAACGTGTAGGCAAATTCCAGTCTGTTTTTTTTTGTGATTTGTTTACAACAATGTCATCCTCCGTGGTCATCTTCCATAAAGTCCACTTTGGCTTAAACAACGATTGATGAGAGACTCATCTTCCTTGAGATTGAAGTTCACCTTCAGTCTCTTTAGAGGTTTCCCAGGGCTCTTTCTTTACCATTTTAATCATCTCTTTCTCATCAGTTTTCATGGAGGTTGGGTATAGACCCATGGATATTAAATTTCCAAATATGTTAAAATGTAATCAAGGGAACATCAACCTGCTTTGAGATAGTCTCATAGCCTTTAACTTTAGCATTCTGGTGGACAATTTTCTTTCTAATCTCCTGAAAAAAATCTGTCCTTTGCTTTTTCTGATCCATGTTGAGTGTGGTACACACCACAACACCAAACATCACAGTGACTGTAGCCGTATATATAGGCCCACTGACAAGGTTGTAAACATTGGCAATACTGACTAGTGGACACACCGTAATTTAACATGTCCATTCAGTCACATTATTAAGTTTCTTTTTATTAGTAAGCTGTTGAAAAGCAGTGTCTGTCTTTCACTTGTTCCTTTTCACACAATTTGTATCTATTATTACTTTTGTTACATTCAACTTTTTTATGTGACCGTTATGGGGTTTTTTTTCCCATTAAACAAGAGGTACTAACAGCTTTGTTCATTCGTGTGTATTTTCTCTTCCTTTAAAAAAAAAAACTCCAGAAATTATAGATTAATATACAATCAAAGAAAATTTGCAGGAAGGAGACATGCTGTTTAAAATATACAAATGAAGAAGGTATTATATTTCTAAAAAGCCATTCAGAAATATACATATTACATTTTGTTGGTGGGGTGGGGGGTATTTTTTTCCCTTGGTTATTAAACAAAAAGTGGAGCATTATAAAAAAAAAAAAAAAAAAAAAAAAAAAAAAAAAAAAAAAAAAAAAAAAAAAAAAAAACTTTGCAACCATGACTGGTGAGAGAAAACTCTGTGATCATAGAACAGGCCTTAAAAGCTCTTCAGATCAATCCCTTCTTTTATCTTCACTAACAATAATAATGGACCACTGAGAAAAAAATGGAAAACCCACCAGCTATACTTTGAAGTTTTCCTCAATTTTATATGCATTTCAGCTATTGAAAAATGCTGCTGCTGCCTAAATACACATAAAACAACACCCCTAATAATCCTGAATGCAGTGTCATGGTATAAATTAATCCTACTGTTGCATGCTATAACATGGACACTCAAGTCATTATTTCTAACATATTAAATCGAATGCTTAAAATCTTATTTTGAAATCCAAAAGAAGGCAATTGTTGAGTTTCCATGCTGTTGTGGCAGTTCTCCGAATAGAGACTGCTCATCATGTTGGCTGACAACAAACCCTTACAGATCCACTAAAGAGGCTTGTGTCACTTCAGCATTGTTTCTCTGCTGCACGGTGGGTAAGAAATTCTAAGAGCTATGATTTAAGGCAGTGTCTGAAAACCACACTAGTCTGCACTTGATTTCTTAAATATCAACAACTGAAGGAGATTACATGCCTTTTTTTAAGTGACAGGGAAGGGGGTATGGGAGAGTGGGCAGGACATGCAGCAAAGGACCACAAGATGGGTTTGAATCCAGGGAGGCCACATTAAGGGTAATTCACGCTAACCACAGCGCCACCAAACCATGCCCCGAGATTACATTCTCTTTGTTTGAAGCCCAATAAAAAACACTACTCTTTAACAATAAAAATTGTACTAACGCATTTTCACGACCATAAGGCGCACCGTACTAAAAGGCGCAGTCTCAGTTATGTGGGCCATTACTGTATTTAACACACACATAAGGCGCAACAGATTATAGGGCGCCGTTTTTATATACCGGTAAATATCCTCTACTATGTTTAAATACCTCTACTGTGTATTTAAAAATAGAGCGGGAGCAAAACTGAGTATGATTGTGCTTTATTCATGTATTTATTACAAAGTATTAATCAAACCCATCAAAGTCATCATCCTCTGTTTCTGAATTGAACAGCTGCGCCAAATCAGACATGCCAATTTCCCCTTCTTCGCTGTCAGAGTCACTTTCCGTGCCGGGCGGCTCCTAGGAAATGATGCCGGCTTTTGCGAAAGCTCGAACAACAGTGCCAGCAGACACGTTAACCCAAGCATCTACAATCCATCCGCAAACTGTGGCGTAACTTGCCCGGCGCTGCCTTCCACTTTTCGTGAAACTGTGGTCTGCGTCTGTCATCCATCGCTCCCACGCCGCTCGCAGCCTTACTTTAAACGGCCGCTTCACACCGATGTCGAGCGGTTGAAGTTCCTTTGTCAGACCCCCGGGATAACAGCAAGCACAGCGTTCATTTGTTTCACCTTTTTTTTCACATCGACTGTGAGATGGGCACGGAGTCACAGATTAACAGCGATGTTGATGCGTGGAAAAAAAACACCTGGTCTCCTTACATACACCTCCCTCAGCCACGCTTTCATCATCTCCTCATCCATCCAGCCCTTTTCATTTGCCTTAATAACAACTCCAGCTGGAAAAGACTCTTTAGGCAAAGTCTTTCTCTTAAAAATCACCATAGGCGGCAGTTTCTGTCCATTTGCCTGGCAGCCAAGCATAACAGTAAACGACGCCTTTTCATACCCCGTTCTGTGTATCACTACCGTGCTGGTCCCCTTCCTCTCCACCGTGTGATTCACCGGGATGTCGAAAGTGAGCGGCACCTCGTCCATGTTGGTGATGTGGCTTGGCTGGATGAGTTTGTCGGCGATGTGTTTGCTGCAGTAGGAGTGGAAGTTCGCCAGCTTTTCATTATAATCGGCATTATAATTTTCATTATAAACCGCCGCACATACCTGTTCTTAAATACACAATCCACGCCCACACTTCCCCCTTTAACGTTCTCATGGTGGTCTCAACAACGTCCACAGCAACAACACACATAGGGCGCACCGCACTATAGGGCGCGGCGCACATTTTGAGGAAAAAAAGTCGTTTATATGCGCCTTATAGTCTCGAAAATATGGTAACATCCATGCAGAACAAAAGAAATGTGTCTTTGGTCCACGCTCCAGTGGAAAGCCAATGTAGGTACTAGATCTGCTCGGGGCCCTGCCCCTTCTTATGACTTCAGGATATGGCAGCTCCACTCAGACAAACTGTATTGCACCTGTTTCTTAAGGATCAAATATTTTTCTTCTTTTGGAGCCCCACATATTATCTCCTATATTTTCCATTATTTTACATTTCATTGGCGACCTAAAGTCGCCGAAAGTAGAAAACAATCATTGTCAGTCTTGAAGTAAAGCAATGGGTTCTAAGAATGAACTGTGCCATTTAACAAGGTGACACAAAAAAGTCTCAGTTTATTTTCATTCTTTTTTATTAAGATCTGATGACAGAGGAGGACAAAAGGGACATCTTAAAAAAAAAAGATTGTAGACAAATACAACAACAGTTATTCTACTTTTAGAAAATGAACGGTTTTTGTTGACATGAATTTAATAAGGCTAACTGAATAAGCTAAAAGAGGCTAACTTGTTAGCTACTGAACACAGCTAGCCCAACCCAGTCTCATGGGAAAATGTACCCCCACTACGTTGGTCCACACTGCAAAACGTAGTGGAGGTACATTAATGGCCAATTTTTTGTGGTACTGTTACATTTCTTCTGCCTATACGCTTTCTATTGTTTTACGTCCTAGTCACGTGACTTTCAAGATTCCAGCTGGGAGAAGAAAAAAAAAATATATATGGCCGACATTCGCTCATTTTTTTGTGGAAAGATTAATGACTTGAGTTTGTTTTTGCATTAAAATGAGTTTTGATTACATTTCTAGTGAGAAATGTATAGTTTGTTGCCAGAATATTTACTCAGGGAATGTACATATTCACTAGCTTGTTCGTTTCTTGCAAAGATTTTTCAAGATAATGTGAAACTGTAACATTTTGGTATAAACATGGCTGAGATTTCTCTAACTTTTAGTGGGAAAATCAATAATTTCAATCAGTTTCTGCATTTAAATGGGTTTTGATTACATTTATAGCGAGAAGTGTAGGGTTTATTTACATAATATTTACTTAGTGAACATACATAATCACCCGCTTGCTAGTTTTTGCTACGGGTTTTCGGATCTCGTCAGGATTATGTGAAATTGCAACGTTTTGGCTGCTACCCATCGCCTAGCATTTAGCTGCCGCCCCGATTCAACATTGAATTCTTTGTGATTTAACTCCATCTGACGGATCAAACCCTCGCCACTGCGTGCGTTGCGTCTGGGGTTGATTTTCAGATCAATGCATTACGTCGTGGCATAAGGGAGAAACTAATTAAGCTAGTTAAAAAAAGGATCATGGGTTAAGATCGGATGTGTTTTATTTGGAAATCTACCGGATCCTTTGTGCATTTAACTTCCTGTTTGGTGCGATCTCATTGATGGGTTTTGACCAGATTTTGACCAAAGAGGAACTAAAAAAAAAAAAAACAATTTAAATACACAACCAGCATATCTGGAATCAATGACAGAGAGCGACTGGGACCCAAAGTTTATTAATTTCTCCCCACTGATTTCCATTCAAAATGTTTTCGATCCCACCGGGCTCTAGGGAAGGGGCGGGCATACCGCCACCTACTGTTCATGAGTGTGTAGCAACATTGTTTTACATCTATTAAATTCTATTTTTTAATTTTGTATTCTGAAGATAAATAAATAATGCTTTCCTTAATCTATAAATATCTTTTATATTTCCTTTATTTCCCAATAATCCTTTAAGACTCCATTCTTGGCCTGTCCTTTCAACTCTTTTCAATTTCTTCCTTTCAGGTCCAGATGTTTTGCAGTTCATCAATACATCTACATTTTCTATCTCTCCACATCCTTCACATTTATCATTATTTTTCCTCCCTATTAAGTATAAATTGTCATTTAAATAAGTATGACCTACTCTTAATCTGATCATTATTATTTCTTCTTTTCGGTTTCTCTCTCTCTAATACTGACTTTTGTACTTTATATAACCTTCTTCCTTTTTTATCTTCATTCCACCTTTTTTTGCCATTTTTCAATTTCTTTCCTCTTAATAAATGATTTTCCTTCCCCTTTCCCTAAAGGAATTGTAATTGTTATTGCCTCCTCTAAAGCCCTTTTTGCTAAATCAATGCCACTCCTGTATAATCTAAATAAACTGTGCTGAATTTCTAATACTAAATCTTTCCTATTATTTCCTTCTCCCTGAATACTTTCTAAAACTGCGTTGGAATCCGTGCATACCACCATACCCTGTCTGCTCTGACCTCCTCAACCCATTGGAAACTCAGTATAACTGCCACCATCTCTGCTGTGAAAACAGATAGTTTATCTGAAATTCTTTTAGAAATGTGTATTTTGAACTCTGGTACATATATTCCTATTCCCACACACCCTTTTAAATTCTTTGAACCATCAGAATATATTTTAAGGTAATTATAATATGAGTTTGCTTGTTGGAATCATTAACTGCTTTAAAAAATATTATTATTATTATTACTATGCTTTTCAAATAATTTAAAAGGGTGTGTGGGAATAGGAATATATGTACCAGAGTTCAAAATACACATTTCTAAAAGAATTTCAGATAAACTATCTGTTTTCACAGCAGAGATGGTGGCAGTTATACTGAGTTTCCAATGGGTTGAGGAGGTCAGAGCAGACAGGGTATGGTGGTATGCACGGATTCCAACGCAGTTTTAGAAAGTATTCAGGGAGAAGGAAATAATAGGAAAGATTTAGTATTAGAACTTCAGCACAGTTTATTTAGATTATACAGGAGTGGCATTGATATTTGGTTTTGCTGGGTTCCAGCACATGAAGGGGTAAAAGGAAAGGAAAAGGCAGACAAATTAGCAAAAAGGGCTTTAAAGGAGGCAATAACAATTACAATTCCTTTAGGGAAAGGGGAATGAAAATCATTTATTAAGAGGAAAGAAATTGAAAAATGGCAAAAAAAGGTGGAATGAAGATAAAAAAGGAAGAAGGTTATATAAAGTACAAAAGTCAGTATTAAATAGAAATATTAATGAGAGAAACCGAAGAGAAGAAATAATAATGATCAGATTAAGAGTAGGTCATACTTATTTAAATGACAATTTATACTTAATAGGGAGGAAAAATAATGATAAATGTGAAGGATGTGGAGAGATAGAAAATGTAGATGTATTGATGAACTGCAAAACATCTGGACCTGAAAGGAAGAAATTGAAAAGAGTTGAAAGGACAGGCCAAGAATGGAGTCTTAAAGGATTATTGGGAAATAAAGGAAATATAAAAGATATTTATAGATTAAGGAAAGCATTATTTATTTATCTTCAGAATACAAAATTAAAAAATAGAATTTAATAGATGCAAAACAATGTTGCTACACACTCATGAACAGTAGGTGGCGGTATGCCCGCCCCTTCCCTAGAGCCCGGTGGGAGCGAAAACATTTTGAATGGAAATCAATGGGGAGAAATTAATAAACTTCTGGTCCCAGTCGCTCTCTGTCATTGATTCCAGATATGCTGGTTGTGTATTTAAATTTTTTTTTTTTTTTTTTTAGTTCCTCTTTGGTCAAAATCTGGTCAAAACCCATCAATGAGATCGCACCAAACAGGAAGTTAAATGCACAAAGGATCCGGTAGATTTCCAAATAAAACACATCCGATCTTAACCCATGATCCTTTTTTTAACTAGTTTAATTAGTTTCTCCCGTTTGCCATGAGTAATGCATTGATCTGAAAATCAAGCTCAGACACAACGCACGCAGTGGTGAGGGTTTGATCCGTCAGATGGAGTTAAATCACAAAGAATTCAATGTTGAATCGGGGCGGCAGCTAAATGCTAGGCGATGGGTAGCAGCCAAAACGTTGCAATTTCACATAATCCTGAGGAGATCCGAAAAACCGTAGCAAAAACTAGCAAGCGGGTGATTATGTATGTTCACTAAGTAAATATTATGTAAATAAACCCTACACTTCTTGCTATAAATGTAATCAAAACCCATTTAAATGCAGAAACTGATTGAAATTATTGATTTTCCCACTAAAAGTTAGAGAAATCTCAGCCATGTTTATACCAAAATGTTACAGTTCCACATAATCTTGAAAAATCTTTGAAGAAACGAACAAGCTAGTGAATATGTACATTCCCTGAGTAAATATTCTGGCAACAAACTATACATTTCTCACTAGAAATGTAATCAAAACTCATTTTAATGCAAAAACAAACTCAAGTTATTAATCTTTCCACAAAAAAATGAGCGAATGTCGGCCATCTATATAGCCTATATCTTTTTCTTCTCCCAGCTGGAATCTTGAAAGTCACGTGACTAGGACGTAAAACAATAGAAAGCGTATAGGCAGAAGAAATGTAACAGTACCACTGTTACGTTATTACATACCAGTAATAAAATGGCCATTAATGTACCTCCACTACATTTTGCAGTGTGGACCAACGTAGTGGGGGTACATTTTCCCATGAGACTGGGTTGGCTAGCCACTGTGCTATCCCACCTGAGTTGCTCTCTACAAAGTAAAAATATTATTTTAGAAAGACTTGAATATTTTGTAGGAATTAAAGGAACAGCACTATACCTATCTAAATCTTATCTATCTGATCGATTTCAGTTTTTTCGCGTTAATGATAAATCTTGCTCATGCTCAAAGGTTACCTGTGGAGTATCACGGGGATCAGTGCTAGAACCAATTCTCTTTACTATGTATATGCTCCCAATTGGTAGAATTATTAGACAACATGGGATTAATTTCCACTATTATGTTGATGATACTCAGATATATCTGTCTATTAATCCAGATGAAGCTAACCCATTTGTATCTCTGCTTCTGTCTCCTTGAACCCCAGTCGGCCTCAGCAGATGGCCGCTCACACTGAGTCTGGTTCTGCTGGAGGTTTCTTCCTGTTAAAAATGATTTTTTCCTCTCCACTGTTGCTACAAGCATGCTTGGAGTGAGCGCTATACAAATAAACTGAATGTAATTGAATTTGGATTAAATTGACATTTTTTTGACTCACAGGATCAAATGTAAAAAAATGCACCTTTTTTGTCTCCTTTAAGAAACTTGCATGCTTACCCTTACCCTCTATGACCAGGGTGTGTCACTACACTTGGTGACTCAACAGCTGACAGCTTTCGTCTTTTTCTTTCATCTAGGAACTCTACTACTGTATGTGTTTAATGTTATCATCTGTTAATTTGTTTGCCAGGGCTATTTCTTTATGAAAAATCCTACGCTGTGAGTTTTATGAAAACATTTCAAAGATTAACTGTTACAAATTGAATCATCATTTTAGTGTTTTTAAATGTGGGTTTCCCTAACATGCTGACTTATATCTGGCTCCTTTTAAATTTCCAAAGCAACAGCCATTGCTGAAGGCCTGGCCTGTAACAGATTATTCAGAATATGCAAAACAAGAAAAGATGAATCCAGCAAACACCTTCCTGTTTGTGCTTTTTGCTTTGTTCTGTTGGTTTGCAGTGAAGATTAGATTTTTTTCCATTCCCTTAGCAGGCTTTCATCCATTATTCATACATATGTCAACCAGCACATTGAAGGCTTTTAGTTGTGTGCTGTAGAATATTTATGTTTTCTATGTCTCTTTCAATTAATCTGCACATAAAGAACATTGCCTTCTACATACCCAGTACCTTTAAAAAATATTGGTTAGAATTGTTTCCCCTTTTGGAGGCAATCGGCAAGACTTTCTTTTAGTTTTGACCTAGTAAACCGTTGAAATAAATCCCCAAGTTTATAATTAGCATTTTCGTAAATAATGATTGCTGAAGCACTTCAAGCATAAAGATGGCAAAAAATGCCAAAGTTATATTTACTGGCAATCAAAGCAGAGTGATTGATTTACTTTATTGATCTCACAGCGGAGAAATATACTCGTTACATCAGCTCAAATAGTCAAGAAGAGAAGAAGAATGTGCCAAAGGAAGAAAAAGATGAATGGGATATATACAGTATATACAGTATGTCCACATATTACACCTTTTATTATTATTGAGATTATTATTTGCATGTCCTTTCCTTGTATCTGTCCGTCTGTCCTTCCATACATACATATATACATCTGTGAGCAAAAATATTTAATAGACTCAAATAATGATATTGAAGGCCCTTTTTCATCTATTTATTTTACAGCATTGCCTATCCCCAATGGCTAGAGGGCCGCCCCACTCACCCAATGGCCTTGATTAAGACATAAAAAACAGAAGAATTAGTTTCTAAAATTAAAATATTCTAAATATATAAATACAGTTTTAGAATTGCAAGATAAATATTTAATCTTTAATGAAGAGCAAAGCTATTTCTTTCGTTGTCAGATTTTTTATGTATTTACATAAAAATCTCTTTTTAAAAATTGCATATGTGATGGAATTCAAAGGCTTCATTACTGTAAGGGAAGTTGCATAAAATTTTCCCTTACACATCCCCACTGTGTGACAAATGCCATATTGGTTACAAGTGGAGTGGTTTCTCGGTTGGCTCTCTTTACACACGTGATTTTTGCTATATTTACAGTTTTATTTACAAATTTTCAAATCCCACAGCACACACACAAATCGAGATACAGATACACAACTCTTCACACACATTTTCAAATAATAAAGCAACAATTTTGGCCACATAGTTGGTATTCATGTAAATAAAGTGGTGTGATAACAGTATACATTTGATTGGTTTTTGGTATACAGTGAACCCTCGCTATAATGCGGTTCACTTTTCACGGTCTCGCTGCTTCACGGATTAGCATCATGCATTGTTAAACTTTATTGTCAAACATATTAATGGTGGCATGTCGGTTTATAAGGATCTTTTGGCTCAGAAGAAAAAAGAGCGACAACAACTACCGATAACTATGTTCTTCTCTCCAAAAAACACACCTGCCTTTAGAAGGCAGGTGTGAAGGCTTTAGAAGAAAAAAACACCACAGAGCAGAGTCAGGATGCAGCGGCTCCGTCAGAACAGCAGTGAAACACTGTACTGTACATGTCAGTCAGTATTTGTCCTGCTGTACTTTGTATTTTTTTTTCATAATCATTTTTTATTTTCTCCCGTTCCAATCCATCACGGCGGGGCGGTGCTGATTCCCGCAATATTAACCCTTCATTTCGTATTGAAGATTAAAATTATTACATATTTATTTATAACTATATTATTTTACAGTACAGTACAGTAGTTATTTGTAAAAAATAAAATAAAAAAACAGACAACAACAATGTTTATACCGTATTTTTATTTGTTAAACAAATGCTTGGGCCTGTAAAAAGTTTTTGTTCCTTGATTTCAATGTTGTATGGAGTATTTCATTGTATAATAACTGTAAAAAAATAAAGGTTTCTATTTCACATATTTCACCTATGGCAGGTTCTTTTTGGAACGTAACCTCCGCGATAAACGAGGGTTCACTGTACATCTATTTTGATGTTAAAGCCCCTCCCCCGCCTGTAGAAAACTCCATCAGCCACTACTGCTACGCTTCCCTGTTAAACAGTGGGTGACTAATATTAACGCTGCACAGGGAACAGAGGCATTTACAGCAAACACAGTATGATTCAGCTTCCTGGTATTACCAACGTTCCTCCATTTTTAAAGGCAATACCTTTATTGGCTGCAGAACAGTGAAAGTCCCAAGAAAATCGAAAGTATTAAAGAAAACTGCTTCACTGTAGTTTGTGCTTCACAGGTTGAAATTAATCACCCTTCCAACAGTAGATAACCTTATTACTATAAAGCTAGATTATCTACTCAGAGTGGACTGAGATCAGGAAGATTGGAATCAAACAAATATGCGTCTTTAAAACATTTGTTTGCTGTAATAATGCTTGTCCTGCTACTGTCTTGCTGAGAGCAATAAAAGCACCTTTCCTCCTCTTGAGGAAGACATCTGATGAGCTTATTGCTTTTTTTTTGTATCTGTTTCTCTCTTATTTTAACTCATACAGTATAAAAAGAACACTAAAGATCCTTTAAATTGGACTTGGTTTAACAGCTCAGGTTCATGGCTTTTCAAGGTCTAACTTTATCTTGATATGAATCTGTTTTTTTTAGCACACTGCCAAAAACTGAAATCTAAATAACTCCTATTTAGACTTAATTTTTCTTAAAATAAGTGCATTTGTTCTTGAATTTACTAGGTAAGTGAGACAATTTGTCAATGGAGAAAGACAGTTTAAATTTAAAATAAGAAAAACATGATTACATGTGCAAATTATCTAATTATCTCATTTTAAGAGTGGCAAATCATCTTATTTACCTAGATAAAATGAGGTTAAATACTCTTAATTTAAGAAATGTATTTATTATAATATAATAAATATAATTATTTTTTAGATTGCTTTTGCAGTGCATCCTAAGGTGCCACCCTCCATGATTTGTTTTCCCTGTGAAAATCTTTCAAAAGGCTGGATTTTCTATTTTTTATAATTTTTATACAGAACATAAAAGTAACCAGATTTCAGAAGGAAAAAAACAAACTAATAATGTTTTCATTATTTATAGACAGCAGGTATGAATATAATTAAAATCTCCATGCAGTGCAAATCAAACCTCATCTAAAGACACTGGTTAGGTATGAAGCTCTAATTTTCAGCTTTGTTGACCATGTAGGTCATAGGAAACCATTTCCGGGGTCATTCATCACCCCTGGGTTTCTAAAGCCTTCAACAGGGTAAAAGTGTAAAAATCTACTCTAGGAAAAAAAACTGTTTTCATCAGGAACTGTTAGACTCAGTGTTGTTCTGATATGAAAGAATTCCATTAATTTGTAATAAAAAATGCTCCATAGTGTTGAAGGCAAAATTACATCACATGTATGCTTATGTTTTCAATTTGAAAGATTCAATATAGCATAATTACATACCAATGAAGTGAGATAGGACAGACATTGTCTTCAATAGATAATACTATTTTACTGACAGTTTTTTCAGATGTAATCAGGAAAGGATCTTTTGGCGGATTTCTTTTAAATCTAACCACCATGAAATTGCTTTTCTGCCATCTTAGCCAACGGACCTCTGATTGACGGATTTTCAAAAATAAAGTCAGGTGAAAGCCTAACAAGTTTGCCTGATATTTGTTTTATACAACATAAAATCAAAAGTTCCCAGCTTTCCTTAATGGGGCCTTGGCTGGTTCCCTACATTTCCTTTTTTACTAAAATATTCTTTCTGTCATCATTTGTGGACATTAAGATTCAATTCAATTTAGTTTATTTATATAGCACCAATTCACAACGCATCTCATCTCAAGGCACTTTACAGTTCACCAGATAATTCAGTGAAATTGATTCAAGGTTTTCTATCTAAGGAAAACCATTTGATTACATGGACCCATTGATCGAATGCAATCCCTCACACTAAGCATGCTTGTAGCGACAGTGGAGAGGAAAAACTCCCTTTTAACAGGAAAAAACCTCCAGCAGAACCAGGCTCAGTGTGAGCGGCCATCTGCTGAGGTTAGGGATGCACGATATTGGGATTTTGGCCGGTATCCGATATGCCGATATTTTAAAACTCATGTAGCCGATAACCGATACCGATACCGATGTTAAAGCTGGACAAAAATAAGTAGTCATTGAAAATAGCAGTTTTGTTATCCATTTCTGACACTTTGAAAAATAATATACTCAAATATATTTTCATATGCTGATATCAAATAGATTTTTTAAAACGCGGTATCGATCTATATTACTTTCAAAATCTCGTGAAATTTCATCGTTCTGTTACAAACTCTCGTGATATTTTGCAAATTCTTGTGAGATTTTGTTAGTAAAATAGATCGATACCGCGTCAATATATCAACATATAAAAATATGGCAAAATTCCGATGACATATAGCAATATTTCATTAGTAAAAGAGATTGATATGGTGTTTTAAAATGGCAATATATCAGCATATGAAGATATTGGGATATTTTAATGTATCAATTTTTTTCCCCTCGTCTTTAGAAGTTTTTAAGTCTGTAAAAAAGAAGTTTTTGAGGAAGAAGTAGTAGTATTTATTTTTTTTTTTTTTCAGACTTTAGAAACTCAGAAGCTGATCAAATATCGGGTTAAATATCGGTGGAGTGGCCGATGTCCAATATTCAGTTTTAAGGCCGATACAGGCCGATACCGATAGGGGGCCGATTATATCGTGCATCCCTAGCTGAGGTCGACTGGGGTTCAAGGAGACAGAAGCAGAAATACAAAAAGCAGCTGTAAAAGGTGGCCCCGTCCAGGAAACACACAGCCAGGCAGAAGAGCTCCGCGCCAGCTCCCATGTCAGAGGATGAAGAGAGCACATCCAGACTGTTACGTTCAGAAAAACAGGACTACACTGAAAAACAGGCTGATCTCCAATATCTATAAACACAGGTGTTGATGGAAGCAGCACAGCATATATTTCTCTCCAGGATGGTGTCACTGCCAAACAGGAAGATCTAAAGAGAAGTGTCATCTCCTGGTCAGACCGTGTAATTCAGTGAAAGGGTGGAGTCAGAATAAAAAATTTGCACGCCCAGGAGAAGGAGCGGTGTCTCTTGTGGCTGGAAGTCTTAGGGGATTTCGCTGTATGTTGCAGGGGAGCAGGCGGCCATACAGCTGGCGTTTGACTGGGAAGGGGCATTTCGAACGGCTGCTACTGTATTATAAATGTAAAGCTGTAGGTCTGTAGGCAGTACACTACATGGCTGTAGAAGGCCACTTCATCTGCACAACCAAACCTGTAATTGCATGAACTGGCTGTGTAATGTATGATTCTACAAATACAGTTTACTCAATAAAAACTATTGTTGCCTTCAGTACAGCAATCTTTATGTTCCGCCGAGAGGCAACTCAATATAACACACTTCTATTCCACTAATGGTGCTACCATGGACATAAAATGTGCAGCTGTGCATCCTGGGAAATAACAGGAAATCCATACCCATCAGCCCCTACAGACGATTTAATTTTTTTTAAATACCTATCACCCTATATTTAAGGTTTCAAAATTAGACTGAATTAGTTTGGGTTAAATTCATTTGAATTAAAATACTGTTTAAATACAACAAAACCTGCCTATGGTTAGCATAGAAACACCATTTTAAGGTTCTTTTATGTTTTCTGTCCTTTTCAAGCAGATTTCCATTAGATACTTTCATTATTTACTCTGAGACGGACGGGCTCTTTTTAAATTCAATCATGAATTCACCTGCTGAAAACATGTTGCTATAGAAACTTTGCCACATCCCTGCAGAACCGCAAGTTACACATTTCATAGATGATTTAGAAAAAAAAAAAGTAAAAATACAGTGGATTTAATTGATAAAGGTTTAAGTGCATGCCAAGCCCATCTGACTAAAGAGGCCGATATAGTTTACTACAGAGAACGCTGACCTGATTTGACCATCTTTCGATTTCTCTGATGTCAAATTTGCTTTTCTTTTAGATTGCGTCTTTCACCAAGATGACATAAGGGAAGTCGGTGTTCATAATCTCCCAGTGCGTACAGCTACAAATGAGCAGCAGGCGGAGGACTTTGTCCTACTGACGTTTGATAGGCTAAGTACGGAGAAAAGTAGCAGCATCCAGCAGAGCTTAATCTGTTTCATCTCAGGCCTTTACTGTCGGGAAAAAAATAAAAAATCTTTCCTGAAATGGCTGTCTGCAGTTCAGGCGTCTTTAAATGGCTGGGATTTGGCAGTTCACAGTTTCATCATGCTGACTTAATGAACAGATAAGGAGTTTGGAGAAAGTGCCAGATAGACAAGGACAAAAGGACTGCTTTAAGTCTGTGACACTATTCGCTGTCAGTTCATAGTGCAGTAAAAACTCTGGAGCTAAATAAAGACAAATATTCCTTGAAAAAAGGGGAAAAGAAAAGAGAAAAAGGCTGTTAGAATCTTGAACACTGTGCAACAATCAGGAGACAGTCTGGCAGATATCTTAATCTTTCTTCAGAGGTAGTGTAAAATAGCTATGACTTGCAAACTGCGAAGAGGCTCAGCAAGCATGAATAATCTAACAAGACTCTGCCCACTGATGATGCAAGCCGCTCAGCAACTAGAACTGCAGCTTTTTCAATCCATGATAATAAAGTTGGACTAGTTATGGAGTGATTGCATGAGAAATTGGCATACAAATGCTAGCTAGCGCCATTCTCCCCACTTCACAAGCAAAATCAATGGGAACTACTAGACACATCTGCAATAAACAACAATTATTGAAATTCACCAGAGCTATAGTGAAACTGACAATGCCCACATGCATGGCAGTTGGATGTTGGAATACATCGGATAAAAGTGAAAAAAAGAAGCTATTTCACCTTTCCGATTCCTGATCCTCCACGGACGGGTTGGTTGTTGGATCGCCAACTTGAAGAGGGAGGATTTACCATCGAACTTCTGGCCAGAGAAAAAACACGTAATATGTAGCCAACATTTGGAAGAATAATGTTTTCAAGATGACTTGGATAATAGCGCGTTGTGACAAACACCAGATACAGCACTGGGACTTGATCAACAGCCGATACCGCACCGCACGAACCAGTAGGTGGCAGTAGTGTTCTTTGACAAACATGGATGCCTCTAGTAAAGCACATTCAAATGAAAGTTACTCTTAATTAAAAACACTTTTATTTATATAAACATCTTTAATGAACAGTATGTAATAATATAATATTTAAAGTACTTTCAGAAGTTTGAATTCTGAACATGACCGGACTTTTCCTTTAAAGTAACTGTATTATGAAATACTTCCTTTACAAAACCTGTTTTTTAAACAAACATTTTACAGCAGTCAAACTGTCTCCTTTATTTTTGCTGTATATGCCCTTACACTGTAATAATCCAGCCCTAAACAGTATAAAAAACGTTCAGCACTGTGCAGTTTCTGTTTAGTTTCCTTCAGTTTGTCAAAGGTATAGATAATCTATTATTTCCGGCTGGATAATCTATTATTTTATTTTTTTTCTCTGGCAATGTGGCAATAAGAATAATTGAATTGATGTCAAACAGAGAGCCCAACAGATTTTGCTTTAACAAGTGGAGCGATAGGGCTATCTCCATAGAGTTCTGCTTGATTTATTCATATAAATCTTTATTATAATTCATCCAGGGAGTACTAAAAATTATATGGACACTGCAATGTAAGTAGAACAGGAAAGGAAAAACAGAAAAAAAAGAAGAAAAGATGAAAGAAAGAGGGAAAAAAGGGAAAGGAGATAAAGAGAAAACATCTTCAGTCTGTTTCATCACCTGCAAAGACATGTAAAAAGAACAGCACAACCAACAGATATAGTATAAGAGATACGATAAAGTAACACCTTCGCTGAAGTATAAGTAGTATTATTTAATCTGACATGTATACTATGTTACCTGAAGATAAGAATGTGGGCTTTCTGTATGGAAGTTAATCTCTGAGTACCTGGAGCCAAGCACTTGTAGTTTGTGAGAGTGCACTTGTGCATGTAAAGTTGATCCAAAGGAAAAATGCTCAAAAGTGGTTGTGAGGAGCCAAAGACCCACCCGCTCCAGAGCACCGAGGCGAGTGCTGGGGGACCCAAGGCCCCAGACACCCAAAGGCACCCCATGAGCAAAAGGCACCCAGGAGGGGCCAACCCTGGAAATCCGACCCCCACCATAGTAGAAGATACGACCCCGAGGAAATCCCCCAGCCACCTCAATGCCGGAGCCCTAAGGAGTCGCAGGGACAAGTCAGGGGGATCCGCTGGCAGCTAGCTACCCCTAAGTGGATCCAGCCATGGCCCCAAGAGGGCCAGGCCGCATGGAACAGCCACCAGGAATAAGCAAGTACCCGCCCGGGCATCCACCCACAAACAGCGAGCACCACCAGTGTACCGGTGAGCCAAGGTGCCAGCCAACTGATGGGCGCAGGACGGAGGGATTGGGCTCTGCACTTCACTTGGCAGAGACTTGAGATGTTTTTGGGAGAGGGAGCACTTCAGAACCCAGCCTAACAATACAAAAAAAATAAAAAATACACAGTCTCAATCACGCCTTCCCACCCTAGTTTCCCCACTCGCAATACATAGTTTCTGTGAAGAGGAAGAAAGAAAAAAAATGCGGTTACACGTTCACACATCACACTCACATTCAATAATCCCAGGACCAAGGACCCGGCGGTGCCGGTAGCTGGTCCCCGGATTATCGGATGACCCAAGAGGTGGACCTAAAATCTGGATTGGGGAAGGGGAGCGGTGTCACCCCCACAATAACCCATCTAGTTCCTGCTTCAGGCCCGGCCCGCCACCCCGCACCCGACCAGACGACCCCCAGTAAAAGCCCCCCGGGGCCGGGGCCCACATGTCCTGCACAGGCCGTCCAAGCCTGGCCCCCTTCAAATAATTAATCTGCGCAACCCTCCCTCCACCCCCCTTTGGGGGGAGCAGAAATGACAGCCCCGGCTCCAGCAGGCCACCCAGGCCCCACAAATGGCCCGACAAGACCCCGGAACAAAAGAAAAAAAACATTGGAATAATATTTTTGTTCATACAGCAGTACCTGGCGAGCCACTGTCCAGTCAGATGAGCACACCATGTCACATTTGCATTTTTCCCTTTTGTTTTGTACGAAAAATAAACTTTAAACTACCTCAACGGGCGTGTATCCCTTTAGTCATGTTAAAAAAAACTATTTAAGGTCAGATCGCCATACGCTTTCAACAGCACCAAAAAATAAGTAATTAAATAGTTTTTTGTACATGACTAAAGGGATACACACACATTGAGGTATTTTAAAGTTTATTTTGTGTACAAAACTAAAGGGATAAACTAAAGGGATAAACTAAATGAATAAACGGGTACTCACTATGGGTTTGCTGGTTTCACCGGGTATGCTTATCTGACAAAACAGTGGCATCACACTGCAAAATAAATCTAAAAATAAGCTAACATTTCTTTAATTACCATTTACCTTATTTACCTAAATTTGAGCAGATAAATATGATAATTTGCCAATTGAATTAGTTTTTATTCTTAAAATAAGATAAACTAGATAATATGCACTTGAAATGAGACAATACAATTGTTATTTTTTTCATAATTTAAATGTAAGTTGTCTTGTTACATTGGCAAAGTGTCTCATTTACCTCCTCAATTCAAGAACAAATTGACTTATTTTAAGAAGAAATTACTTACTTAGATGTCGATTTTTTTTCAATGTGAATTCCCTCCAAACTTTAGGAGGATTAAATAAGTAGTTGTAGCCAAACATGCTTTTAGTGAGAAAGCAGAATTAGTCTTTTTATTTATCAGCTTTAACTTCACAAAATGGTCTTTATAGTTTAGATCAGCATTGGACGTTTTTATTCCTTAGGAGACTAATGGCAGTTATATGCATCAAATCTAATTATAACAGCAATAATCAAAGAAATTCTTTTTAATTTATTATTGTATTTGGAAACATCAAAACAGTTTTTGTATAATTAAATATAAATCCATATATTTAGGTATAATGTAGTCTTTAGAGGCTTGCTTCCAAACTGTCTTCTCTAATATCCAGTCATTTTTCACCAATCTTCCTCATTACAAAAAGATCCATATGACTTAATTTAGTTATAATCAATGAGAACTGTTCTTGCCATTATCCAATCTATCTATCCAAATCAGATCTATGTTTTTATTTCATGCTTAGTGTGTAAATATGTCCAGCTCTCCAATATATGTGCTAAACTGAGTCAGGCATTGATTTCCACTTTTTGTGTACTTCCTGACAGACTTTGACAGCTCCTGTAGGGCTCTTTTACAGCTCTGACTGGTGACAGGAACATGGTGGAAATGAAACAAAAAGTTCCCAGATTCCCCAAAGCGATTTATATCCTGCCCATACTTATAGCAGCCCAGGGAGAGATGGGAGTCCAATCAAAGATGCTCTTCTGTCTGATAGATCTCAGCTGCCAGTAAAGATGAATAAATACTGTACTTCAAATATTATCGAATAAACTTGATTTTCAATTGTCTTTTTTTCTTACACACCAAAAATGAAACAAACAGCAGCTGATAGCTCTCCTGAAAACACATTAGCTAACTATCACCTTTAACATTCAAACAAAAAGACACAACTACTTGGATTTGATCATGTTTTATTTGTTTTCTGCAGCAGCAATGATCTTAAATAAAAATATATAAAACAAAAAATTTTTGAAACACCTTTTCTATTGGAGGTGAAATTAAAAGAATGATCCGCTTTGCAAATCAGTGCATGTAGGCATCTGGGTTTATAAAAGATGAACAGCTTAAAGCATCAGGAAGGTGGAGACATGCATATTTAAAGGAAGAGTCCAGAATAATCAAAAGATCATTATCTATACCTAGAACTAATATGTTCGCGGTGATTTGATGGATTTAGTGTTAATCAGTAAATAAATAACACTAATAATTTTCATTGCGATCACTGAGTCTGGTTGCGGCCATTTTTGTACAAATATAGCAACGCCTTTCTCATGAAATCTTCCGGCAGCGACGTCAAGGTGTGGTAAGCCTAGCGCCATTCTCCCCGCTTTACAAGCAAAACCAATGGGAACTACGAGACACATCTGCAGTCAACAATAATTATTGGAGAATTCCAGAGGATTTCACCATTGAAATTCACCAGAGCTATAGTGAAACTGACAATGCCCACGTGCATGGCAGCCTGATGTTGGAATACATTGGGTGAAAGTAAAAAAAAAGGATTATTTCAACTTTCCAATTCATGGTCCTCCATGGACGGGCTCGTTGTTGGATTGCTAACTTGAAGAGGGATTTGGAAGAAGAATGTTTTCAAGATGACTTGGATAATAGGGCGTTGTGTCAAACACCAGATACAGCAACGGGACTTCAGAAATCGTTATGTGAATACACACAGTGACTCAAATTAAGAATGTATATAATCAATTAAGTGTGTGTAATAAAAATCTAGAAAAACACTTGTATACTGAGGTGACACTTGGCTTTCTTTTTCTTAATTTCTTCTACTTTTTACGGCCCCAAACCCCCCTGGTTTACGGATATAGAACCCCACCTCAAGGTTATCATTGGATTTGGGCCTGCTTTAGGCAAAATATTCACCAAAAGAAACTAAACTTTATAGTAAATTTAACCTTCCAAGTTTCCTCTGGAAGAAACTGTTTCTTCCGGCTGAAAAAACATGGAAAAACCCAGGTAAACATTTCTTTACATTTTTTTGCAATTGTCTCTATTTTCTACTAATACTTTAATATGACCTTCTTAGCTTTGTTTCACTTAAGCTCTTTTTCATTATTTATACCCTAACCCAACTATCGGGGCCAGATCATTGTTTGTTTTCTTGTAGCATGTCTGTTTCTTTTGTTTGAGTTAGCCCAAAGTTTGTGTCCTTGTTCCTGGCAGCCGGTGGGTTGAGAGGTTTTTAGTTTTTGTTCTGTCTCCTGACCGTGTCCTGGCTCCTGGGTGGGAGTACAGTTTAAAGTCCTTTTAGCCTGGCTCCTAGGTGAAGACCTGTTTAAAGTTATGCAGTAATCCTGGTACCATGTCTTGTCTCTGTCACTCAACCACTGAGCCTGCTTGTCTGCATCCCTGCGTTTCTCTCTGAGGACATATGGAATCCAGAACTTGCCTTCACGCTCTGAATTCCTGGAACCCTGGATCTGTCCTTTCCTGTTCGGATCGGAACCACTGACCGGGCTCCAGACTGCTTGATTTCTGAACTGTTTCTGTCTGATCTGTTTCCCTGACCTCGATCGGATCTCTGCCTGCTCAGTGAGGTTGCTGCTAACCTTGAATACTGGGTCCATCTGCCCTGCACAGTTGGTATTTAATAAAAATGAGAATAATCAAAATAATTTTTTTCATTTAGACAATTAATTTCTCTGTGGTTGGAGTCGGTGCTGCCCCAACTTGTTTTTCACCACATACAAAAAAAAAATAGTTTTTCAAGTTTATTTAAAGTTAAATTTGACACTGTTACCATTAGTTATAAAACTAAGAAAATTAAGTATAAGGAAATATTCATCCATAATTGTAGAAAATGTTTCCTTTAATAGTTAAGTGCCTTATATCTTCTGTCCTTAACATTTTTCCTGCATTACTTTTTCTTTGATGCCTAATGTAGTTTTAAAAAGTTGTACTTTTATTCTTTTACTTGAATAGAAAGGTTAAATTGATACTTTAACTTGTAAAAAAGTGTTGTAAACAGTTGGATTTCTACTTCTATTTGATTAATAAACATTAATACTTTTGACACCCGCTGATTTAAATGAATGATGAGTTTTTAATCGTCCTTTAAAGAAGCCACTAGGGGCCTAAACTTTAGAAGGTGCAAATATGCTTGTATGCCCAGAACGAATCTTCACAGAAAGTGAAAAGTGGTTCGAGTTTACAATTCAGCAAACAGCGGGTGCTACAGTAACCAATATCCTCAAAAGATGATATAATGGAGCAAGTGAGAGCAGGTAGAGAAGAAACAATGGCCCCAGGACAGAGCATGAAGCCCCTCTGCTGCGTATCAATGGTTCAGATTGTTGTTGGTGTAACGGTCTGTTGGTTTTATCTTTTTTTTCAAGGGAAGCTAGGGGTCCTGCACTATCAATTTAGCATAGTTTAAATTCAATTCAATTCAATTCAGTTTATTTATATAGCGCCAAATTCACAACACATGTCATCTCAAGGCACTTTACAGTTCAACCAGATCATACAGTCAAATTGATACAAAGTTTTCTATCTAAGGAAAACCAATTGATTGCATTGACTCATTGACTCAAATACAATCCCCCACACTAAGCATGCTTGTAGCGACAGTGGAGAGGAAAAACTCCCTTTTAACAGGAAGAAACCTCCAGCAGAACCAGGCTCAGTGTGAGCGGCCATCTGCCGAGGCCGACTGGGGTTCAAGGAGACAGAAGCAGAGATACAAAAAGCAGCTGTAAAAGGCGGCCCCGTCCAGGAAACACACAGCCAGGCAGACGAGCTCCAAGGCAGCTCCCATGCCAGAGGACGAAGAGAGCACATCCACTCAGTCACGGTCAGACAAACAGGACCACACTGGAAAACAGGCCGATCTCCAACATCTATAAACAAGGGTGTTGATAGAAGCAGCACAGCTGATGTTTCTTTCCAGGATGACGTCACAGCCAAACAGGAACAGACGAGGCAAAGCTACTCTGAGGAAAAGCAGAGAGAGCAGAAGGTTAGAGATTGAACTAACAGATTCTGCAGAATAGGAGAACAGAGAGAGAATGAAGCAGAATGATGAAATGGGGGTCCCTATGTCCTCCAAAAGTCTAAGCCTATAGCAGCATAACTATAGAGATAGCTCAGGATAACCTGAGCCACCCTAACTATAAGCTTTATCAAAAAGGAAAGTTTTAAGCCTAGCCTTAAAAGTAGACAGAGTGTCTGCCTCACAGACTAAAACTGGTAGTTGGTTCCACAGGAGAGGAGCCTGATAACTAAAAGATCTGCCTCCCATTCTACTTTTAGAAATTCTAGGAACGATTAGTAAACCTGCAGATTGAGAGCGAAGTGCTCTGTTAGGAACATAAGGAACAATCAGATCTCTGATATAAGATGGAGCTTGGCCATTTAAGGCTTTATATGTGAGAAGGAGGATTTTAAATTCTATTCTTGATTTAACAGGAAGCCAATGAAGAGAAGCCAGGATAGGAGAGATATGATCTCTCTTTTTCATTTTCATTAGAACTCTGGCTGCAGCATTTTGGATCAGCTGAAGGCTTTTAACTACAGTTTGTGGACTTCCTGATAGTAAAGAATTACAATAGTCCAGCCTTGAAGTAACAAATGCATGGACTAGTTTCTCAGCATCACCCCTGGACAGGAGATTTCTAATTTTTGCAATGTTCCTCAGATGAAAGAAGGAAATTCTAGAAACCTCTTTGATATGGGATTTAAATGACAGGTCCTGATCAAAAATAACACCAAGATTTTTTACTTTATTATCTGAAATCAGTTTAATCCCATCCAAATGAAGTGACTGACTAATCAGCTTCTTTTTCAGAGACTCTGGTCCAAAGACTATAACTTCTGTTTTGTCTGCATTCAGAAGCAGAAAGTTAAGAGTCATCCAGGTTTTTATGTCTTCAAGACATGCCTGTAATCTATGTAATGGGTTAGCTTCATCTGGATTTATAGACAGATATAGCTGGGTATCATCAGCATAACAGTGGAAATTAATCCCATGCTGTCTAATAACTCTACCAATTGGGAGCATGTATAAAGTAAAGAGAATTGGTCCTAGCACTGATCTCTGTGGTACTCCACAGGTAACCTTTGAGCGTGTTGAAGATCTATCATTAACATGAACAAACTGAATTGGATCAGATAGATAAGATTTAAACCAGTCTAGTGCTGTTCCTTTAATTCCAACAAAATATCCAAGTCTTTCTAAAAGAATATTATGGTCAACTGTATCAAATGCTGCACTAAGATCCAACAGGACGAGCACAGATACAAGTCCATTATCTGAGGCCATGAGAATATCATTAGTGACTTTCACCAGAGCTGTTTCAGTGCTATGATGAGCTCTAAAGCCAGACTGAAACTCTTCAAAAAGTTCATTATGGTGGAAGTGATCGCAAACTTGTTTGGCAACTACTTTCTCAAGAATTTTGGATAAGAAAGGAAGATTGGATATAGGTCTATAATTGACCAAGTCATCTGGGTCAAGAGACGGTTTCTTAAGCAGAGGTTTAATTACAGCAACCTTAAAAGCTTTAGGTACATATCCCTGTAACAGAGATAGATTAATCACATCTAAAATGGAGGAGGAGATCAAAGGGAATACCTCCTTATTGCTCTGGTACAGGGCCCAATGGATACCTGCTCATGTTTATCTATTTATAGAAATGGCCAAAACACAGGCACATGGTGTTTCATCCACACGCCTTTTCAAAAGGAGCTTTAAAATTTCTAAAACATGCTTCAAAATTATTTTTTCAACAATCCTTTTTGTCTTATAGTTTTGTAAACAAATAAAATGAGATTTAAAATTCCACCTGACGACAGCAGCTGTTCATTTTGTGCCCCGCCCCTTAATGGCCGGCATCATTGGAAACTAGAGGCTCAGACCTTTCCAAGGAGGGGTCAGAGGTAATTGTGTGACCATTTTCGGCGGTGTAACCGCCATGCGTTACAAAATTTTCCTGTGTTATTCTTATTTTCTATTCAGTTTGGTGATATTATTGGTAAATTTCAATGAAACAACGGCTAAATCTTAAGAGCAAAAGCTTTGTCTCATGCAAAAAGTCTTCAAAAATGTAAATCAACAAATTTGTCTAACCAGATCCCCTGTTATGAGTGGAAAAATGCATTTTTGTAATATTGGCACTGTGCCAAAATCCCATTTCCGCCTAGCACACTGCCCACTAAAACCTTTGTTGAACAAACATGCTTCAACTTATTCAGTCGAAATTTTCTTGAGTTATAGTCAATTTGTGGATCTATAAAGTTTAAGGGTTCCTACAGAGGTTCAAATTTGCTTTCATGGTGTTTTGCAGTGTTTATTTTTTTAAAAATGTGCAGAGGGTAAATATTTTTCATTTTTCTTTGTTTAATCACCTATAAATCAGAAATTGTGATATTTGAAATAAGGGTTCCAACTGAAAAATATTTCTCTATGCTTTTCTCTCATACAATAACAAACAACCGTATGTCCAATTTATAGTTTGGGAGCTTTACTTCCTTTAATTCACATATGTAATGTCAGGTGTAATTTGCTCCGAAGACCCTCTGGGCTTAGGGGGTTAAATGCTTTGACCTCTTGTTTAAATCCAGATGTCTGTGGGACACGTTTTATTCTTTACTGAAAGCAAAACTTATGCTCCACTCACTTTCTGCCCCACACATTTAAAATGACACCCAGGGTGTTTGTTTACTCTTTCATTTCTCTGGGAATCTCTTCTTTCTGCCATTTCTGGAACATAAAGATGAAAAAAACGGAACTGGACACTCATTTTACAGTGTCTATCAGGAACCAGTGGACATATTGTTTTGCTAAACATGTTCTGTATGTGTTCTTTATCTGTTGAGTTGCTTATCAGATCAAGACGACACAAAAATAACTCCCACAGAAATAGCCCTCCTAATTAGTGCTGAAGAGAGATTTTCTGATAACAATGCAGAGGAGGAAATCTCAAGGAATCATTACCATCTTTCTAAAATAAAAAAGTCAGAGTTAAAATGGATAAAACTCAACCATATATGCTTTTTTACTTAATGCAATCAAAACAAAGTGGCCATTTGTTTGGTATTGTAATGTAAACCGGTTGGTTTTTGTTAAATTTCTAAGAGTAAAGTGCCCTAGATCTACCAAAGCCATGGACACTGGAACATAAAGTGAGGACCAGACAAAGAGTTTGCTGACCATGATGGCTTCCGCAGATATTCAGAAGAAATCCACTGGGATGTGCTAAAATAGATTTTATTATTTAAGTTACAGCTTTTTTTTTGCATCTGTAAATGTTAATATTAAGCATAAATAATCAATTATGTTTTTTAACCTTTAGAATTTTACATGTTTTCTAAACAAAGTTTTCGATTCAGCTTTTCTGATTTCTTTCTCCAGATTGTTCCATAAACTGATATTTTAGATATGAATTAGTAAACATGTATGAGAATTGCAGTTAATACCCCGACTTTTAATAAAGTAATTCAAAGAATACTGGATTTTTATGGATCTCTACCTCTGCTTATAAATCTTGATGGAAGGGTTAAAAACTATTAAATAGATAAACGGCTGCTACATTTAACCGTTATTTTACTTTATATGTACTGCAATTATTTGAGCTATTTTTGTTTTTAAACCACTAATATGCAATATCACATTAACAATGTGCAATGTGCACCCCCAGGAATTGAGCCGCACCAAATTCCTGGGGGTACACATCACAGAAACCTCACCTGGAATGTAAACACCACCTCACTGATTAAAAGGGCACAGAAGCGCTTATACTTCCTGCAGAGGATGAGGAGAGCCCACCTGCCCCAACCCATACCCACCACCTTCTACAGAAGCACCATAGAGAGCATTCTGACCAGCTGTCTTACTGTGTGATGTGGAGGCTGCAGCTCCTCAGACTGGAAGAAGGTGAGAACAGTAGAGAGGATCATGGGGGCTCCTCTTCCCTCCATTAAAGACATTTCATCCTAGAGCCCATAACATCATCATTGACCCCTCACACCCTCACTGTGGACTGTTGTCCCTGCTGACCTCTTGCTTCAAAGCATTTGTTGCAGGTCCAGCAGGTTCTGAAACAGATTCTTCCCACCGCCATCAGATGGCTGAATGTTGAAAAAACTGGGAAAAAGAAAACTGAAAAAATGCAGAATGTTAAAAAGAAAAAACTCTAGATCAAGTCACAGTCTCTGCATTAAACTAACCATATCAATGCTGTTTTTTTGTACCATATTTTTTCCCCCCCAATGTTTAAATTTGATTACTGCTGCACTTTAAGAAATAATCATGCGAGCTGGACAAAATGACATTTCGTTTTGTACAGCTTTGACAATAAAGACAATAAAGATTGTCTAAGTCTATGTGTAAGTGTAAGTTAAGGCTTTAATAATCCCCATCGCTGTGGTCGATGTTTGGGTACAAACCAGAATCCAGCTGGTGAACTGTTGGTGTTCTCCTACTGTAGCTCCTGTAACTTAGTTGGATAACTACTCAGTATCTAGTAGTGATCGGTCCAGCAAACCCGATGCATGAAGCAAAACACTGTATTGGTGTGCGTGTTGCTTCAAGAAATACAGGAGCTGTTTCTAACTGACTGTCTCACTAAACTGTGTTTAAAAACGTAGCTATCAACATGATGCATCTGCTAAAAAATGTCTCATCTTTTGCAGTTTATCATTAAAATGATCAAGAATATTGGAGCAGCCTAATATAGGTGTAAGAACCACTTCAAGGTTAATGAACACAACATTTGTGTTTTCTAAATAAATCAATCAACACACACTAGTTGTTCTAATGCCTCGCTAATAAACATATGCTCATATTTACACATACAGTAAATGCTTTTTCTACCCTTTAACTGCATGGTCAGAGAATTGGTTTATGGATGAAAAGGCAGTTAAGGGATTTATTTGTATAAGGTATAGTGGAGGATCTTCTTTTGACTTAAAAATCTGAGAGACCCTCTTACTCAGTGGTTGTACAACATGCCAGTCTCTGTGACATGCTCAACCAGCTGCTGCTCTCTGTTCTACGGTTTGTGTATCTGATTAGACCAGAGATGGCAAAAGTACTCACTTTCCGTACTTGAGTAAAAGTACAGATACTTGTGTTAAAAAATACTCTGGTAAAAGTGGAAGTACTGATTAAACTTCTTTACTCAAGTAAAAGTAACAAAGTACAGGCTTGTAAATTTACTTAAAGTATAAAAGTAAAAGTAGAAACCACTTTTTTCATGCCGTTGCCTACATTTTAAATGGATGTCTGCCAATAGGACTAGATCTCCGTTGTGTTCATTTTCAATCATCTCGTCGTCCATGCTACTATGCTAACGCCACCCGCCACCAAGCTGCAATGATTTGCCGTGAATGAATACCGCCGAACCTGTCGATTCATTTTGTAGTGGTGCGTCAAATGCAACGTAAATTCCCATCCAATTAGATTGAACTTGGTATTGATGGCGTGAAAAATAATAACGGTAACTCCATTGAAATGATTCAAAACTAAAGTAACGAGCCAATTTTTTTAAATGTAAGGAGTAGAAAGTACAGATATTTGTGTAAAAATGTAAGGAGTAGAAATAAAAAGTCGCCATAAAAATAAGTAGTAAAGTAAAGTAAAAATATCAGAAAAATCTACTTGAGTACAGTAATGAAGTATTTGTACTTCGTTACTTACCATCTCTGGATTAGACTCAGTTTCAGCGATTCATCGTACCTCAATTGCTCTAACAGTATACTTTGAAAATGTCTGCTGGTTGCAAGAATCAAACGGTTTTACGAGTTTATTAGAAGCGGAAGAAAGCCTCAGGAGAACCAAGTCCAGAGTGTGTTTGGGAGATTCTTTCATTCGATGAGAAGGTAAGATGGTTTTGTTTATATACAGTTACTCAAGAAGCAATTTTGGTGGTTTGGACAGAATTTCTGGAAAGAAATGTTAACTTTGAATTTAATTCATTATTGTTCTTAGTTTACATACCTCAATGCATACATTAAATGGGTTTAGTTGTTATGGTAAATAAAAAAAAAGAGTATTTGTTCTCATTTTATTGTCATTATTCCAAAAATGTAAATCTGAAGACAATTCTGCTTCTGAATCACTGCTGTCACCATTTGGTAAGGAAATTAACTTTTTGTTCTAAGGGTGGTCAGTTACGTCCAGAAAAGAAAACCAAATCATCTAGTCAGGGTGGTCTCAGAGATGGCAATGATTGGTCAAGGATGATAGCGGACATCCCAGGCTCCTCCTCTAGCTCCGCCCCTGTGTAACAGAGGCACACATTTTTGAGACACAGATAAATCTGTTCAAAAACTAATTGCATTACTGATACTTTTAGTTTAAGGTTTAGATAGTTTTAACCAGGAATCATTTTATTGTAGAAAACTCCAACCAAAATAGAAACAAAACCTCTTTAGTCTATTGGAAATGTTCTGAGAATCAAGATCTTTATGGTTAATAGTATAAAATATTATTAAAGTAATAGTACTATCATTTTTAACTGGACCGGTACAAATCTGGACTGGAAACAAAACAAACTAATTACCAGATATTCAACCTTGGCTCAGGTTATCATAAGCTATCTCTATAGTTATGCTGCTTTAGCCTTAGAAAGCTGGAGGACATAGGGACCCTCATTTCATCATTCTGCTTCATTCTATCTCTATCTCCTATTCTGCAGAATCTGTTAGTTCAATCTATAACGTTCTGCTCTCTCTGCTTTTCCTCATAGTAGCTTCATCTGGTCTGTTCCTGTTTGGCTGTGACTCCATCCTGGAGAGAAATATCAGCTGTGCTGCTGCCATCAACACCTTTATTTCTAGATGTTGGTGCTTGGCCTGTTTTTCAGTGTAGTCCTGTTTCTCTGACTGTGACTAACTGGATGTGCTCTCTTCATCCTCTGACATGGGAGCTGGCTCGGAGCTTGTCTGCCTGTCTGTGTGTTTCCTGGCCTTTCTATCTTTGCTTCTGTCTCCTTGAACCCCAGTCGGCCTCAGCAGATGGCCGCTCACATTGAGCCTGGTTCTGCTGGAGGTTTCTTCCTGTGAAAGGGAGTTTTCCTCTCCACTGTGGCTATGTGCATGCTTAATGTGAGGGCAATTTGAAATTTTTGTAATGTCCTTTCAGGGACGCAAAAGTTTACTCAATAAATAGAGTTAAAGGTAGACAGATTTATTATGTCGTTCTGTATACACGAGTGTACACAAAAAGAAGCTCTAGACAATTTCATTTTTTTTAAAGTGCAGCCTTGAAAAACAATAATAAATACATAAAAAAATAGCAATATAAACACATGAGTGTATATTTACAGTTCAAACATTATTATTATTAGTTTATTTTATTTTTTTTAACCAATTTTTCACAATGATCATCAGTCTAATTAGCCTGGGTGCCATTCCGCACTTAGTCCCGCCCACAACGTTTAAGGTCGGGAAGTTCGGTCTGGCATTGCTCAATAGTAGCGCGAGTATGCTCGCACAATATCTGGCGGGCCAATCAAATTGTCAGGGCGGGCTTTATACGATGATGGACAGATGATCAACAGTAACGTAATCAACCACGTCACCAAAGCACGCTTGGGTGACAACAATGGCTGCTGCTGGAGAGTTGAAGTGTGTAGATTCTGCTATTAGGTCTGTTCTAGAAGAATTTTAAAAGAGGAACAGAGAAACGCGATCAAGGCTCATCTTCTTATTCTAGGCGTGCAACTGCACGCTTTGATTTTTTGTTGAAAACAACTGTGCCTGGCTTGACATACATCACGCACTCCGTTGCTCTTATTGGTTGTAGGTCTATCCAATTGAGTGCAGATGCAATTTTTTTCCTGGTTCATTCGAAACACGCCCCATAATCACAGCTCTATGGAGCAGCATCAGACTCATATTCTGACTAGAATTGAGTAGGACTACGTCAGGCTACAGTCTAATGGCAGTAAGGAAGAAACTGTTGCAGAATCTGCTGGACCTATATTGGATGCTGCAAAGTCTCTTCCCAGAGGGCAGCTGGGAGAACAGTCCATGGTGGGGGTGTGAGGGGTCATTGATGATGTTACGGGCTCGGGACATGCAGCGCTGGGATGAAATGTCTTCAATGGAGGGAAAAGGAGCCCCCATGATCCTCTCTGCTGTTCTCACCACTCTCCTCACTTTCTTCCAGTCTGAGTAGGGGTGGAAAATATCTTATTTAATCAGATATTATTTCAGCAGTTATATACTGTTTATGACACACGCCCTATTAACTGTGGGTTAGAACAATAAATGAGAGTGATTCAAGCACTAATCATGTTAAAACAGTTATTTCTGCACATACATGGAATAAATTCACCACAACTGCTGTTCAAAATATAAGATTTTATTAACAGAAATCATTCAGCTCCACGTCAAACGTATTTCAGTTTAACACTCTTAACTAAGACTAGTAAAACTCAACTAACTAAACTAAACTACTATGCTCAAAGAGGAAGGGAAGCATGGTTTAAAAGCATATTACAGTTTAAGATGGATTTTGTGTTTGAAAACCAAAGTTTATCTGGAAGAATTTGGGATATGATCAAATTAGCTTTTCACTAATTTAGACCAATAACCAAAAACCTTTAGCTAAATGATTCTTTACCCTCCTTGAAATAGCTAGCAGCGAATAGACATCAGGATTCCACTAAATGAGTCTTGGTCATACTTGCTAATGGAAATGTAATGAGCATTTGAGGAACACATGGACACTAATGTTATATCAGAGTTTAACCTTTAGTGAAATAAAGCTTGTCCAAGCTTCAACAACAGCTCAAAACATGTTACTATAGCATAGCATGCAGTCCATCCTGTTAGCTTTTCTCTACTCATCATCAAAAGACATGTTGTTTGTTCTGTCTCTAATCATGACATAATTACAAACCTTGTTGTCCATGTCCATTGGAAGGCTTGGACATTCGGGGGGCAGAGGTCCCCCAGCTGTTATTCACCAAAGCCGCGTCCTCTTCTCTGAGAAGATGAAATATGGACACTGGTTCCCAATGTCCACAAACACATGGAATACAGTACAAACAAATCTGACTGTTTTTTAATGAATATCTTTAATCTGGACTCATTTTGGTGTTTAATGCATTTTATACCTTGACACTTTTTAGAAAACACATGGAAAACACATCTCTTTCTGCCTGTAGCAACAGTATGCTGATAACTTTGCCTGTCAGTGTTTTGGAGAAGCTCACAGCAGCGCTCACTGCTCGATGAAGACAGTAAACTCAGAGCCAAAAGCAACATAGCTAAAAGTCACTAGATTGGTTGCTAGTTGCTTTACATTTACGTTCATGATACGTTTAAACCGAACACGATTTGAGCAGCAGAGGCAGCCGGTTTATATGCAAAAGCTATGGTTGATGTGCATGAAGGCGCATTGAAAGGTCCTCAAAACGTTGAAGCAGCGCCTTATGAGCTTTTGAGTAACTGACGCATTTCATAAGCAGCAGATTCTCCTTAGGCGCGTTTGACCTTAATGTGTATAAGCATCACAGGGAGTGATGAGTAACCTATTGGTTAGGGCATAGAGCTTAGAATCCAGTTCTAAGTTCCAGCCCCACTCCTACAGCCTCCAAATCGGGGTCCCTGAGCAAGACCCTTAACCCCACACTGCTCTCCGGGTGGAACAAAATGACAGACCACTGCTACCCAAGGGGATTCATTAAATGCAGATAGTAAATTTCATTGCTCTGTACTTGTGACAGTGTAATGACAAAAAAAAGATAGAAAACACCAAAAAAAATCATGCAGCAAATGCTTCTTTGCTGCTCAAATCGCGTTCAGTGTTAACATAACATAAGGGAATTGGGGTGTTATGGGTGTGATAATATTTTTAGCTTCCAAGCAACAAATAAAGATGGCCGAAAGCAATGAAGAGAGCTCTGATTAGTGGCATTTCAACCACTGGAACGTTGATGATTTGAAGTGTTTTTGTAGCTAGCATAGCCCACCAGCCTTTCTTGGTTGTCTGAGGAAAAAAAAGCAAAACTTTTCAGCTGTAGAAAATCTCCAAGTTTTACTTGAAAGTATGTTTTTGTAACAGTGTAACAGTTTTCAACTTTATTATTCACATAAAATAAATATATATAAAAACAGTTTAGAGCAGCTCTGATTTAAATTTGAAATAATATATAAGTTTGCCCTCAGTGTGCACATCTAGTCTTTCTCACAGTAGTCCCCAGGGGGCTTGTATGTATGCTCAGACACATGAAAAATTAGAGGGGACATTGCTCATGTGTGTTATATCAGGGCTTCATGGTGCTGAATGCTTAGAATGCACATGAATAGTGATTTATGTGCTTAGAGCAAACTCTCTTTCTGGGAGAATTTTTAAACTTCTCCAGAAAACACGTACAGACCTTGTTCAAGGTCTCCATTAGTCCATCCTTAAGCAGAAGTTGAACATAATTTTTGTCAAATACCCTACCCTGATTATACAAATCAAGCAGAAAGGGCTTCCAGAATTGGGTTGTTTTCTTTCTGTTCTGGAAGGAAATATTACATTTCTGCAGAGTATGTGTAGGCCTTAAGGCATATGCTCTGCTTCACAATTCAAAAAGTGCTTTAAATATTAAATTATTACATACATTTTAATAAATTATGAGTTTTTTTCTTATTATTCAGATTATTATTATTCATGTTTGTCAAAGAACACTACTGCCACCTACTGGTTAGTGACAACACGGTGCGGTATCGGCTGTTGATCAAGTCCCAGTGCTGTATCTGGTGTTTGTCACAACGCGCTATTATCCAAGTCATCTTGAAAACATTCTTCTTCTAAATGTTGGCTACATATTACGTGTTTTTTCTCTGGCCAGAAGTTCGATGGCAAATCCTCCCTCTTCAAGTTGGCGATCCAACGACCAACCCGTCAATGGAGGATCAGGAATTGCAAAGGTGACATAACTCTTTTTTTCCACTTTTACCCGATGTATTCCAACATCCAACTGCCATGCACGTGGGCATTGTCAGTTTCACTATAGCTCTGGTGAATTTCAATGGTGAAGTCCTCTAGAAATCTTCAATAATTGTTGTTGATTGCAGATGTGTCTAGTAGTTCCCATTGATTTTGCTTGTAAAGCGGGGAGAATGGCGCTAGGCTTACTGCATCGTGACTTCAGGATGTCAGGAGTGAGGTGTTACTATATTTAGGCAAAAATGGCTGCTACTTTGGTCGCTTTCCCTTTAAAACTCAATAAAAAAGATAAATAAATAAAATTTCAAAAAGTTTGATTAGAATAAAATAGATAATATAAAATATAACAATAAAATATTAAGAAAAGGTATAATTGGTAAAGTATAACAATAGAATCTGATACAACAGCAAAGTGAAGAAGTTTTTCAAAGTTTCATTTCTGTATTTAGTTATTTTTTCTCTTCATTTAAAAAGATACATTTTTATAAAATATAAGCATTTTTTACAGCACACTTTTAGGCCCACAGTATCTAACAGAGATGCTAAATTTCCAACTGGCCTAGCTACGAACGCACTTTGACAGAAACAACAAGCTGCACAATACTGTTGAGGATGGCATTGGATTCAGCAAATATCTTTATTCAGTTTTATTCAGGGGCATCTGAGAATTGCACACAGTCTAGGGGTTGGCCCCACGATGCACTGGCCCAACAGCAAATATTTGACAGCAGGAACAAACATTTTCACATAAGGTGTTATGATGGTGCACTCAGAGTATTGTTTTTTTCATTTTAATTGCTCTCCGGAGGCCACAGTTCCAGAAATATATCTGTCCACTCAGAGAGACAAAACTTTTTTTTTGTTTTTTTTCATTTATATTTCCTTAGATTGGGGTGAAAGAAAAAAAAAAGAAAAACAGGTCACGGTTTTATTCAAGAAAATAGATACTGGTCTTGAGATTTTCTTATGAAAAGTCGTCATAGATTCCCAGAGCAGATTGGTTATACTTGTGAGTTTCTCTCTTTTGTGTGGGACATTGCATAAAAGCCCATTTGAGTTTAATGGGGCAAACATGTGTCCTCCTCCAACTCCATTGCCAAACTGAGTGAGGCATTGACTTCTTTTTTGTGGCCGCTTTCTGGCAGACTTTGACAGGTCCTGTTGGGCTCTTTTACAGCTCTGACTGCTGACAGGAACACGCTGAAACACAAAGGTTCCACATTTACCTACTGCTGCCATCGCAGCTGTACCCAACCATAGAGAGGTGTCCAACCATCTATCCAAAACGCTTCTCATTACAGATTCAACTGCCAGTGAGAAAGGAATTTAAATGCATGGACACAAAAAGCCACCCAGTATTGTGTTGGGATAATGCATGCGGCTTATGGTGGGGATGCTTTTTTACATGATTATAATCAAGAGTGAGTTTAATGTATGACAACATGTTTTTGCTCAGTTTTTGCTGACCTACCTTCCTCCCATCTTTTTACATTTCACATGACATGGTCTCATTATGCATGGTCTCCCTATTGAACCCTCTGATTGGTTCCTTATTAGAGTTAGTTTTCCTTTGTATGATAGGAACCACCACCACTTCAGTAGGGATACACCTACTGAAGTCGTTAAAACGACTGAGAGGCTGTTTAACCTCTCACCATTTTCAATGACACAACGTTGTTCTGTTAGATGGAAAGATAATGCAGAAATATGTATGTTCCTGTGCTACATCCGCTTCGACTTAGCAAACTCCTGGAGGACCTGCTGTCCAAAACTAATAGTTTATCCTACCATATGTAAAATACATTTAAATGTGCTATATTGTCCAGGGCAAGTAAAAAGAAAAGAAAAAAGACTGATTCCTGGTTTTGAATTGGTGACTATCTTCACATAACCTGTAAGTGTATTTGAACCTGGTGAGACTCATACAGTGAAAAGCTGCAATTAGAAAGTTTTTAATTTATTTATACAGGTAACATAGTCATTCATTTCAAAATATTTCTATCTAAGGAAAAACAGCTGATTGCATCGACTCATTGACTCTCCGCAATCCCTCACACTAAGCATGCTTGTATTGAAAGTGGGGAGGAAAAACTCCCTTTTAACAGGAAGAATTCAAGGATTCAAGGAAACAGAAGCAGATAAAGACATATAAGATATAAAGTCTTTGGTGCTCAGGCCCCGGCAGAAGACTATGATGCTGTGAATCAACATTTGTGGGGATGAGTAACCTAGAAAAGGATTAGAGTAGCTTTACCCAAGGGCCCGGATACTGGTGGTGTTGGGATCCAGAGGCTTGCCCACCAGAGGGCGCCGAGGATCCCTTCCTGATTGTTTTGTTTTTTCTGTTGGGATCTGGGGTGCTGTCTACTTTCCTCCACCAGGGGGCGTACTGGATCTCCTGAACCTGGAGCTGCATTCACCAGCTGACTCTCATCTGCTAATCAGGGGACCAGTACTTAAGGAGGCTGTGGACAACACTCCCATGCCAGAGTGTTTTGTTAATCACGGTACAGCAACCCTGAGCCAACCAGCCTGTCTGATCCTCTGACTCCACAGTAACCAGAACCAGAACCAGAACCTGATCAGTTGTGTCGTCTCTGCTTCTAGGAATGAACCTGACTGAACCCTGGGACTCTGGAGGAGTCTCCATTGCTGAACTCTGCCTGCCGCATCTCAGGAGCTTGGAGGAGCTCATCATCTGAAGCCTGCCAACCTGCTCTAGGCTGAACCCTGGAAACTCTGGAAGAGTCTCCCGTGCTGAAGTCTGCCTGCCGCATCTCAGGAGCTCTGGAGGAGCTCATCTTCAGAACCCTGCCTTCCTGCTACTGGCAGCCAACCAGAAGATCAACGTTCTGAATCTGCCTGCCTGTTCTCTAGGTGAGAACTTGCAACTAGCCAAGGACTGAGTCTCAGCTAGCCTGAAGCCTAGCCTTACTACTGCCTAGCTCTCTGCTCATCTCTCAGTCTCTGGACTCTTCTGGTTTCCTCTCTCCACCGCTCAGCCTGAATCACAGATTAAGAGAATCCTGTATGATCAGCCCTGGACCAGAATACTTCCTGACCTGCTTTGTTCTACAAATAATAAACAATTGAACTTTTTCCCTGCCTCCTGAGTGTGTTCTGCATATGGGCTAGAATCTTCACCCATCATGACAGCTGGTGAAATAAGCCAGAGGGTGAGTGGAGCTAGGAATTATCAGAGAATGAGGGCGGATATGTGTTAGAAGTGAATGTTTGTGAATGTTTGCTTTCATGCGGGAGAGAGAGGCTGGGCCAGGAGTTACATGAAGGGGCTCTTGCATGATGCCTGGATCCGGAGAAGGTGTGGCCCCGGAGTTGACTGACTGGAGCTGAAAGAGGGACGTCACAGGTTGTTCTGGTGAAGCTGATAAGAGTCTCCCAGATTCAATTTACGCTTAAAGAATTTGGGAAATGGCTGTTCCAACTGTTGCATTCCAGAATTCTCCCGATTGGTGCCCGACTTTATACGAGTGACTAAAGTCAGTGTGATTGGTCGTTTTTTTCAAGGGGGTGGGATTGGTGCGATGGAAGGTTCGCAAACATGTTTGGTTGTGGCTAGTTTCTTCGAAGCATCTTGCTAACCAGATAACAACTTAGTGCTAGTAGGTTCCCAATGGGAAAATTCATTTGGACCAAGAAGACCTAAATTGGTGACTTAGAAACGACACTGTCAAGGAACGCTATGGACAGCGGAAACATGCAGTGTCAGAGGTCATGGATGAGTCTCCTCCGTCATCCATTTTTTATTTAGAGGAGGAAAGCGGGGATGAAGATGTTGTGGAAGAGGACGCCAGGGCGGCAGAAGCTTGGTTTGGTGTAGAAGGCTTCCAGCCGTACATGTTTGAGCCCTTGCCTCGCAACGCTGCCAGTTCTGTTAGCTCTACGCCTGCTGAAGACACAGACTGAGACGTCCATCCCCGTGAACACTGGGACGGAACTCAATGGGAAAGGAAATTATTCTTATTATTTCTTATTTCAACCATTACGCATATTAGTTGCTGCTAAGATATAGGAAAATACAATATGGTATGATAAAGAGTACATTTATATAAGATGTTTAAGCCAGAATGATTTGACATTTAAATATGAATACCCTACGACTTTAAGCTTCACATACACACACACACACGTATATATATATATATATATATATATATATATATATATATATATATATATATATATATATATTTTGTAATGTTGCAATTAATGTACTTATATTTTACACTGGGTTCTTTTTATTTATTTTTTGATGTATTCACTGCTCTTGCTGTGGAGAAAAATTTGTTTGGGAGCAATTGCGATTGTAAGTTTACAGGTGTAAACCTACTAGTAGTTTGCTTTCTCTTGGACAGTTAGAATACAAAACTATACAACTATGTATTATCTATGTATGGTCTTTTGTGTTGAAATTTTTCAAAATGGTTTACACATGATAGTGTTAGTCCTTGTGTGCCTGGTTATTAAATCAATACAAACCGTCAAATCCTACTTGTCAGGAGCGATACTTGGCTGGCACCCCTTAGAAAATAAAAAAGAAGCTGGTAAGCTGGTTTAGGGATATATTCTTCCAGTGAGGTTGGAGGTATCAGGAGAACCTTCATATGCCGACTGTGAGCAGCAGAGAGGGACTTTATACAGTGACATATTGAGAGGAATGTAAAAATGCTCCATGGGGAGCCAAGCTTTCCTCCAATTAAATATAGGGAAGAATGACAACTTCAGACAAGACCCCCATTTTATAAAAAATACTAATCCTGGCAGTGTTCAGACAGACATTAGAATTTCTGCTACATCTCTTCTAGCTTTGGTACACACAGATATAAGGGCTTCCTTTTTATGCAGACAGAAGTCGAACCAGAGCACTTTAAACGCTGGTTGCAGTGCATACTTGTGGGAGGGTCATTTTAACCGCAATAATGTATCTGAGAAATGCACAAAGATGTCATTAAACCACATACCTGAAAGTATCAGCTGTTTGTTGTTGGTTGGGTTTTGGGGTTCCTCCTACTGGTCACTAGGGGGTGTCCTGAGACAGTGGATGAGCTGGTGGCTGTTTTCCTCATGCATAATCACAAACAGGTTAATCTAATTTATCATTAATCAAATTATTTATATAGCCCCAATTTACAACACAAGGCACTTCACAAAGACATTTCAACCAGATCATCCAGTCAGATGGGTTATCTGAGGAAAATCAGCAGATTGCATCGACTCATTGACTCTTAAGCAATCCCTCAAACTAATCATACCTGTAGTGACAGTGGGGAGGAAAACTTCCTTTTAACAGGAAGTAACCTCCAGCAGAACCAGACTCAGTGTGAGCGGCCATCTGCTGAGGCCGACTGGGGTTCAAGTAGACAGATGCACACATAGAAGAAAAAAGCGATAAAAAAGGCAACTGTCAATCAGCTCCACAGGCGGCCCCGTCCAGGAAACACCCAGCCAGGCAGATGAGCTCCGAGCCAGCTCCCATGTCAGAGGATGAAGAGAGCACATCCAGCCAGTCACAGTCAGAGAAACAGGACTACACTGGAAAATAGGTCCAGCTGCAACATCTTTAAACAAATTATGGCAGTAGCACAGCTGATATTTTTCTTCAGGACAGAGTCACACCAAACAGGAACAGACCAGATGAAGCCACTATGATGAGAAAAAGCATAGAGCAGAACGTTAGAGATGGAACTAACAAATACTAAAGATTGGGAGAAAGGAGAATTAATGAATGATGAATTAAGTTTTAAGCCTAGCCTTAAAAGTAGACAGGGTGTCTGCCTCACGGACTAAAACTGGTAGTTGGTTCCACAGGAGAGGAGCCTGATAACTAAAAGATCTGCCTCCCATTCTACTTTTAGAAATTCTAGGAACCACTAGTAAACCTGCAGATTGAGAGCGAAGTGCTCTGTTAGGAACATAAGGAACAATCAGATCTCTGATATAAGATGGAGCTTGGCCATTTAAGGCTTTATATGTGAGAAGGAGGATTTTAAATTCTATTCTTGATTTAACAGGAAGCCAATGAAGAGAAGCCAGGATAGGCGAGATATGATCTCTCTTTTTCATTTACATCAGAACTCTGGCTGCAGCATTTTGGATCAGCTGAAGGCTTTTCACTACAGTTTGTGGACTTCCTGATAGTAAAGAATTACAATAGTCCAGCCTTGAAGCAACAAATGCATGGACTACTTTATCAGCATAAACCCTGGACAGGAGATTTCTATTAGTTTTCTTTAGTTTTATCTCGATAATTTCAGTTTTCTTTGCAATCAGAAGAAGAAAGTTAAGAATCACCAAGGTGTTGATGTCTTTGAGTCATGCCTGTAGTCTTTGTAATGGATTAGTTTCATCTGGATTTGTAGATAGATATAGTTGAGGATCTTCAGCATAACAGAGGAATAGGGACAAACAGTAATGTGTAACTTGTCATCATGACAAGTAATAAAATATTTAATAAATCAATATTAATATTTATTTCCTGCCAGCGGCTGGCTAGCTCAAGTGGTAAGTTGCCTAACTTGCACACAGGGGGCATAGTTTGAATCTTCGCTGAGGGGAATAAGCTGCCAGTGTGGGTTCTTGGGCAAAATCCACATAAGTTACTTTGGATAAAAGCGTCTGCTAAATGCATAAACATAACATAAACAAATACAATGCTGAAACCTGAGGTGTGGCAGCAACAAGCCAGCCTCACATCCGATTGATCAATCCATCACAGACTGGGATGATACAGGAAATGGGCATTTGGCAATTGCTTGTTGCCCTATCACTGCATGTCGCCAATATAATATTTGCATATACTTTTACCTTTTACCTGTTCACCCGTTTGACCAATGTCTAACCATTTACATTTAATGTTTGTTTGTGACATATTAAAATTTGCTGAAAAAAAAAAAAAAAAAGTTTTGCTGATGGGACATAAAATTGCAGTGAAAAGGCTCAAGATGAGTTAGGGCACACTCTGCCGCACTGAAGCGGTGCGTATGTGAGCCAGCGCAGAGGTTGACTGATTCTCTGACTTGCAGAGATGAGTAAGAGTCAAGTGCACTGCCGTGAAATATTAATTTTTACTCAGTCCAAAATGGAAGACGATTGTATAGCCAAGTTAAAAAATAAAATTTAAAAAAATGACTTTCAGTCATTAAAAACGGATGACCAATGCCGGAGCTAAAAAAAAAAAAATAAATAAATCAGACTATTCAGACCAAGACTTTTACAACAATATTATTATTGAAATCATTTAAAATTTTATTAGATTATCATGGTTTACTCCTTTTTTATTATTATTTTGTAATTTACTTGATTTAGGCCGTGAGCAAGGCACTGTCTGGATGGAGTAATGTGTGGGCAACAGTAGGGATTACAGAGAGAGATTACAGAGAGGTGTGTTGAACTACTTCCTTTTCTGCACCCTGGGCTGTCAATGGAAAAAAATGGTAAATGGTCTGTACTGATGTTGCTTTTTCAAGTAAGGAGACTTGACCAAAGTGCTTTACAACACATTCAGTCAGAATTCACCCATTCTACATTTAAGTGGTCCTTTTGTGCAGATTTGTGCAGTTAAAGCTGTAATTTCTTTATGCTTTGTTTTTAAAATATACAATTTTTAATTTTGGCCAATAACATCACCATCCTAAGGTACAGGATACTGTAGGAGCCTGCAGCGGAAACTACCAGCAGTGGAGAAAGGCAAAATTTCATCAGACGTTTTCCTTGTTCTATGGGCATGACAACTGGCACCTTTTCCACAACACCACAGCATTACCAAATAAGCTGATGGTAGAACTTCTCTGTTCATTATAGGTTATTAAATGGAATGTCATTAAAGCTGACTTACCTAGAAAGTGAACAGACATATAGAATGATAGTTCTGGATCCTAGATGGAAGCTCTGCTGAAAGAGTTGATCAAGGAGTTGCTAAAGGACTTCCCGAACTGGGAGCATTGCTGGAAAATATAGTGAACCCAGGGAACATAAATGGAAGTTCAACCTTCAAAGTAAATAAAGCATCGCAAATTGGCTCATAAAACCAATGTTCTTCATAATGAGGGTAAACCAAAACCACAAGATTTAAAAATTGATGTGAACTGCTCAGGGCCCAAAGCTACAGCACTTACTCCTAAGCAGCTGGAAGAAACAGATTATCCCCAAATGTCTGAGGATGTAATGGCAAGAAAACAGAATAACTGCAATTCAACCAGAACAGCAAGAGACATTTTAACAGTTTATTAGAATATTAAATTGATGCAGGTAGGGAGGGATTGACCTAGCCTGGGCGCCATTCCAAACTTAGTCCCGCCCACAAGGTTTGAGGTCGGGAAGTTCGGTCTGGCATTGCTCCATAGTAGCGCGAGTATGATCGCCCACCCTCTGGCGATCCAATCAAATTGTCAGGGCGGGCTTTATACGATGATGGACAGATGATCAACAGTAACGTAATCAACCACGTGACCAAAGCGCGCTTGGGTGACAACAACAATGGCTGCCGCCGGAGAGTTGAGGTGAGTAGATTCTGCTATTAGGTCTTTTCTAGAAGATATCAACAGCAAAATAATTTAAAAAGAGGAACAGAGAAACGCGATCAAGTCTCATCTTCTTATTCTAGGCGTGCAACTGCACGCTTTGATTTTTGTTGACAACAACTATGCATCACTTAACATACGTCACGCACTCTGTTGCTCTTATTGGTTGTAGGTCTATCCAATTAAGTGCAGAGGCATTTTTTTTCCTGGTTCATTCGAAACACGCCCCATTATCACAGCTCTATGGAGCAGCATCAGACTCATATTCTGACTAGAATTGAGTAGGACTATGTCAGGCTAGGATTGACCAGAGTCAGCAGCCAGAACTTCTGAAAGGAGAATGGACAGTTGAGTGAGAAGGTACAAACAGAGAAACATTTTTCTATTTCTCAATTCTGGTTCACTAACCTTCTTGGTATTTGAGGACAACGTTTGAGAGTTTCTGAAGATGCATGTGACATCACAGGTGAACCTCAGAGGATTGATGAATCAGTCCTGGCTGATTTGCAGGATATGTTATTTGACAGTTAATTGTTGGTCCAGGGGAATGCACAGGTTGAGCATAGACAGGGAGAATGATCAAAGGGACAAACTAGATTTTGGAATCCGAGAGCTGGTCCAGGGTCAGAGCCAGGTGACCTGAGATTTAAAGACAATCCAGCGGAGAATCTGACAGTTAGGTTGAGGCAGAGAAAACAGGTAGGAGATCCAAAAACACACCATGACTGGTCTGATAGGGTTCAGGCAGGCAGGTAACATGAATGCTGAATTAAACTCACCAATGGCTCTTAATAATCTGGCACAAGTGCTTGGTCTTAAAGCTGGTTACATAGTAAGGTAAGCAGGTGAATCTGATAAAGGTTGATTAGAAACAGGGTGGGGCTGACAGGTGTGTTGGATACTGAATTAGACCAGCACTAGTGCCAGGAATCATGACATAAGAGATGGTAACATTTGGCATTATCTAATGTATACTATTGCATAGTAGCCTTTTTGCTGGAAAAAATACTTTTATATAAATCTGCTTCTCGAATTCAGATCAGATCTTTACCAGGTGTGGATCAGTTTTCATTCCTTTATTGTGTGTTTTGGGAAGTAATGCCTTACCAGAATTACCCCTTGTTAATAGTCATGTCCAAAAACCTATTCACTCAGTCTCATTAACACTTAAAATACTATCACAGCAACTCAGAATAGTATCCATTAGGGTTAAAATATTTCTATTTACTTGTAGTATAACTAAAAGTTTTAATTGAAGACTAACACCAACATGTTTTAAATTTTATCATGTCTTTTTACTATTCTGTGGCAAAGAGTAGACAGACCTAGGTTATAAAGAGTAAATACTACCAAACAGCCATAATTGTCTGTTAAGAAGGAAAATCCTGGCTTGTTAGATAGTCTTATACAGAAGTATAACAGCCTTTTTTCAACCAACTGGCAGTGAGCAGCAACATGTACAGGAAGTGGGTAATTAATTTATTTTGAATACAGGCCGACAGGCACTGGTTACTATAACACTTTTTCCGGTATTTAGATCAAAGAAATGAGAACCATTAAAGCACTAAAAATAGAAACTTTAGTACTTTAAAATTGTAACTTATCAAAACCATTTTGATACTTTTAATGGGTAAATAGTTAAGCTCTGTCACAAATTTTGCTATGTACCCAATGTAACCTATGTTCACTAAGCCAGAGACAATCCAGTCTTTGTTGTTTCTTTTATACAAAGAGCACTTCAGTCAGATCTGACTGTAAGTGTTATTTAGCACACTTTAATATGAATTAAACTGTTAAGCGTGAGTGCCAATACTAAGCACTGTCAGCTTGTCATTGAATTACAAAGGATGCATAATTACCAAGTGCGAGCAGGTCCTAACCTAAACATGTCAAATCTCTCGAACAGAAAAAACGTTTTGCTTAAGCAAGGATTTAGTCAAAGTCACGTTATGATTCCCACAGGAAAAATATTTATTAGACATGTTCATAAATATGATTTTGTACAAGTACAAAACACTTGCTGATAATGCTGTGCTCTTTAAGAGGCAGTCTGCGAGGAATTAAAGCTGAATGATAATTAGCTTTTGATAATGCCGTATAAAAACATTAATCTTTGACATAAAAAATGATAAGGCAGTTTATATAATATTTTTTCTAAATAAACCCTGATGTCCTAATTAGTGACTTAAAGTTTTTAAAGTTGTAAATAACTTTTTTTTAATTATTAAAACGTTTTTGAGCAAACTTTGTGGGTCCAATTTAGCTCCATACTAATATAAGCTGATTGGAGTCTTGAGCTGAAGACATCTGATAAATCTGATGATTGAAGAGCTCTAGATATTAGCTAGATTAGTTTATATATATACTATATTAGTTTAACAATGTAATACCATCTGCCTTCATTTATGTGTGATTTACATACAGTAACTCAATAGAGGAAATCTTTCATCCTAACTGTAATCAGTTCTGCCCACGGTTTAAAAAGACCAATTTCAAACAACAGAATTTCAAAGCACCAACAGGAAAATATCTACATTTAATTAGGGTAGTAAACACTCTCCAACCCATTACATTTTGAAAGTCACTTATACCTGGCAAGCAAAACTGATGCTGTGTGGAACTCAGCTTTAGTTCTACACATTATTAACTGGAGATTGCTGCCACCAAATCTGTTCAAAGACAGAGGGACATTCAGCAGAACTATCTGATACCTAGTACAACCCTACCAACGTTTGTTAACAAATGAAAATGTAATCAAATGCGATTAAAAATGAGAAGAACTTCAATTTCATAATCTATCATAATCATATTTCTCCTATTTTAGTTTCACTTCATTGGCTTCCTGTTAAACAAAGAATATAATTTAAAATTCTCCTTCTCACAAATAAATGGCCAAGCTCCATCTGATATCAGAGATCTGATTGTTCCTTATGTTCCTAACAGAGCACTTCGCGCTCAATCTGCAGGTTTACTAGTGGTTCCTAGAATTTCTAAAAGTAGAATGGGAGGCAGATCTTTTAGTTATCAGGCTCCTCTCCTGTGGAACCAACTACCAGTTTTAGTCCGTGAGGCAGACACCCTGTCTACTTTTAGGGCTAGGCTTAAAACTTAATTCATCATTCATTAATTCTCCTTTCTCCCAATCTTTAGTATTTGTTAGTTCCATCTCTAACGTTCTTCTCTATGCTTTTTCTCATCATAGTGGCTTCATCTGGTCTGTTCCTGTTTGGTGTGACTCTGTCCTGAAGAAAAATGCCTTGAAATGACATACGTTGTGAATTGGCGCTATAGAAACAAACTGAATTGAAGTGATTTGTAGGTGCCTTGAACTGAGTATTTTCATAATTTCATATTTTCCCTGATTGAAATATATATATATACACTATATTGCCAAAAGTATTTGCTCACCCATCCAAATTATTGGAATCAGGTGTTCCAATCACTTCCATGGCCACAGGTGTATAAATTCAAGCACCTAGGCATGCAGACTGTTTTTACAAACATTTGTGAAAGAATGGGTCGCTCTCAGGAGCTCAGTGAATTCCAGCGTGGAACTGTGATAGGATGCCACCTGTGCAACAAATCCAGTCGTGAAATTTCCTCGCTCCTAAATATTCCACAGTCAACTGTCAGCTGTATTATAAGAAAATGGAAGTGTTTGGGAACGACAGCAACTCAGCCACGAAGTGGTAGGCCACGTAAACTGACGGAGCGGGGTCAGCGGATGCTGAAGCGCATAGTGCGAAGAGGTCGCCAACTTTCTGCAGAGTCAATCACTACAGACCTCCAAACTTCATGTGGCCTTCAGATTAGCTCAAGAACAGTGCGCAGAGAGCTTCATGGAATGGGTTTCCATGGTCGAGCAGCTGCATCCAAGCCATACATCACCAAGTGCAATGCAAAGCGTCGGATGCGGTGGTGTAAAGCACGCCGCCACTGGACTCTAGAGCAGTGGAGACGCGTTCTCTGGAGTGACGAATCGCGCTTCTCCATCTGGCAATCTGATGGACGGGTCTGGGTTTGGCGGTTGCCAGGAGAACGGTACTTGTCTGACTGCATTGTGCCAAGTGTAAAGTTTGGTGGAGGGGGGATTATGGTGTGGGGTTGTTTTTCAGGAGCTGGGCTTGGCCCCTTAGTTCCAGTGAAAGGAACTCTGAATGCTTCAGCATACCAAGACATTTTGGACAATTCCATGCTCCCAACTTTGTGGGAACAGTTTGGAGCTGGCCCCTTCCTCTTCCAACATGACTGTGCACCAGTGCACAAAGCAAGGTCCATAAAGACATGGATGACAGAGTCTGGTGTGGATGAACTTGACTGGCCTGCACAGAGTCCTGACCTCAACCCGATAGAACACCTTTGGGATGAATTAGAGCGGAGACTGAGAGCCAGGCCTTCTCGTCCAACATCAGTGTGCGACCTCACAAATGCGCTTCTGGAAGAATGGTCAAAAATTCCCATAAACACACTCCTAAACCTTGTGGACAGCCTTCCCAGAGGAGTTGAAGCTGTTCTAGCTGCAAAGGGTGGACCGACGTCATATTGAACCCTATGGATTAGGAACGGGATGTCACTTAAGCTCATATGTGAGTCAAGGCAGGTGAGCAAATACTTTTGGCAATATAGTGTATATATATATATAAATATATATATATATATATATATATATATATATATATATAAATATATATATATATATATATTAGTGCTGTCAAAATTATCGCGTTATTATCGCGTTAACGCGAGGCCATTTTAATGGCGATAATTTTTTTAACGTGAGATTAACGCTATGTGGTTTTATGGTACAATTTTCCAAGTACATCCCGCTGCAGCCTGCGGGAAGGCGGGGCTATTTTCCCCCAGTCTATGCATTTTCCATAGGCTTCGAGAGCGGAGCTCCTCAAGGAAAAAAGACGCTCATACACTGGGTGACGCTAGTGCCTTTTCTTTAAGCCCCACCACCAACAAACAAGTTGAGTGTCTGGTAACTAGTAGCAATCTAAAATTCGCTGAGAAAACAGATTACTGAGATGAAATGGAATCTGCTACGGCACTCTTGCTGTCTGTGTATGCCACAGGTCGGTATCGTGTGTGTGTGTGTGTGTTCTCATTTTTGTTAAGAGGCTGAAAAGTAACTTTCTAGAGCATAGACTACCTCCATCTAGTGATGTCGGTCTATTGATTTTGATGTATTGATTGAAAATTGTTCATTATTACCTTGGTTAATTAACATCTAATGTTAACTGTACTACATTTTATAGCAGTAGGGTAAAATGCTTGTCTTTGTTCAAAAGACTGTATTGACTGTAAAGACTGTCTTTTACATCAGCCTGTTTTCAGGGCCTTTTTTTTGGCTACATATTTGTTATTTTTTGCTACATGCCTCCCCATCTTCTTGCCATATGTTTCTATGGCATAAATCAGTGTCTGTGACCTGTTTTCATTTTAAAAAAAGAACATTGGCACAAACCTAGCCTGTATGTATTTTTGTATGTCATCGAGAGTATTTAAATGATCTTCAATCAGAAAAAAAATATGTGATTAAAATGCTATTAATCGCGAGTTAACTTAGGCATTGATGCGATTAATCGTGATTAAAAATTTTTTATCGATTGACAGCACTAATATATATTTATATATATATATATATATATATATATATATATATGTGTTTAAGCTCTGTTTATATTGAGAGAGTTTTCATTTACTAGATCTAAATTTTCCAGATCTGCAAAAGGTGTTGGGATCCTCAGGCTTGCCCACCAGAGGGCGCCGAGGATCCTCTTCTGTTTTTATGTTTTCTCTTAGACTGGAGTTACTGTTGGGATCTGGAGCTTTACCACCTTCCTCCAGCAGAGTGCGCCGTGGGTCTCCTGGAGCTGGAATCTTCCAGCACACCTGTTATGCATCTACTCATCAGGAGACTTCCCCTTTATAAGCTCCTGCCAGACCTTGCTTCCACGCCGCAGTGTTGATCTTAGTTTGGTTAGCAACCTGAGCCTCTGTATCAGAAAGAATCTAAGTTGTCTCTTGTGAGAGATCTGATTCTAACTCTCCTTTGTTTGTGCCTCACAGGAAACCTGTCGCTAGTCGGAAGCTCTGGGAGAGCTGCCTCACTGGAAACCTGTCTCTGGCCTGAAGCTCTGGGAGAGCTGCCTCACAGGAAACCTGTCTCTGGCCTGAAGCTCTGGGAGAGCTGCCTCACTGGAAACCTGTCTCTGGCCTGAAGCTCTGGGAGAGCTGCCTCACAGGAAACCTGTCTCTAGCCTGAAGCTCTGGGAGAGCTGCCTCACAGGAAACCTGTCTCTGGCCTGAAGCTCTGGGAGAGCTGCCTCACAGGAAACCTGTCTCTGGCCTGAAGCTCTGGGAGAGCTGCCTCACAGGAAACCTGTCTCTGGCCTGAAGCTCTGGGAGAGCTGCCTCACAGGAAACCTGTCTCTAGCCTGAAGCTCTAGGTGAGCTTAACCTGCTAATCAGCCCTGGTGAGCCAACCTGAAGATCCCTATGTGGAATTAACCTGAAGACTTCTATGTGGAGTTTATCTGAAGATTCCTATGTGGAATCAGCCTGAAGAATCCTATGTGGATATTCCCTGCTGTTCTCTGCAATGAGCTGGAAGCTCAGATCAAGGTCTGCCATGCTAAGCCTGAAGCTAGATGCTTTAGTTCCTCATGTACTCTGCTAACCAACAGTCTCCGGTCCCAGTCAAGACTTCTGTGAACCAGCCCAAACCAGTTTCAGAACCTGATTATTATCTTGTCGTCATAACTTTGAATAAACCTTTGAACTTTTTCCCTGCCTCCTCCGTGTGTGTTCTGCATATGGGCTTGCATCTCTGACCCATCATGACAAAAGGCTCTTATGTTCACTTACTGTTCACAGGAAAAGAATGAATACCGAAGTTTGTTGAGTTGAATAAAGGTGACAACCAATGGGAGCAGGAACAAATAAAAGCAAATATAATTATATAAACCTTAGTCAGTTAAATAACATGCTGCTGTCGTTTTGCACATCTCTGATGTTGCTGCTATTTTCAAATATCCATTGCTGTAAAAATATCCATAGCTGGATATTGGTTGTTTATTCTCCAGGTGCACAGTTTTATATTGATAAAACACTTTACAGTATTTTGTTGTTTATATTTAAACTCTTTCCTTTTATTTTATTTTAAAACATTTTTCTAAGGTTCACATTTGTGTGACCATTTTCAATAATCTTTCTGCTGCTGTAAATTTGCCCATTGTGGGACAATAAAGAGATTTTCTATTCTATAAAAGGGGTAGAACGATATAAGTAAATCTAAACAATGTATACAAATATATCTGCAAAATATCTAATATTCAACAACAAAAAATACTTAGTTAAGCATATTGTGCAAAACAGCAATAAAAAAATTAAACTATCAGATTTATAGTTCCCACACTGCAGATATATTAGAATCTGTCCTTAAATTACAGCCAAACCCATTTATGCAATAACAGATTATAACTTTTAGATAAACCAAACATTACCCCCACATATCTGCCTCAATAACCATTAAAATAACTATTTTAATTCATTTCAGACAGAACTATTCACCTACTTGGATTATATTAAACTGCACTTCCAATTTTCACCACTGTTCGGCTGTTTGGCGCCAAGTAACTTTTCCTCTGATCACAGAGCAGCCGGCTTGCTTGGTCTCACAATGAATCCTGGGGTATCCAAGGATACCGAGGATACATCGGACCCATCCTTAAAATCGGGCAAAAAAATTACCTATTTTAAGTCAGCATAACGAGGAGTCTTGGAATCCGACCAGACCACGCTATGATGTCATAGTCCTTCGAATCTGGCCTTCTCAGGACGCAGCCCATGAATTCGAACAGAGCATATTTCTACCATTGCTGAGTTCTTTAGTTAACCTCTGTTGCCCACTCGTGCTTGTTTTCTTTCCCCTCGGCTTCCTCCAAGTTGGTCCTGCCCACACCTGCTCCCAATCTGCTGATTAGCCTGTTATTGGTTCAGTCTCCCAAAATATACACCACTTCTGCAGTCACTCACTGCCGGTTTGTTGTTCCCTTGTCTCTGGCTTCCAACCCGAATTTTTCCCTGATGTAATCTTATTTTGGTTCTCAGTATTTTAGTATTTTTGGTATTTCTGCATCAGTTGCCTATTAAATCTGAAAAACTCAACTCTGCCTATTGATCTCTGCATTTGGGTCCTCAACCTATCTCCCACCAACCTCTGACAAGTATTCATTTCAAACAAAGATTTGTGAGATACAAACAAAGGGTCCCACCTTGAGTGCCCCAAGAGTTTTGCCAGACTTTATTTTTATGTGTTTCAAAGTGATGTAGAATTTAATTTGTCCTGCTGAAGCTTAAGGGGAGAATTCTAAAAATTATGTTGCTTCAGTGGCTTCTTAATTCCAGTTCAATTTAGATAATGTTGCAAATAATAATTGAAATATCAAACTGTTCTGGCCACATTGAAGCTGTTCTTATTACATTTAATTACAAAAGCATGCTTGAACTCAAGAGGCTCTTTAAGCAGTCTTCCTGGAATTCCAAAAAGTTAAACAACCCACTGGACTTTGTTTCCAAGTTTGAAGATGTTTAGGGTTGGTTTTTCCTTAAACAGAGGGGATGGACTTTTTTTCTGACATCTTGAATTGAAAAAGCTTCCAGGATGGAAAGCTAAACGTCTTATAAATTTGGAAACAAAGTCCAGTGGATTGTTTTTTTTAATTTTTTTTTTACTTTTTTCTGAATGACTATGACCTGGATGACTGAGAATCTTCACCAACAGTCTGTATGGAAGATTGGGAACCATCCAGCTAGACCTACATGAAGAAAGAGGATTAAGAAATAACCTTATGTTTAATTTGAATTCATCCTGTAGCCTCTCTGAATGCATCTGCAGTGTTATTAGAATCAAACTGAGGACACCGTCTCATTTCTGAAGCAGTTGAAGTTTCAGTGTCTGAAATTAAACTTTGAGAACATTAAGAACTTTGACTTTCTCTGGGAGAAAAATAAAGTTTATTTCTGATCTAATATAATATCTGAGCAGTTTCAGCAGGAGCTGGATGTATTAGGCAGAGCAGCAGAGGTGAAAACATTTCAAGACTTTTTCACTTATACCTTTGGACATCCAGGAAAATGAGTCGGCTTATGAGTGAAAGGTTTAAGAAGACCGCATTTAGCTGATGGACAGGGTGGCTAAATGAAATCTCTGTCCTCTGAATAAGGGGAAAGATGGAGGGCTCGGCTAACTGACAGGCGGCTCAGGAATGTCTGTAACCCAAAACACATTACAGAGCCATCAGACGGGAGTGACACTTCAACCCCTCCCTCCGTAAGAGCTCTGCTGAATGGCAACCCCTTGTTCTCCCCCTTGAAATGACAACGGCAGAATATCAAATGCCAATTAAAGAGGAGACAGGCATGGCTGAAAGACTGGCACCTAATTCTCATCAGTTTGATTGGTGAAGGGGATGCAGAGAGATAGGGGTCACTTTGAATGGATGGTCTGACCGTTCTCCTGGATTGAGATGTTAACAGGGAGGTCAAATCTACAGGTAGTCCTGGACACAAAACACAAAGTCTCCTGATGTGAATAATTATAGTTTATATTCAGGTTTTCAAAAAAATTTTTGCTCTAGGCTCTTAAGATCCACAATTTTGTCAAACCAGCGGCCAGAAATATCCAATTTCCTTTAAGAAACGAATACGGTGCAGAGGAAGAAGTATTTACTTTCATGCTTTTTGAGTCCCCCCCGTCCTTCAGTGAGCTCTAGAAGCACTAGATCTATATCCAGCCATTCAACAAAGATACTGCTGTATGGCTGTATATCTTATTTTCGGCATTTGACCAATTATATGAGCTCTTAAATTACCTACTCTGTATAAAGTTTAAAAGTCAAGAGAAAAAGGTAAAAAGCTAATTGTAAAGTTAAGAAGTTAATAATCCTAGTTAACAATTATATTCAGGTTTGTAAACTAAAAAATGTAAGTGCCAGTATCAGCATTAATGCCTCTGTTATGTTGTGCCAAAAAAAAAAAAGTGTTTCTTTCCCTCTCTGAGTGTTTTTCCTGAATCTCTTATAGAAACACTTTTTTAAAAATTATTTTTCTTAATATATTCAGGCAAGTTGGTGTTTCTTGTTATTAGTTTGACATTTATTTTTGTCATCAGAAATTTGGATTTTCAAAGTATTTTACTAAGTGGCCTATAAGGGGTTAAACCTAATCAAAACAATTATTTTTGAAGAATAAGCAGAGTAAAGCCAAGCCATGAAATCCTAATTAGGTCTAAGTCTACAGTGTTACAATGACACTCCTAAACCTTCATAATTGACAGAGGTGTCAAGTAACAATGTATAAATACTTTATTACTGTACTTAAATACACTTTTTAGATATCTATACTTTACTCCATTACTTTTTTCTTCCTTCTTCTGACTTTTTTCATTACATTTTCACACAAGTATCTGTCCTTTCTATTCCTTACAAAAAAAAAAGATACTCGTTACTCTTGGCTTTGGTTTAAAGCCAATATTTATTTCCCGTCATGTGCGCCATCCAATGCAGATCATTGGCTCCATCTACATCTAGTGAAAGCTAGTGTAATTGGATGAGGCATATAACGCAAACACTCATTGGTTAGCTAAAGGAAATCACCAGAAACAAGCAGGTGTTCTTCAAACTGCAAGCGTGAATTGTCCATGCCATGCGTTAATGTCGGATTCAGAAAAAGATGTTGAAATGTCTGAAAGGTTGGACACAGGGGAGAGCGTATTGGGAGACGGAGACCAAAAATTATTTTTCGAAACAGTCAATAAATTGAGCTTTCAATTCATATAGTGGCATCTGGCTTTTTTTTTTTTGTAAAGGTTACTTTATACTTTTATACTTTAAGTAGTTTTTGGAGCACAAACTTTTTCACTTTTTCTTGAGCAAAGAGGTCAAGTTGACACTTCAACTTTTACCAGAGCGTTTTTAAACTGCAGTATCTATACTTCTACTTAAAGGAAAATTCCGGTTTTTAACACTTTTAGCCCATTTTCTGTAGTGTCCAGGATGAAATCGAATGATCGACACCAAAATTTTGACAATTGGTCCTGTCTCTGCTATTTGGCTCATGCAGAATCCCCCCTGGCTGCTTCAGAATGGCTTCCATAGTGCATGTCCGATAATGTCCTTAAAACAACCTTAAACGTTCTTTTTTTTAAAATATGCTACTCACCGGGTCGTCAGCGCTGTTCAATGACGTTCCAAAAAAAGTTTCGTAAAGAAAAAAACGTTCCTGTAGTGTTTTATTTAGCATTTTGTAAATCCCATTGAGTTCTGTTGGAATAGTCAATATCCCTCCGCCACCGGAAACGGAAATGGGGCCTGTTTGCGCTTAGTTGTAGTCTTTTTGCAAGGCCCAAGTGTTTCTGCTTCACTCTGTGTACTCCGACGTCGAGGTGCTAACGTCTCTGTTAAACACTTTAAAAAAACTCTGAAAATGGAATACGAAAGGTGGATTCTTGAGGAGGACATATTGGACTTTGAGTTTGACGGTAGAGGATACCGTCGCCAACTAGTGGTCTGGAGTGTGCAACACTTCAGATTCGAACGGGAAGCGGAAGTTTATAAGCGGTTGTGATGTATCGGAAAAAATAGTTCTGGGATTTACAAAATGCTAAATAAAACAAGACAGGAACGGTTTTTCTTCACGAAACTTTTTTTGGAACGTCATTGAACAGCGCTGACGACCCGGTGAGTAGCATATTTTAAAAAAAGAATGTTTAAGGCTGTTTTAAGGACATTATCGGACATGCACTATGGAAGCCATTCTGAAGCAGCCAGGGGGGGATTCTGCATGAGCCAAATAGCAGAGACAGGACCAATCGTCAAAATTTTGGTGTCGATCATTCGATTTCATCCTGGACACTACAGAAAATGGGCCAAAAGTGTTAAAAACCGGAATTTACCTTTAAGTAAAAAATGTGTGTACTTTTGACACCATTGATAATTGGCTATTCAAAGGTGGAGGGGGCAGGTAATCTCTGCTCCAAGTAAGAACGTGAAGGCCACTTGTTTCCAAAAACTCTTAGGATCTGCTTCTCAGAGAGCAGAATTTATGAGGATTATCCCCAGGATACGCTGCATTCAGCGGCAAAATCAGCAGCAGCTAATAATCAGTGGGAGCATTTACACAGCGTCACACTGAGCGTGGGGTGGCTAAGCTGCAGGCGCCGCATGTAACTCAAATACTTAAAGTCTAAGTGTACAGTTACATCAGCCACGATTATGTTACTGAGGCAGTGCAGGTTAAGATAATAGGAGGTAATTTTGACAGGTGTAGACACCAGATCTGCTCACTTTTTATTCTGTACACTATTCACCTTATACACTGTGTAACACTGAAGTAAAGGTGGGCCCAACTTCTATTTTTTGTGTAGCACCTCCATTTTATCCCTACATTGTTCAATTGCTGCATATCCTAAAACCACGGATCGATTCATCGCCCTTAATGTGAAGAAATAACAGTATTTCCTAACAACCCTGTCCTCTCTGACCACTTTCTAATAACCTTCAGGATTACTTTAACAGAGTTCTCCTCCCCCAAAAGAAGGTTACATTTTAGTATATCTTTATCAGATAATGCAGTTATATATTTTAAAGAATCTGCGTAACTGTCTCTCTCCTCGATGTCGCTGAGCAGAGCTGCAGAGTGCAAAAGCTTAGCTTATTCCCCTTCACAGGTTGATGATTTTGTTGATGGGGTTGCTAGTTCTCTGCGTACTGCCTTAGACAACGGAGCTCCTTTGAAAATGAAAACCGTTAAAAATAGAAAGCTTGCTCCTTGGTTTAATGCAGAGCTGCGCACTTTGAAGCAAAAAGCTAGGAAACTGGATAGAAATTATCCCTCCACAAGCCTGCGGGAGTCCTTCCTAGTCTGGAAAAATAGTTTACTGCTGTATAAGAGGACCCTTTGTAAAGCAAGAGCAGCATACTTCTCCTCATTAATAGAGGAGAATAAGATTAATCCTAGATTTCTTTTTGATACAGCTGCCAAACTCACCCAGAGCCATAGCTCTGTTGAACCGTCCATTCCCCCTGCTCTTAGAAGTAATGATTTTATGGGATTTGTCATGATCTGGCCTGTTTGCTCTCCCTTAATTGGTTATTTCTTTCACCTGTCGTTTTCCCTCCCTGCCTTAGTTATCATTTATTCCTCTCACCTGTTTCCTTTGGTTTATATTCTGTTCAGCCTGAGCATTCGTGTATAGATCATTAACTGTTTTTCTGTTAGCCTTTCTGTTATGTTGATTGCAAGGTTCTTGTCCTGGATCCTAGCAGCCAGTGGAAATAGGGTTTTTGTGTCTGTCTCGTCTCCTGCTCGTCCACTGTTCCTCCCCTGCTGAGTCCTCTGGATTTTTGGCTCTGTACGCGGGGAGGTTCAGTTTTTATCCAAGTAACCCTGGCTCCAAGGTGGAGACCAGTTTAAAGGTCCTGCATTCAGTTCTGGTTCCACGTCCTGTCTCTGCTACCCTCTTCCACTGAGCTTCCCCATCTGCACCTGATCCTGTCTGCTCCTGTGAGTGACCGCCTGGTCACGCTCCCGGCCCCTGTCAGACTCTGAGCCAACCTGGGATCTCAAGGATGCCTGGAAGCCTGGATCCTGCCTGTTCCGTCTGTTCCTGTCTGTTCTGAATCCCTGACCAGGATCAGCTTCCTGCAAGACCTCTGGAACTGCAGCACTGGGGACATTCTTGGACTGGACTGTTAAGCCAGGTATTTTTGATCAGTCTTTTAAATCCCATATCAAAGAGGTTTCTAGAATTTCCTTCTTTTATCTTAGGAATATTGCAAAAATTAGAAATATCCTGTCCAGGGGTGATGCTGAGACACTAGTCCATGCATTTGTTACTTCCAAAATGCTGCAGCCAGAGTTCTGATGAAAATTAAAAGAGAGATCATATCTCTCCTATCCTGGCTTCTCTTCATTGGCTTCCTGTTAAATCCAGAATAGAATTTAAAATCCTCCTTCGCACATATAAATTATTATTAGTGGTTCCTAGAATTTCTAAAAATAGAATGGGAGGCAGATCTTTTAGTTATCAGGCTCCTCTCCTGTGGAACCAACTACCAGTTTTAGTCTGTGAGGCAGACACCCTGTCTACTTTTAAGACTAGGCTTAAAACTTTCCTTTTTGATAAAGCTTCTAGTTAGAGTGGCTCAGGTTATCCTGAGTTATCTCTATAGTTCTGCTGCTATAGGCTTAGACTTCTGGAGGACATAGGGACCTCCATTTCATCGTCCTGCTTCATTCTATCTCCTTTCTCCCACTCTGCAGAATCTGTTAGTTCAATCTGTAACGTTCTGCTCTCTCTGCTTTTTCTCATAGTAGCTTCATCTGGTCTGTTCCTGTTTGGCTGTGACTCCATCCTGGAGAGAAATATCAGCTGTGCTGCTGCCATCAACACCTTTGTTTCTAGATGCTGGAGATCGGCCTGTTTTTCAGTGTAGTCCTGTTTCTCTGACTGACTGGCTGGATGTGCTCTCTTCGTCCTCTGGCATGGGAGCTGGCTCGGAGCTCGTCTGCCTGGCTGTGTGTTTCCTGGACGGGGCGCCTGTGGAGCTGCTTTTTGTATCTCTGCTTCTGTCTCCTTGAACCCCAGTCGGCCTCAGCAGATGGCCGCTCACACTGAGCCTGGTTCTGCTGGAGGTTTCTTCCTTTTCAAAGGGAGTTTTTCCTCTCCACTGTCGCTACAAGCATTCTTAAGGTAAGGGATTGCATTTGAGTCAATGAGGCAATGCAGTCAACTGGTTTTCCTTAGATAGAAAACTGAATGATACAATTGGACTGCTTGATCTGGTTGAACTGTAAAGTGTCTTTAGATGACGTGTTGTGAACCAGCTCCACAGGTGGCTGATGGATGGATGGATGGATGAATGGATGGATGGATGGATGCATGGATGGATGGATGGATGGATGGATGGATGGATGGATGGATGGATGGATGGATGGATGGATGGATGGATGGATGGATGGATGGAATACTATATTTACTATGAATAAAAAGAATAGAAAGCATGTTCTCTAGATTGTAAAACAAATCTAAATTCAGGCTTATAAATTATGGATCATTTAAGGGTCATTGGTTGGGGCCAAATGTTTCAAAAGCCACAGTTTTGCTCAGAGTGAGAATACAAAGTGCTCAACTCAAAGTCAAAAGCTGAGATATTCCAACTTGGGTTAATGAATTCAGTGAAACATGAAAGGTGACACATTGCTGGATGGTTGCAGGGGTGTTTGCGGTTAATCATCACACATGATTAGCCATCGCCCCTAAGGACCACAGCTTATCACATAAAAATCAGAATCTAATGGAATATGGATGTGGCCACAAAGCAAAGTAATTTCCTTTTGTTCTGAACAATGAAAGTACTATGAATCACGAGTGGCCTGAAAGCCATGCGTTATTGCCTGAGGTCGGTGCAGTGAGTTCAGCTCATCTGTGGAGTAGAGGCTGCAGTAAAGCTGCTTCGCTAGTGGCAGGCCCTGAAGGTACAGAATAACCTCAGCTCAGTGGGAACAAGTTGGACAGACTGCCTCCTTTTTAATCATAGTTCCAAATACAGCCGTGCATTAAAGTTCAGGTAAATTTTACATTTTATTTAGACTCCACATTAACATCCATCAAAACAATGGATGCAATTGTTCCTATTGTTCATGCCTTTTTGCACTTACAGCTAATTTTTAGAGTCACCATCGCTCTCTGGGGACACAGTGTCACTCGAACAGAATCAGGACATAGGGACCCCTTTTTCATCATTCTGCTTAATTCTATCTTAATAATAACATTTTTATCAAGCTTATAGTTAGAGTGGCTCACGTTATCCTGAGCTATCTCTATAGTAATGCTGCTATAGGCTTAGACTGCTGGAGGACATAGGGACCCCGTTTTCCATCATTCTGCTTCATTCTATCTCTATTCTCCCACTCTGCAGAATCTGTTAGTTCAATCTCTAAAGTTATGCTCTGTCTGCTTTTTCTCATAGCAGCTTCATCTGGTCTGTTCCTGTTTGGCTGTGACTCCATCCTGGAGAGAAACATCAGCTGTGCTGCTGCCATCAACACACACCTTTGTAGGTGCTGGAGATTGGGCTGTTTTTCAGTGTAGTCAATTCAATTCTCCTGTTTCTCTGACCATGACTGGCTGGATGTGCTCTCTTCATCCTCTGACATGGGAGCTGGCTCGGAGCTTGTCTGCCTGGCTGTGTGTTTCATGGACCGGGCCGCCTGTGGAGCTGGTTGACAGTTGCCTTTTGTATCTATGCTTCTTCTGTCTCCTTGAACCCCAGTTGGCCTCAGCAGATCCCACTTACACTGAGCCTGGTTCTGCTGGAGGTTTCTTCCTGTCAAACAGGAGTTTTTTTTTCTCTCGAATGTCGCTTCAAGAATGCTTGGTGTGAGGGATTGCCTTCCTGCTGAAATGGCAAAGACAAAAACAAGGTTAGGCTCAGTGAAACAAAGACTCAGCTAGAACTCAGCTAAACTCAGCTTGGCTAGAGTACCCAAAACTGGCAAACACTCTGGCGCAGAGGTAGTGACAGTCCACTGCTTAAGTACTCCTCCCGATAATGATCCAACGAGACGCAGGTGTGCAGGGAGGACCAACGAGGACAGGGCACCACCTGGTGGTGGAGAGAGAGAGACAAGCACAAACAACAGACCTCACAAACTGCATTCCTGACAATTTTGGTCTTTGAGGCTCACAAAGATGCAGATTTACGGAAAATATCAAGACATCTTGATACGACTCAAATGTAATTACAGACGCACTAAGGTAAACACAAGCAAAACAGGATCTGCCGAGGAACAGTAAAACGAGAGCTAGTGAAGATTCTCAGTCACCAAGGTCATAGTCATTCCAAAAAAGTTAAAAACTATCCACTGGATTTTGTTTCCAAGTTTGAAGACGTTTCGCTTTCCATTAAGGAAGCTTTTTTAATTCAAATGTCAGAATGAGCCCATGAGCAAGTGAGCCTGCGAGCCCTAGACTGATGGTAGCTAAATCTAGATATTACACATACAGATCCTAACTACGCATTTGCAGATCTCACCAGTCAGAAGTGTTGCAAAAATCAGTTGTGTAAAGAGAGCCAACCGAGAAACCGCTTGACTTGTAATCAATGATTTATCTGTATTTCTGGGTGTTGAAGCAAAAACACTTCAGACTTCAGTGTCACTGTGTGTTTACCCACTTATCTACGCATTTGTAGATCTTAGAACACATTTGTAGATCTGAATACATACACATTTGCAGATTCCAGTACAGACACACAAAATCTTTTCAAAAATAATTGCATTAATAATGCCTTCATAGAAATTTAGTACCGGTAATAGGAGCAACATTATTAAAATTATTTCCTCACTTTACTTTCACAACAGTTTTTCAGATGTAGAATATGAAAAACTCAAAAAATAACTATTTAGTCAATTTTCCTCCACATTCAGACTTTTAATTACTTCTGACTTCTAAGTAATTCTAATTTCTAAGAAATTTAATTTCCAATGTCCTTATAAATAATACAGCAGGAAGATTTATTCTAATCAGTGGTTATTTACAGGAAGATTTGATCACTTCTTTGAATATGTACTCCATCATTATCAGAGTGGAAATGTTCTAAAAAAAAGTTTTTGACCTACTAGCCTCAGAAGAACATGGCACCTTAATCAGTGCTGGCAATCTTAATGTTAGATTGCTTCCTGGGAACATCAAAACAATGCTACACGGGAGAAAAGAAAGTCACAAAAAATATGAAACTAATTTAGAAAGAAATTGGTCAGATATACGGAGGGATCTGAACCCAACCAAGAAGAACGTTACCTATTTTTCTCTCCCACACTTGTTTTTTTTCTCAGCTCCATTGCTTTCTAATGTTTGAAAGGGATATGTATAGAGTAATAAATTGCAATTGGCGATAATGGATTTATGTGATAGTTTGCATGTAATTTCAGACTCAGAACAGAGACGAACAAATCAGAGGCTATAAAAAAGGCTGAAAATATGAACATGAAAACAAATAAGAACAGAATAAAAAATAGTATTTTTGAGAAAAATAAAAACAGGTAAGTGTCACGGTAGAAAATATGGGATGACTGTAAAATAGTTCTAATTATTTATTTAGCTGTGAGACCAAATATCAGCTGGAGTGCTGTAATAAACACCTCTAATTACAGTTCTATAGAATTATAGATAACAGAGTTGGGCCAGTTATTCAGTGCTTTTTCTTGTTTCTCTCATAGAAATAGCCATGGGCTCAGGAAGAGGCTTCTCTAGATCTGGTGAAAAAAAAAATCCTTGCACGCAGCTACAGCTTAAACTGTGCACTGTCGGGATCTGGAGATCTGCCACCTGTCTCCAGCAGAGAGCGCTGTGGGCTTCCTGAGCTGGAGTCCTCAGCACACCTAGGGATCATCAGCTCATCAGAAGACCTCCCTACATAAGCAGCAGTCAGACCTTCCTTCGACGCCGCAGTGTTGACCTAGTTTGGTTAGCGAACCTGAGCCTCTGAAATCCTAGTGAATACTAGTTTCCTCTTGAGAGAAACTAGCTTTCTAACTTGTTCTTGTCTTCTTTGCTCGCAGAAACCTGACTGAAGTCTGAAGCTCTGGATGAGCATAACTTGGAAATCTGCCTGCCTGCCCACGTAAGCCAAACCTGAAGATCTCAGTCTGGATTCCTCCGTCAGTTCTCTGGGAAGAGCTAGGAAACAAACCCAAGTCCGAAAACTCTCTGGCTAGAAGCTAGACGCTGCTGCTGCTGAGCTCTCTGCTACTTCCACAGTCTCTGGACCCAACCGGTTCCCCCTCTCAAAGGATCTGTTAGAACCTCTTCAAGGTACGATCAGAATTCAACTCACTCGTCAAGCCATAACCACCTGGCTAACCAAACTCTCATCTCTCCAGATATAAGAGTAACCAGTCCCGGACCTGCACCAGAACCAGTTCCTGATTAACTCTGTGTGTGTTTCCCAAATAAACACTGTTAAACTTTCCTCTGTCTCCGTTAGTGTTCTGCATGTGGGTTTTCGTTCATTAAACCAATCATGACATACATGAGTGGCTTTTTGCCCCTCATTACCCCTTGTATACTAAATGAAGCACGATGGACGCCAAGGCTGTAACTCGTCCCGATCAAAAAATTCTCACGCGACTGGACAATCAGCCCAAAAAGGGCAAAAAATCTTACAGCGTATGCCCAGTGTTCCGTCAGATGAGCATACCCCGTCGGACCATCATACCTATAGTCAATACCCATGCGCAAGAAATTACATTTGTGTTTATCACTTTGGTTTTGTACGAAAAATAGACTTTAAAGCTGAAGTCTGTAAGTTTTTAAAATCACTTTTTTGTCATATTGGCTAAAACTGTCCCTATGCCCAGACAGCAGTACATGTGATATGTAACCTGTGAAAAAAACTGCTTCAATTGGTCCCGCCTACTGCCTGTGTTTCAATCTGGAAAGAATAATTCGGGACGAGTCAAAACAACCAATCACAGCCAGAGGAGCGTCTGATGGAGTGTCAATCAGAGTGTCTTGTATCCCCTTAGTAATGTACAAAAAAAACTAATTAAGGTGAGCCATACGCTTAAAAAAACCCCAAAAAGTAAGTAATAAATTTTTTTTTTTATATATATACTTAAAGGGATACACACCTGTTGAGGTAGTTTAAAGTTTATTTTTCATAATAAGCTAAAGGGATAAACTAAGGGTATGGACTATGCTGGTCTGACGGGGTATGCTCATCTGACAGACCACCAGCTTAAGAACAATCTACAGGAAGTCCTTCCTGCCTCCAGCTACTAACACCTATAGCAACTCTTTAAAAAAATGTAGAGGAGTTACTACAACATTTCCTCTTCCTTTGGGATTGATAAAATATTTTTTAACTGAATTGTATTTGAATAGCTCATCTGTTTAACATTTTCTTTCCTAGACTTAGCCACCTATGCAGCTATTTTACCATTGTCTTCACGAACTTAAAAAGCATTTATGATTCAATGTTTCTGTTCCTTTTCAATGTCTACTTCAGTCTCCTTGAACCCCAGTTAGCCTCAACAGATGGCCACTCACACTCAGTCTGGTTCTGCTCGGGGTTTCCTTCCTGTAAAAAGGGAGTTTTTCCTCTCCACTGTTGCTAAAAGCATGCTTAGTGTGAGGAATTGCTGTCGATGCAAGCAAATATCTACGTTCTCTACACCCACTTCTATTAGTAATGTATCCTGCAGAGTTAATGACTTTTGTCTTGAATAGAAAACCCAAGTAAGTTTTCAGCCTTCATAAAAAATGTTCATAACTTTTATGATTATATGTCGACTTACAGCTAATTGAATGACAGTTCTCTAGTGGCACGAAGAGGTCTGTATCGCTTTCACCGGCACGAAGCAACTTTAAGGAGGATGCAGTAACCCTGCCAATGTCCACTGCTTAAGTACTCCTCCCGATAATGATCCAACGAGAAGCAGGTGTGCAGGGAGGACCAACGAAGACAGGGCGCCACCTGGTGGTGGAGAGAAAGACAAGCACAAAAAACAGACCTCACAAACTGGATTACTGACAATTTTGGTTCTTTGAGGCTCACAAAGATGCAGATTTACGGTCCAACAGTAAAAGGAATGGCAGCATGGAGCAACAGCCTCTCGATGGAAAATATCAAGACATCCTGATACGGCCGAAATAATTACAGAAGGTAAACACAAGCAAAACAGGAGAAAGATCTACCGAGGAACAGTAAAAAGAGAGCTAGTGAAGATTCTCAGTCATAACTTTCATTTAAGTACTATGGCTTACTACAGTTTTTTATAGTTTACTAAAATATAGTTAAAGTATACCTTAGTAAACCATAAAGTAAGCAATAGTAGAATCAAGTACACTTGACTATACTATTGTTAAGTATATGAAATATAGTTTAGAATAAGTAAACTCTAAGTGCACTGCCTGAGTATGAAATTAAGTAAGAAATTAGTGCACTTTTAGTATACTTGAATAAACTACGTTTTGCTAAGGGATTGTTTTGCTACAGTTAGATTAATTATATCATTGCCATTCATATTTCATACAGCAACAGGAAACAGCAATGCAGTTCAGTTCAAATGCATTTGACCAGGACTTTTGGATTTTATTACGTTATATGCTGGTTGTCAGGGGAAATGCTGTCTTCTTTTAGGCAAAACAATACAGCGTCTGTCCATTGGAGGGAGCCAAAATTGACCAAAGCTGAAATTTCTTACGCCACAAAAAATCTAAATCTAAGTCATTCTTTCTTAAACAAGTGCATAAGTGCATCTTGAATTCTGCAGGTAAGTTGGACACTTTGCCAAACAATTAAGACAATATGCATTTAAAACAAGAAAAAAAGTTCTAGTCTTTAATTTTAATTCAATAAAATTGAGTCTATTCTATAGCGCTAATTCACAACACGTGTCATCTCAAGACATTTTACAGTTCACCAGATCATCCAGTAAAATTGATTCAAAGTGTTATTTCTACGGAAAACGAGTTGCTTGCATCGACTCATTGACTCTTCAGCAATCCCTCACACTAAGCATGCTTGTAGTGACAGTGGAGAGGAAAAACTCCCTTTTAACAGGAAGGAACCTCCAGCAGAACCAGACTCCGTGTGAGCGGCCATCTGCTGAGGCCGACTGGGGTTCAAAGAAACAGAAGCAGACATAGAAAAAGAAGCGGAGATATTTGATATTTCTAGTGCATAATAAGTACTTATCTTATTTTAAGGGTAAAAATACTATTTTTTTGTGGAAGGACATGTTTTTTCCCTAGTTTAATTAAGGGTAAATACACTTTAAGAATTTTCTTGCAAATGTTTAGATCGTTTTTGTAGCGAAACAACTGCTTTAAGCAATCGGACTGGATGATATGACAGATTTTTCTCTGTAAAGTAGCATGAGATGATGTGTTATGAATTATACAAATAAACTGATTTGAATTGAATTAGACGTAATAAATGCCGAGGAAATCATTAACTTGGAATTGGAATTTGTTGTCTGTGTATCTTAATAATTCCCCAAGTGGTTGTACGGTACTTTTGCTAGGCAATACATCAAATTTGAGCCTAAATCTAAACAAATCAGCTCCTAGATAACTTCGACAGCAACCTTAAACCTTGTGATCCCAGCTGTTGGAAGGGAAACTGACCCAGTATACCATCTGTTTCCAGATTGATGTTTTGTGCAGAAAGTTTGAGCTAAATTGATTTTTAGAAATTGATTTTGAGATTTTGAGATTGATTTTTAGAAATTTTTAGAAATAATAAATAAATACCTCTAATCTTTCCAGCAGTATTCTGCTCTGCTTCATCTGAAATTACTCTGCTGTTATCAGAAATTCTGCCTGGTATCAATGTTCTTTCAGCATGAAAACATGTTTTGATGTATTTTCAAAAAACGTCATTTAATGTCTTTATTGCTGTTTCAGTATGTGGATCCTCAAAAGCCAACTGACACTCTCACTGACAATCGACCAGCTGACCCTTTTCAAAATCTGTCCTGCCACATGTGTATTTCCTCAAGGAGAGGAAAAAATTGAGAGCTGAACATGTCATGTGAAAAGGAAGAGAGGCTGAGCATACAAGCATAAAAGACACAGCAGGCAGCCTCTGGTATCTCAGCCTCTGGCTACAGGCTTTGGCTTATTTCTCAAAAAAGGAATCTTAATTCTTTTGAATAGTAAAATCCCAAATCATATATCTTATGTTCATATTAAACATAAGCTGACGCTTCCCACACAAAATCCCACTGCCATTTTCGATGACAAAAATGTCAAAGCATTGAAACAAAGACTGCATTGTTCATAGGCGTGCATTTACAGGATGCAAATGAAAGAATAGTCAATGTAGAAATGCATCGGTACAGAAACTGCTAGAATAAAATAATTTCAGTAAAGAAAGGAGCCACATGAAGGAACCTCTCGATTGCAAACATGTCAACCTAATCAGATACGTAAAATCACACAGGCAGCACAGCACCACCCTCTGTCATGCCATAAGTTCAATGTTGAGGCCACTAGAAGGTGCTACTGCTGCTGTTGGTGAGACGTATCCTGTTCACTTTTTGTTCTGACTACTGAGGAGTTGGTGCTGTTCAGACTATCTCGGTCTGGATTAAGTTTTTTCTTTCTGTGATATCTCTATATCTAAGTTACTCTAACTGCCCAGAACCACTTTAAAACATAGCGCCTTCTGCTGCACTTCTCTACTGAGCATTTGTCAGTTTCACACGGTTTCATTTCTGGTAGTAAGGAGCAGCTAGCCTAGGCTAGCGCTAGCTTAGCATAGCTATGGCTTCTCTCTCTCCCTCCCTTTATTCTTTGATCATCTCTCTCCTATCCTGGCTTCTCTTCATTGGCTTCCTGTTAAATCCAGAATAGAATTTAAAATCCTCCTTCTCACATATAAAGCCTTAAATGGCCAAGCTCCATCTGATATCAGAGATCTGATTGTTCCTTATGTTCCTAACAGAGCACTTCGCTCTCAATCTGCAGGTTTACTAGTGGTTCCTAGAATTTCTAAAAGTAGAATGGGAGGCAGATCTTTTAGTTATCAGGCTCCTCTCCTGTGGAACCAACTACCAGTTTTAGTCCGTGAGGCAGACACCCTGTCTACTTTTAAGGCTAGGCTTAAAACTTTCCTTTTTGATAAAGCTTATAGTTAGAGTGGCTCAGGTTATCCTCTATGGTTATGCTGCTATAGGCTTAGACTGCTGGAGGTCATAGGGACTCTCTTTTCATGATTCTGCTTCATTCTATCTCTTTTCTCCCACGTTGCAGAATATGTTAGTTGAATTTATAATGTTCTGCTCTCTCTGCTTTTTCTTATAGGTTTCATTTGATCTGTTCCTGTTTGGCTGTGACTCCATCCTGGAGAGAAATATCAGCTGAGCTGCTGCCATCAACACCTTTGTTTATAGATGTCGTAGATCAGCCTGTTTTTACAGTGTGCTGTTTCTCTGACTGTTATTAACTGGATGTGCTCTCTTTATCCCCCTCTTTTTCTCTTTATCCTCTGACATGGGAGCTGTCTCGGAGCTTGTCTGCCTGGCTGTGTGTTTCCTGGACAGGGCCGCCTTTTACAGCTGCTTTTTGTATCTCTGCTTCTGTCTCCTTGAACCCCAGTCTGCCTCAGCAGATGGCCGCTCACACTGAGCCTGGTTCTGCTGGAGGTTTCTTCCTGTTAAAAGGGAGTTTTTCCTTTCCCCAGTCGCTACAAGCATGCTTAGTGTGAGGGATTGCATTTGAGTTAATAAGTTAATGCAATCAACTGGTTTACCTTGGACAGAAAACTTTTAATCAATTTGAATGTATGATCTGGTTGAACTGTAAAGTGCCTTTAGATGACATGTGTTGTGAATTGGCGCCATAGAAATAAACTGAATCATACTGAATTGAATTGAAAACTGAAATTAAATATTAAAATAAATGTTTATAAAACGCAAAGACCTCATTTGACATCTTATTGGCTTTAATTTTCAGTATATTTTTCAGAGAGTAACAACATGTTTGCCTCCATCATAGTTATTTTTCCGGATTGAAACCTAGGCAAGAGGTGGAGGTGGAGGTTTTCAGAGATTTCTATGATCCGGAAGGAGAAACAAAAAGCAACACTGGTGGGAAATAAGGTGGAAATATTTACCTTCTCTGCATGTTTTAAGCTTTCAGTATCTTTAATGTAATCCTTACATTTTTAAATTGAAAAGAGAAAAAAAAACATCACATCAGAGAAAAAAATGTTGGTATTTTTCAGCTGGGTAAAGATCCTGTATATCAGGTAAAGAATACGTTTAAACCCCCCTTCAATTCTCTTCATCGGCCTGTTTTTTATTGTAGTCCTGTTTCTCTGACTGTTACCAACTGTATGTTTCTCTTCATCCTCTGACATGGGAGCTGGCTCAAAGCTCGTCTGCCTGGCTGTGTGTTTCCTGGACGGGGCCGCCTTTTACATTTGCCTTTTGTATCTCTGCTTCTGTCTCCTTGAACCCCAGTCAGCCTCAGCAGATGGCCGCTCACACTGAGCCTGGTTCTGCTGGAGGTTTCTTCCTGTTAAAAGGGACTTTTTCCTCTCAACTGTCACCACAAGCATGCTTCATGTGAGGGATTGTCTTCGTGTCAATTAGTTTCAATTAGTTGATGCAATCAACTGGTTTTCCTTAGATAGAAAACCTTGTACACTCAACGGCCACCTGTCCAACTGCTCGTTAACACTTAATTTCTAAGCAGCCAATCACATGGCGGCAACTCAGTGCATTTAGGCATGTAGACATGGTCAAGACAATCTCCTGCAGTTCAAACCGAGCATCAGTATGGGGAAGAAAGGTGATTTGAGTGACTTTGAACGTGGCATGATTGTTGGTGCCAGAAGGGCTGGTCTGAGTATTTCAGAAACTGCTGATCTACTGGGATTTTCACACACAACCATCTCTAGGGTTTACAGAGAATGGTCCGAAAAAGAAAAAACATCCAGTGAGCTGCAGTTCTGTGGGCGGAAATGCCTTGTTGATGCCAGAGGTCAGAAGAGAATGGCCAGACTGGTTCGAGCTGATAGAAGGGCAACAGTGACTCAAATAACCACCCGTTACAACCAAGGTGGGCAGAAGAGCATCTCTGAACGCACAGTACGTCGAACTATATATATATATATATATATATATATATATATATATATATATATATATATATATATATATATATATATATATATATATATATATATATATATATATATATATATAGGAGCCTGACCCCAGAGGCCATGGTGCTGGGTTCCAATGGGGCCACAACAGCAAGTCCACAGGTGGCTCCCAAGGTATATACAGATATGCGCTCAGGAATCTAAGGCCTGGGTGCAAACCACCCCGAGGTAGAGACCCCACAGGGCCAGGGGGCAAATGCTTGGATCATCAGCCACCAGGAATGAAAAAGCACCAAGCTGCACACATACCCATATTCCACTGACGCGTTTCTGAGCCTGTTTCAGTTACTGAAGTGATTTTAAAGGGGCTTGTTTTAACCAAACAAAAGAGGTTTTAGAAAAGAAACTCCCCATAATAACTAGGAAGAAAACCAATGAGTTGTCCATGGTGCTCCATGGTTTTTTTGAACAGATACATTTTTAAAGCATATGAAACAGAAATTGGGGAATAACTGTAGCCTACACAGATTCCTCTTTTTATTTTTTGAGCAAGTTATACATGCCGTGTACTTTTTAGGCTAACTTAGTTACAGTAGTATAAGAAAGTAATTGCAGCAGTTTTTAACTTGATTTCAGACTGGAAGCAACAACGGGACACCAACCTTATCCTTGTCCATTTATTGGACTTATTTTTCTTTCTATGTAACACATATGTAACACCACAACTTTAAACGTAATGTTTTTATTCTCTTTTTGAGAGGACAGTTGACCATCAATAGGCCACTTTTCTGGAAGTGGAAACACTGAAGAGTAATCTACAGTAATCTACTTCAGAGAAGCAGGCCAGAGGATGAGGATGTATTTAATCATGACTGCAAATCTGTGAAAACATGCTTTTAATAGTTTCCATTGTGTTTTCTGTGATTCATATATGTTTAACTAAAAAAAAAATGACTTAAGCAATAATGATCAGAGGTCACTCCCTTTTCCTTCTACATAACAATTTCTTTTTCCAGCTTTTCATTTAAAGTCTTAGGGAAGCAGCCGTTCCAACCGTTGCATTTCTAAATTCTCCCGAGTGGTGCCCGACTTTACACGAGTGAATTAAGGGAATGTGATTGGTTAATTATCAAGGGGGCGGGATTGTTGTGGCGGAAGGTTCACAAGCACGTTTGATTGTAGCCGGTTTCTCTGAAGCATCTTGCTAGCCAGTTAGCAACTTAGTGCTAGTAGGTTCCCAATGGGAAATTCCATTGGGACCAAGTAGCACTAAATTGGTGACTTAGAAACGACGCTGTCAAGGAACGCTATGGACAGAGGAAACATGCAAGAGGAGGAGAGTTTAGTGTCAGAGGTCATGGATGAGTCTCCTCTGTCATACATTTTTTATTTAGACGAGGAAAGCGGGACGAAGTTTTTGTGGAAGAGGACGCCAGGGCGGCAAAAGCTTGGTTTGGTGTAGAAGGCTTCCAGCCGTACATGTTTGAGCCCTTGCCTCGCAACGTTGCCAGTTCTGTTAGCTCTACGCCTGCTGAAGACACAGACTGAGACGTCCATCCCCGTGAACACTGGGACGGAACTCAATGGGAAAGGAAATTATTCTTATTTCTTATTTCAATCGTTGAGTGACAGATGACTGTTGAATATGATTAGCCGAATTTAGATGTACAAGCTGATGTAAAGCTAACTGGCCTGCATAAAATAATGGAGAAGATTTTAAGACAGGATTTTTTTCAAGATAGAAATTTTCTAAATTTTGGGACAATATGGTCCAATAAAGACTACATTTCTATACATGTTTAAGCCAGAATGACTTGACATTTAAATATGACTTCCCACAACTTTAAAGCTTTAAAGCATATTTCTTTATTTGTATATGCAAACAGAAATGATAACAGCTTGCATGTAATATCTGTCTGCCCAAAAAACTCCAGAGTCTGCTTTTCTGATTGGTTAAAGCCCAGCATCTAACAACTAAAGTACAATTTTCTGAAATCCAGTTTTGAATGCTTGAAGACCCAGGACCTCAGACACCAGAACACTGGGATTCTCTGGCCCTCTAAACGCTGTACCCCCATAGACTTTTGAATGGAACAGCACTAGACTGGTTTAAATCTTATCTATCTGATCAAATTCAGTTTGTTCATGTTAATGATAGATCTTCAACATGCTCAAAGGTTACCTGTGGAGTACCACAGGGATCAGTGCTAGGACCAATTCTCTTTACTTTATACATGCTCCCAATTGGTAGAGTTATTAGACAGCATGGGATTAATTTCCACTGTTATGCTGATGATACCCAGCTATATCTGTCTATAATCCAGATGAAGCTAATCCATTACATAGATTGCAGGCATGAAGACATAAAAACCTGGTTGACTCTTAACTTTCTGCTTCTGAATGCAGACAAAACAGAAGTTATAGTCTTTGGACCAGAGTCTCTGAAAAAGAAGCTGATTAGCCAGTCACTTCATTTGGATGGGATTAAACTGATTTCAGATAATAAAGTAAAACATCTTGGTGTTGTTTTTGATCAGGACCTGTCATTTAAATCCCATATAAAAGAGGTTTCTAGAATTTCCTTCTTTCATCTAAGGAACATTGCAATAATGAGAAATCTCCTGTCCAGGGGTGATGCTGAGAAACTAGTCCATGCATTTGTTACTTCAAGGCTGGACTATTGTAATTCTTTACTATCAGGAAGTCCACAAACTGTAGTTAAAAGCCTTCAGCTGATCCAAAAAGCTGCAGCCAGAGTTCTAATGAAAATGAAAAAGAGAGATCATATCTCTCCTATCCTGGCTTCTCTTCATTGGCTTCCTGTTAAATCAAGAATAGAATTTAAAATCCTCCTTCTCACATATAAAGCCTTAAATGGCCAAGCTCCATCTGATATCAGAGATCTGATTGTTCCTTATGTTCCTAACAGAGCACTTCGCTCTCAATCTGCAGGTTTACTAGTGGTTCCTAGAATTTCTAAAAGTAGAATGGGAGGCAGATCTTTTAGTTATCAGGCTCCTCTCCTGTGGAACCAACTACCAGTTTTAGTCCATGAGGCAGACACCCTGTCTACTTTTAAGGCTAGGCTTAAATTTTCCTTTTTGATAAAGCTTATAGTTAGGGTGGCTCAGGTTATCCTGAGCTATCTCTATAGTTATGCTGCTATAGACTTAGACTGCTGGAGGACACAGGGACCCCTTTTTCATCATTCTGCTTCATTCTCTCTCTGTTCTCTTATTCTGCAAAATCTGTTAGTTCAATCTCTAACCTTCTGCTCTCTCTGCTTTTCCTCAGAGTAGCTTTGCCTCGTCTGTTCCTGTTTGGCTGTGACGTCATCCTGGAGAGAATCATCAGCTGTGCTGCTTCCATCAACACCCTTGTTTATAGATGTGGAGATTGGCCTGTTTTCCAGTGTAGTCCTGTTTCTCTGACCGTGACTGAGTGGATGTGCTCTCTTCGTCCTCTGGCATGGGAGCTGCCTTGGAGCTCGTCTGCCTGGCTGTGTATTTCCTGGATGGGGCCGCCTTTTACAGCTGCTTTTTGTATCTCTGCTTCTGTCTCTTTGAACCCCAGTCGGCCTCGGCAGATGGCCGCTCACACTGAGCCTGGTTCTGCTGGAGGTTTCTTCCTCTTAAAAGGGAGTTTTTCCTCTCAACTGTCGCTACAAGCATGCTTAGTGTGAGGGATTGTATTTGAGTCAATGAGTCAATGCAATCAACTGGTTTTCCTTAGATAGAAAACTTTGTATCAATTTGACTGTATGATCTGGTTGAACTGTAAAGTGCCTTGAGATGACGTGTGTTGTGAATTTGGCGCTATATAAATAAACTGAATAGAATTGAATTGAAATCTGATATTTTGATGCCAAAAGTGCGTCTTCTCTGAACACAAAATACCAGACTTGTAGGAATTCAATAACATACCACCTTAAGTATGATTTTAGCATTAGAAAATAGTTAAAAAATGATTTTCAATGGTGTAGTCCTATTAGCCACACCAGGCTTGCAGGGGGTCCTTTTTGAATCATGAAAACAGAAGGATAACAAATTCCCTTGGACTCCTTTTAGTCAAGCGAAGCAAATCTTGCAGCTTTAAATTCTGCGGCTTTCATTGGATCTGAAAACGGCCTATATATTGATTATCAGACCAGTTCCTGTTTTCTCTGTTTATGAGTTCACATATGCAAAGGCTTATCTGAGCCTGAATAAAACTAATTGCTAATGAAAAGCATCGTATCAATGAGCCGCTTATAATGAGTGACTTTTAATAAGTTGTAAAGATTTTTTCCGAAACTTTTTCCCATTGAAATGAAGGCAAATAATTAAACATGGCATAAAACATGGAAATAAAAGTGCAGTACAAGGAAACCCTGTAGAGGTTCATTACCACCAAAGACAGGAAGAAATGGCCGTTCTGAAAATAACTGAACCAAGCAAAAGTCAAGCTGCTTGAGGGGGGAAAAAAAACCTGAAATGCAAAATATGATTGCATTAGCTGCAGGGCGGAATATCAATTGCCTTGGTCTATAATTTAATAAGGCTCTAATTAAGTTAGTGTCCAACTTTTTGGAGCCTGTCTGACTGACTGACTCACTAGGGAGTTTGTCCCATTCTGCAGATGCTCTGTGCTGAGCTGTCTTCCTGCATCCTCACTCCTCCATCTCATGATGACAGCGGCAGCAGAGATAAGTGGAGTTCAGCCTGGACTAGCTTTCTTTTCCTTAAGCTGCATGTTGCAGGCTAGGTCAAATCAGACGTCCATTTACTCTGTTGTGGTACACATCAAGCCTAATGAGCCACAGAAAGATGGAAACAGATGATTAATGCTGACCTGATGTTTGAGTCTCAGGGGATATTAACTAATTTCACATATTGTTTGGCTGCCATATCTACACGATTTATTACTTGGTATATATATATATATATATATATATATATATATATATATATATATATATATATATATATATATATATATATATATATATATATATATATATATATATATATATATATATATATATATGGGTGTTTGTGGCTGCATGTGAGTCTGTTTGTTACCTGGTGAGGGACCAACAGCTGGTCCCCATGAGAAGCTCTCTTCTTGGGGTGTGACTTAGGTTTAGGACTAAGGTGTGAATTTAGTTTAGGTTAAGTATGTGTTTGTAATGGTTGGACTAGGGCAGAGGTCTTCAACAGGGGGGCCGTGACCCCTAGGGGGTCCGCGGAGGTACTGCATGGGGGTCGCAAAACTTTTGGTTGATTCATTTTTTTTTTTATATTCCCTCCTGAATAGAAATGTCTTTAAATCCACATTAAAATGAATTCAACACACTGTAGTAAACAGATAAATGGAGGCAGAAGATGTCTTTCAGTCATCAATGCTCACATTCAGAGACACACAGGAGCACTTTCAATCTGGGCACCGTTTCATTCACAACACCTGTCCCATCAACCAGGAATCAGAATCAGAAATACTTTAATAATCGCAGGGAGAAATTACTTTCATTACATTACTCCATCTGTAATAGAGTGACTATAGGACCAGTTTGATAGAACACTATTTCATACAATATATATAATTAGGGGGTCCCCGCTCCATCTTGTCATCAGTTTGGGGGTCCTTGGACTGGAAAACGTTGAAGACCCCTGGACTAGGGTAAGCGTCTGGGTTAGGTCTTGGAAATGAACACAACATGAATAGAAGTCAGTGGGAAGAAGAATAGAGAAATGCGTTTGTGTAGATGTGTGTGTATTAATTTCTATGCAGTTTATTTCTATAGCACCTATTCACAACACACGTCATCTCAAGGCACTTTACAGTTCACCAGATCATCCAGTCAAATTGATGCAAAGTTTTCTATCTTAGGAAAACCAGCTGATTGCATCGACTCATTGACTCAGATGCAATCCCTCACACTAAGCATGCTTGGAGCGACAGTGAAGAGGAAAAACTCCCTTTTAACAGGAAGAAACCTCCAGCAGAACCAGGCTCAGTGTGAGCGGCCATCTGCTGAGGCTGACTGGGGTTCATGGCGACAGAAGCCGACAGAAAAAGAAGCAGAGAAACAAAAGGCAACTGTGAAAGGTGGCCCCAAATACACTCTGGAGAGAAATAAGACTTTTGAGCCTGGTGAGCTATTGGTCCATCGGACAGCCGGCTAAAACCTGAAGCTCCTCCGAGTGTTTTTAGTTTCTCCGCCTATAAACTGGGCTCTACTGACCACCCAAAATACTCTGACAGCAAGTCATCAGCAACAATCACAACCCGGGTCATCAGTGATAAAACAAAACAGTGTCCCTTAAATCATAAAATGCCATCTTTATTGTTAATTTAACTGTCAAATATGCTATCAATACATTAAAATGTGAAAATATCTCTTAAAATGAATTATTTCTAAATGTTATTAAATTTCCTTTCAGCTCCCTACCCCCTCACAATGACACTATACAAAAAACCTAAGCAGTGTTTGTACAGAGGAGAGCTGATCTAGTAAACATCTTGCTGTATCCTCAGATTCACTCAAGTGTTATAATAAAGGCTTTAGTTTGGATCGCTGCATTTTTCAATGAAATCTCTCCCTTTTTTTTCATTGCTGCCCATTTAATCTACCTATAAAGCTCTAGGACATCTTATATGCCCTTGGAACTAAACATATGGTCAAGAATGGGCAAATTAATTTAAAATATTTTAAATAAAGTAAAAGTAGATATGCTGATGAGAACAGAGATATAAAGGGTTCCATAATGGCTGTCTTTCAGCTAAAACAAATTGTCCCCATCGACGCTTGTCCTTGAATCCCGGAGTCCAGAGTGCTCGTAAACATTACAATCTGTAACAGCAGAGACTCTGCTGCTTAACATGCGACGCACCACCTCTGATCTGGCAAGCACACATAGGCATTGTGAGTGACCTCCAATCATAAAGCAAGCTGTATGTGGTAAACGAAGCCCTAAGACGAGGTCCTATCAACTGAACCCTGGCTACTGAGCGGAACCTTTTAATGGAGATTGGCTTATCTATTTATGAGGATTTATTAGAGGGAAATCAGGTTTGATAAATCTATTTTATCTTCACAAGGTGACATGTATGTTGTGCTTTTACTCATGTTGACTAAAGACCAAAGCATACAGTTATATAAAATAAAATAAAGTGTGTGGCTCCCAGATGCACACAAATGAAATGTCAGTTAAAAATCTAGTGTTTTAAATTTAAATTTAGAATAAAGATTTACAGAAATTATCTGCATTCAGCCCCCAATATTTAGCATTTATAAGAAGGATGTCATAATTATGAGGAAAAAAACTGTAATTTCGAAGTGCAGATCCATGGGTGGTTTTATATGGGGGCCAATAGGGGCCATTGCTCCTGCAGAACTCGCCCCTGTGATGGCCAGTCACTAAATCACCAAAATCTGTTCCTAATAATGGTGGCACATAAACTCTAAGTAAAATTCACTTGAAGTAATGTTAATTTTTACTTTTACAGTTTTACTTTAACAGTGTTGCTCTTTTAGTTTTAACCAGAGCTTTAATTAGATTTCCAATTTTATCTTCTAGATTACAATAGCAGCCATTCAAAATGTTCCTCTCCAGTCAAACGCCGGCTGAATGGCAGCTCACTTCCCTCCAACTTCCAGCCACTGCCTTGTCCTGGGCTTGCATATTTTTCACTCGTATTCCTCCCTTTCACTGAATTACAGGGTCTGACCAGAAAATGACTCTTCTCTTTAGATCTTAATGTCCCCAAATTATGACAGAAAGAATATTTTAGTACAAAAATTGATCTTTAAAAAGGAATTTTAGAGGACCAGCCAATGACCAGCCAAGGACTCATCAAGGAAAGTGGGGAAATTTTGAATGGCTACTATTGTGGGTCTACTGCCTTTAATGAACAGTGTCCACTGAATTTGTTCATATTTTTACTGAACGGTTAACTGAATGGATCAGTTTTGAAGTAATGAACGTGAACAAGAGCGACTTTCACTCTTAGAATAATGAGCGACACTATCAGCTAATGTATGCATTCAACTGATAACACTTTTCATTGGATAACATCAGGTTTTACAGCTCCTATTGCAGCAAGCAGCCTGACAAAGCAGCATATCTACTGCTATGCTAGTCAGCCCCGTTCAGACTCATCTGCTGGTATTCAATTCAATTCCATTCAGTTTATTTATATAGCGCCAAATTCACAACACATGTCATCTCAAGGCACTTTACAGTTCAACCAGATAATACAGTCAAATTGATACAAAGTTTTCTATCTAAGGAAAACCAGTTGATTGCATTGACTCATTGACTCAAATACAATCCCCCACACTAAGCATGCTTGTAGCGACAGTGGAGAGGAAAAACTCCCTTTTAACAGGAAGAAACCTCCAGCAGAACCAGGCTCAGTGTGAGCGGCCATCTGCCGAGGCCGACTGGGGTTCAAATTGTATTGTATTGTTTATGCCAGTTTAGCAGAGTGCTTTACATCAGCGACGTCCACTTCAAATTTAAAGCGACACATGGAGTTAAAGCATCCCAGCTATCTTCTGAAATATCTGCTACTGACTGACTCCATTATTTTCCATTTCTTTTCATACATTATGATCAGACAATTAAAGGGTGAAATATGAGCCTCTATTGTTGAAGATGGTGGCTTCATTTACCAGATTAACTTCAACTAGTTCAATTATCAGTTTGGGAACTTAGCTAATTTAAAAAAAAATCTATGAACATGAGCTAATTCATTTTCATGTGTGGGAACTGAACTTTGAGCTTATGAACTGGCATAACATTGCCTGTCGGTTCTAGGGGAAAGTATTTTTCATGGTAACTCTGAACATAAAGAAACAAATAAATTACGTTTTACTTCATAAGATTGGAGCTGATAGTTTTTCATCGAAATTATAGCTATATAAATATATCTCTATATATCTATAGATATATCTATAGATATATATAAATATACATACAGACGTGGTACCGCGACTGCACAACTACAGGCCCTGCAGGCATGGATGAACTGGGAATCATTCCTCATACAGGTTAATCTTAAGGAATCAATAACTGTTTTCTCGTTATAACCAGATAAGTCTCTAGTTATCCCAAGGAGGCAAAGGCAAAAAAAAAAGTCGAATACGACTGTTCTCGGCTTGTATATATATATATATATATATATATATATATATATATATATATATATATATATATATATATATATATATATATATATATATATATATATATATATATATATATATATATATATATATATATACACTCACCGGCCACTTTATTAGGTACCCCATGCTAGTAACGGGTTGGACCCCCTTTTGCCTTCAGAACTGCCTCAATTCTTTGTGGCATAGGTGCTGGAAGCATTCCTCAGGGAGTTTGGTCCATATTGACATGATGGCATCACACAGTTGCCGCAGATTTGTCTGCTGCACATCCATGATGTGAATCTCCCGTTCCACCACATCCCAAAGATGCTCTATTGGATTGAGATCTGGTGACTGTGGAGGCCATTTGAGTACATTGAACTCATTGTCATGTTCAAGAAACCAGTCTGAGATGATTCCAGCTTTATGACATGGCGCATTATCCTGCTGAAAGTAGCCATCAGAAGTTGGGTACATTGTGGTCATAAAGGGATGGAGATGGTCAGCAACAATACTCAGGTAGGCTGTGGTGTTGCAACGATGCTCAATTGGTACCAAGGGGCCCAAAGAGTGCCAAAAAAATATTCCCCACACCATGGCACCACCACCACCAGCCTGAACCGTTGATACAAGGCAGGATGGATCCATGCTTTCATGTTGTAGACGCCAAATTCTGACCCTACCATCCGAATGTTGCAGCAGAAATCGAGACTCATCAGACCAGGCAACGTTTTTCCAATCTTCTATTGTCCAATTTCGATGAGCTGTGCAAGTTGTAGCCTCAGTTTCCTGTTCTTAGCTGAAAGGAGTGGCACCCGGTGTGGTCTTCTGCTGCTGTAGCCCATCTGCCTCAAAGTTCGACATACTGTGCGTTCAGAGATGCTCTTCTGCCCACCTTGGTTGTAACGGGTGGTTATTTGAGTCACTGTTGCCCTTCTATCAGCTCGAACCAGTCTGGCCATTCTCCTCTGACCTCTGGCATCAACAAGGCATTTCCGCCCACAGAACTGCCGCTCACTGGATGTTTTTTCTTTTTCGGACCATTCTCTGTAAACCCTAGAGATGGTTGTGCGTGAAAATCCCAGTAGATCAGCAGTTTCTAAAATACTCAGACCAGCCCTTCTGGCACCAACAATCATGCCACGTTCAAAGTCACTCAAATCACCTTTCTTCCCCATACTGATGCTCGGTTTGAACTGCAGGAGATTGTCTTGACTATGTCTACATGCCTAAATGCACTGAGTTGCCGCCATGTGATTGGCTGCTTAGAAATTAAGTGTTAACGAGCAGTTGGACAGGTGTACCTAATAAAGTGGCCGGTGAGTGTATATATATATATATATATATACATATTCTTAAATAATACAAGAAAAGAACATCTAGAGTGAAGCAGAATGCAAATATGTTTTTAACAGAGGAAACACAGATAGTCAATATTTTTTTTTTTCATAATTTTGGCAGGTCCAAAATAAATAAATATTTACTTCCAGTTGTGATGCCAACATCGACACAAAAAGATTCTGGAAACAGTTGAATGTGGCTGATCGTCTATCGTTTGAAGTAATTAAGGTTTCTACTTCGGTGTTTGCATGAGAAAAGTACTCTTTGGTTTTCACCGGAGTTTCTATGAGAAAATAAGTCAGCAACACTTGAGTAAAAGCACATGGTCATGGATTTCATCCTCAGCCTAGAGTAATAAAAAAGATTGGAAATGTTAAAAGAATTTGTTGACTTTTGAGTCTTGATTCCTCAACAGCCTCAAGCTTCTTCTGGTTCCATAATCCAGTGATTGTGAAAGCTCTGGATCATCAATTTTCTCTCGCTTTAGCTGGAAATGTGTTGATAAATAATTTAACCAAGAGAGAGGGATGAATAATATAGGACTCCAAATATCAGAGCATTTATTATGAGGTCCACTGAGCTGTGTGGGTGGTGGAGGTGGGGGGTGAAGACATTTGCTGCACTTTGTGGGCTTTCTCACCTTCTCAGCTGCATCTCATATCCACAGTGGCTCCAGTTTTACACCAGCTCACCTCCAGGCAAAGCATTAGTATTTTTTTTTTCAGCCAGCCTGTTGTGCAGTGCTTCCATCTCCCTGAGTGTCTCTCCTCCCGCCACCACTGCGGGCAATAAACAGCCCCACCTCCTCTATAGCACTTTCCAATTAAATCTCTTCCATTTGTCGACTTGGAGATGCCACCTTTAAGTGAATTATGGAGGAAAATGGAGACTGATAAGAGGTGAGTGTTGGGGAGGAAGCCTCTTTGTGCCATGTGCAAACTTAAGACAATGTATACCCTCAGCCCTGAAAGCTCTGGAATTGATAGATGGATAAGGGAAGAAACAATGCTGGGGATAGACAGAGGGAGAGGGGAAAGAGAGGCAGAGTGATGCATGACCCCCAATTTTTCAAGGCTTTGTAATAAAAGGCTGTGGTGTGGTGTTCTTTGTCTCTGTCACATTAAAAGTAAATAAGACTAATGGCATGTTGCCGAAAAAACTCCACAGGGCTCGGCTGCCCCAAAGGAAAATCTGGAAGTGTACTTCCCTTCTGTCTGTGCTGCTGAACGAAGCCTCCTGGTCTAACAGCACAAGCCTTATAATGCATTCATGTGCTTCGTCACATCATCTCCATGATGAGGACTGAAGTCTGGAATTTAAAAGTGATGCACTTTCATTAGCCTGGACCTAATATAGCTAATTTATTAAACTAACTGTAAGGAGGAACTCTTAACTTTGGCTGTACTCATCTTCTCGAAACTCCATGAAAGTGGTTAGAAATTAAATAAAATAATTTTTGGAGTTTCTTAAAAGAGACTGCAAATAGATATTAGTCTGCTTGCTTTTAAAGTTCTCTAAAGGGGTTAAAGGGGTTATTGGAGAGGTATACTCCTTATTCAATTCAATTCACTTTATTTATATAGCGCCAATTCACAACACATGTCATCTCAAGGATGACATTGTGAACCAGGCTCAGTGTGAGCGGCCATCTGCTGAGGCCGACTGGGGTTCAAGTAAACAGAAGCAAAGATACAAAATGCAGCTGTAAAAGGCGGCCCCGTCCAGGAAACACACAGCCAGGCAGACGAGCTCTGAGCCAGCTCCCATGTAAGAGGATGAAGAAAGCACATCCAGCCAGTCACGGTCTGAGAAACAGGACTACAGCGAAAAACAGGCCGATCTCCAACATCTATAAACAACAAACAACAACACCAGATGAAGCTACTATGAGAAAAAGCAGAAAGAGAAGAACGTTAGAGATTGAACTAATAGATTCTGCAGAGTGGGAGAATAGAGATAGAATGAAGCAGAATGTTGAAAAAGGGGTCCCTATGTCCTCCAGCAGTCTAAGCCTATAGCAGCATAACTATAGAGATAGCTCAGGATAACCTGAGCCACTCTAACTATAAGCGTTATCAAAAAGGAAAGTTTTAAGCCTAGCCTTAAAAGTAGACAGGGTGTCTGCCTCACGGACTAAAACTGGTAGTTGGTTCCACAGGAGAGGAGCCTGATAGCTAAAAGATCAGCCTCCCATTCTACTTTTAGAAGTTCTAGGAACCACTAGTAAACCTGCAGATTGAGAGCGAAGTGCTCTGTTAGGAACATAAGGAACAATCAGATCTCTGATATCAGATGGAGCTTGGCCATTTAAGGCTTTATACAGTAATGTTGCGAACTCCTAGACTCATGGTGTGACAACCAATACTTTAGATTATAACATTACTACCATCTAAGTATAACATTACTTAGGTGATAGTCTATAGCAGATATAACAACGGCAACAAATATTATCCTGACTTTATACCCTGCAATTATTGACATTAGCGGGCAGCCTCTAGTCCTTCTAGCCTTGGAGGAAAACCTCTCGAGACACCAAGAGTTCCACAACTCCTCTTTTCTGAGCTCAGACCTTATTGTAGTCTCCTGTTGACTCCTCTGTGCTTCCATAAACTTACTTGTCTGCCCTCCAAGGCCCCCCGCAACTGGAACCACAACCACCAGCAAGTTCAAGTAGAAACAGAGCATTTACTTTCTGGAGGTTCCAATACTCTGCTGGATCATTACAAATCACAATCTATTATCAGTGAATTTATTGGAGACGGACTAAACATCAGCGGCTGAATGGAGATAAAGCAAAAATTTGGCTGATGATAAATCTAGAAAAGTATGGCACAAAATTCGGGTGTTCCTGAACCCTTTCATTTTATACATCCTAATACGTGTGGAATATGTCACAGAGGGACTGCTAGGAGTATCCTCTCCCTGGCTACAAATAAACATGCAAATTAGAAGAAATATCTTATAGGCCTGCACAATGTGTCCAAATAACCATGGCAACATTGTTCAGGAGGAAAAAAATTAATAACTTTTCTGGATGTGAAATGCAGGTCTTAAGTGTCACAGGTGAGGGTAGAAGAACAGCCATGTTTGGCTGTTATTTCTCTGTTGGAGGTTAAAAAACAATACCCACCCCCCAAAAAAATTGAGTGGATGACAAACGCCATGAAAAACAGTCCTTTTTTTGTAGAGGAGACTAATAAACTGCTCTGTCCTTCATTGTTTTTGCTAATTTCAAAGAGGATCATTAATTTATAAATTTTCTGTCCGATTCTTATGTTTCTTTCATTGTTTTTGTACATGCCTGTCTCGCTTACTATACATGCAATGTATACCATAAATTTTTATTTAGTAAAGCAGGAGTGCTTTACTTTGTAACTGCGTCTCTTTTCCTGTCAGACCTATGACATTGCTGTTAAATTGCTGCGTAGTCCAACTAAAATAGGCCTGGGGTCTATCTCAGTCGAAGCTATGCAAGCCCCCTTGAGGAAAATCTTGTCAGGAGTGATCGTCCCCATTGACTTTTAATGAGCATTAAAAACCACAATATCATCCGACATGGCTTTCTGTTGGATGGGATGGAATTTCAAATATTCTGTTTGTTCTGGTCTTTATACCCCTTTCCCTATGGCAGAAAAGCCTGTTTAAACCCGGGGGCGATCGGCTTTTAGTGGCAATGAAAACAGCTCTCTGACCATGTCTACTCCGGTCAAACGACTCAGCTAACGACCCGCGTTGAAATTGCGTCAGCACTGATTTCCATGTTGTGGGAAAACCAGAACCCGGTCGACCCGCTGATTTACATGATACCATTATACACAACGTACGGATGTCAGCACATCTGATCTAACAAGCCGAAACAACTCTGTTTAAATTCGATAAGTATGGTGCAGTCCTGGTGAGAGGGATTCAGACAGATAAAAGAGCTAATTAATAAAGCATGCTGACTATGCTCTGGCTTCCTTACATGTTGTTCTCCATTGTTTACTTTACTCTGTAGGTTCCAGTGCAGTAGGATCTGACCATATCATCAACCTACAGTAACCAGACAGGGGACAGTCCCCGCTTTTGACCGCCTGTCCCTGGAAATGTCCCAGATTTTACTGTTTTATGAATGACCGGGGAAAATTTTGAGTAGACTGTTTGTACGATAGAAAGAGCACGTGAGCATGTTGCATGCAGAAACCGCTGTTAGGGTAGCTGGTTGTGCTGCTGTTAATGTAAAGACGAGGAACAGTGTTCATCACAATTAAAACATAAGAAGAAGTGTAGGTTTGTTGTAATAGATGATGGACCAACAGATGGTCCAAAATAATAAGGAGCTGTGCTGCGTTATAATAAGTCTGTTAATCAATTGATTTTATTAAGATCGGGCTGATCCTTGTGATAAATGATCGGTTCATGCCTAGGTTAAAAGGGCTTTGATTGTTTTGTTTTACTAAAGATGAGGACCCAAAATGTAACATAAAACAAGCTAATCCATAAAAAATATGTGGTAAATAGATTATTTGAGTTCACCTTAAGCGAACTATCTGTTTAAACATAAGAGGCCAGATTGATACATTCACTTCAATTCAGTTTATTTGTTTAGTGCCAATACACAACACATGTCGTCTCAAGGCACTTTACAATCAAATTGATTGAAAGTTTTCTATCTAAGAAAAAACAGTTGTTCCAGCAACTCATTGACTCAAAGGCAGTCCATCACACTAAGCATGCTTGAGTAAAAACTAAATTTTAACAGGAATCTCCCATGTCAGAGGATGAAAGAGAGCACATCCAGCCAGGCAGAGTAAGAGAAACAGGACTACACTGAAAAATAGGCCAGTCTCCAACATCTACAAACAAAGCTGTTGATGGCAGCAGCACAGCTGATATTTCTCTTTAGGATGGAGTCACAGCCAAAAATGAACAAATCAGATGAAGCAACTATGAGTAAAAAGCTACTATGACGGTTTGCATATACACTAGAGTAGATGCAAGCTGTAATCCTTCTGCAGAGTTGTTGGCATATGAATGTATATAAATAAATATACAGGGGTTAAACTGCAAAGGTTAAAAAAAAAAGCCAGGAGAATGGATTTTTATGTACAAGGAAAAGAGAGTGAGCTCTGATCAATATTGTCGCACTAAAACATTTTTTAATCTGAAAAACTCACACGAAGAGAAAAGACAATTAGAAGAAATTTATTGATACACTCTGATACACTTGGTCTTTGCTGCTCAGACCTCGGCAGGAAACATAGCGCTTAATTTTGATAGATATGCATGAACGGGAGCAAAGAATAGGGCTGTTTCCCCCCAGGCCTGAAACTAGTGGTGGAGTGGAGATAGATGAAGTGGGTCAGTCTGTAGACTGCTGGTTGGCGAGAGGGTATGCTGAGCTTTATGGGTAGATTGAGTGGACTGCGTGAGCTGATACTAGAGCTTTAATCATGGACCTGGAAGATGGAAGTCCAGCTTGGATAACACAGGTTGAGAGAACCTGTCCATGATAAGCAAGCATGAAGCAACAGTGGAGAGGAAAAACTGCCCATTGGGAAGAAAACTGATTGCACCAGGCTCAACATGGCGGTAGTGTGAATGCAGTAAGAGTCCAGGATGACTCCGATGAAACTAAGATGGTGGAGGAGGGGAAGGAGGCTGGTTGAATAAAGGCCATCTGAATGACGTCACATAGTGGGATTAATTCTATTATAGTAGAAAATGAAATCATTAGTGTCTATTCATCCTAAATAACTAAATAACATATATATATATATATATATATATATATATATATATATATATATATATATATAGAGAGAGAGAGAGAGAGAGAGAGAGAGAGGTACCAATATATATATATATATCTCTCTCTCTCTCTCTCTCTCTCTCTCTCTATATATATATATATATATATATATATATATATATATATATATATATATATATATATATATATATATATATATATATATATATATATATATATATATATATATATATATATATACCATTACAACTTGATTATAACAGACTGAAGAGATGCCATGCTCTTTTCAAAAAGCAGGGGTAAGGAGCCACAACAAATTAAGAGAGCATCATTTAACCTGGTGGAACACAGAATTTTAGGGGCTGAATTGGACTGAAAGTGTTCTTTCCTTTTTTGTTGTTTTTTAGGATAGAACTGATTGTCCTCCAATTAATGGATACTTGAAAGCTTTACACTGTCATTAGAGTATTTCATTTTTCTTGACTGGTGAACTTTAAAAATAAAATAAATAGCTGTGAATTGTGACAATTTCAGGTTAGAATCTAAGTGTTTGTTCGTCTCAAATTAAAAGTGTTTTGGTAAAATTTCAAACATTAAAGAGTAAAGAAAGGTTCAGGTTGGTTAACTTTTGTGGATTATATATATTTTATCCAAATACATATGCTAAAGAATGGAAAGAACCAGGAGTTTGTGAAAGAACTTCTTTGAGTTGCCAGGACTGCATATAAATAATGCACTTACATGCCTTTAAATCTTTAATGTTTGGGGCACAGCCAGGTGACATGCCCATGCTTTTGAAAAGTGATGAGTAATCCAGAATTTATTTCATTGTTTTCAAAGATGCACTCATCTCACTCAGGTATTGACATGTTTTTCAGCCCCAAATCAATACTGCATTAGATAGATGACATATAAATGATGCCAATGACTACCTCTGACCATCCACCTCTTGCCCTGACATGGGATATAAGCCGAAATAGCAGTTGCACTGAATACATCATTAATAAACAACAAAGAGTTTGTCATATTACTGAGAAATAAATTCAAAACCTACATCATGACTGTTCCACTATCCGACACGTCACCTTTAATTATTTGCAATGTTGCAAATGGTTTGGATAAGAAGAAAACATCACAATAACCTTCTTTGTAAGAAGAAAATTGGGAAATGCATTAATCCAAAAGGTGAAGTCAGGCAATTAAATCTGCAACGTAAACAATCACCATGTCCTGCTTCCCTCCAAACCCTAATCACACAGACAATTAGACAGTTTACTGATTGAACATGTGGGAGGTCTACTACTAACCTTCTAACCTTCTTAAGACCCTGCAGTCATTCCCTGTACTGTAAATCCCAAAGCTTAACTGATTGCACACAAGTGCTAAAAACCAGCTTCATGTTGATTCTGCTTATGCATCGAGTTTTACAGTTCTACAGTTTTTAAAGTAGAGTTAACTAGTTCAATTATTTATTTTTGTTTATTCATACATTTTTTTTTACATATTGTAGTTTAATGAGTAGCTATGCTGCACTATATTTTTACCACTATTTGAATAGTATTTCTTTAAAGAATGAATAATCAACATTTAAAATATTTCTCAGCTAATTAGAGCAGCAGTTTTTAAGTTTCACCTCTATCTAGTGGGGAACTACATGGATTTCAAGCAACCAAAAAGCCCACTCTGCTCCCTCCCTGTCAAGCGTGTAAGAACTAGATCTCTGAGATTGTATTCTTTCAGAACGTAGGGCAAACTTCAACCTATTTTAGTCTTGTCAAACATTTGTCTAAAAACAGATGAAAGAATATGGGGGGAATGGTGGCCTAGTGGTTAGGGCAGAGTGCTATGAATCCTGAGGTTCTGAGATAGAAACTCACTCCCACAGATTGCCACTCTGGGTCTCTGAGCAAAATACCCTTAACCCCACACTGCTCCCCAGGCGCCGCAAATGGCAGCCCACTGAGCCCTAACGGGATGGGTTCAATGCAGAAAGTGAATTTTGTTGCGCTGTACTTGTGACAGTGTAATGACAAAAAAAAAAAAATGTATATATATATCTATATATATATATATGTGTGTGTAATTTGTGGCCATGTCTTTAATACCTGGTGGGGACAATTTCCTAGGAATATGCTACATTTTGGGGACTCATAGGTACTTGTAGGGACCAACAACTGGTCCCCACAAGGAAAGTTTCTCTTCTTGGGGTGGGGGTTAGGTTTAGGACTAAGGTGTGAATTGAGTTTAGGTTAGGTTTAGGGATAGGTATGCGTCGGTAATGGTTAGGGTTAGGGCAAGGGTCATGGTTAGGCCATATAAATTAGTGGGAAATGAATGGAAGTCAATGGAAGGTCCCCACAAGGATATTGTGACACAACATGTGTGTGTGTGTGTGTGTGTGTGTGTGCATGCATGTATAAATTCTCGTTTCTTTTTAAAGTTTAGATTTTTACATTTCAAATATCCCAGTTCTGAACATTTCCACTGTATGCATTTGTGGCAGCGTTTGACTGTTAAGGTATTAATACATTGTGTGCTTTTATGATAATCATTTCATCCCACACCTCAGCCAGGGAAGAGAAAAGGATCTTCTTAAACACGTTAGATATATTTTGACAGCCTTCAGGTATGAGGCATCTTATAATCCAGAGGTTGGCTTTAAGTTTCAGTTGACAGGCAAAACATTTTGCAGCTTATGAATCTCCATTTTACCATAAACCACCTCCTCTGTGAGAAGTTTAACAGAAGTGATTTTATTCACTCTTAAAATAAAATCCCTGCCCCATTTCTTACTGTACCAGGTAGCTTAGACAGGGATTTATGAGTGTCATTTTTATAGTTATTTTTAGTACAGTAGTCATTGTATAATTGCTAATACTTTGCAAAAGCCTCATATAAAGTATTTTTAGCTCTTCCACACATCTCTTATTAGCCTGCCAGGGAAAAGAAAGTCTCATAAATAGTAGCTCAGAGCCATGTACACTGAAGGGAAATGAAATGGGAGAAACAGCACAATGGATTTGGTGAAATAATACTGTGCCATAATTAGACTGACATATATGACAAGTTATACAACCTTTTCACAGACGCATGGCCCAACACAGAAGACCTCCTCTGGACAAGACTCTGCAGTACATCTACACCTAATGGACAAAGGACATTCATTTGGGGACCAGAATATTCACATTTTGGACAAGAAGACAAGTGGTTTGAAAGGGGTGTGAAGGAAGCCATCTACATTAAGAAAGAAAAACCAACCTCAAATAGAGGAGATGGACTCAAGTTTTAGCTCTCAAAAACCTGCAATACAGCAATAGAGTTGATGCCTTCCCGCTATCGTCTCAAGCCCCCATGAAGGGGACAAAAACATCTCGTGTGGTCAGCCAGGCCAACAATTGCCCCTAACAACCGCCCTTTCAGAGGCATAGACTAGTAGCGGGCATTGCAGGCAAACAAAGAACCCAAATGACTCCCCATTCCTAAGTGGCGGACCCCTGGTTCAATTTGCATGTTTTCTAAGCCACAGCAAGTTTATGGGCTACCAAAAAAATCTTTGAAATCAATGCTAATTCTGATATTTGGATTTGAAAAAGATTCCTGGAGGGGAAGCAAAATTCAAACTTGGAAACAAACTCCAGTGTTTTGTTTTTTTTATTTTTTTTGGAATGACTATCGCCTGGATGACAGAGAATCTTCACCAGCATGGCAGCTTATATGAACATACAATAAATGAAGGTTTTAGAAGTTTGAAGACTTGATTAATGGGATTTCTAAAATAAATGTTTAACTCATGGAACATATTTTATGGGATCTGCTTGCGCCAGCTGGTTGACAACCAAATTGACACAAAATGTTTAATGGAGAATGGGTGGCAATCCCACCAAATATTCACAACACATGTCATCTCAAGGCACTTTACAGTTCAACCAGATCATACAGTCAAATTGATTCAAAGTTTTCTATCTAAGGAAAACCAGTTGATTGCATTGAATCATTGACTCAAAGCCAATCCCTCAGCCAATCCCTCAGCGACAGTGGAGAGGAAAAACAACCCTTTTAACAGGAAGAAACCTCAGGAAAGCACATCCAGCCAGTCACGGTCAGAGAAACAGGCTGGAAAAACAGGCCGATGTCCAACATCTGTAAACAAAGGTGTTGATGGCAGAAGCACAGCTGATATTTCTCTCCAGGATGGAGTCACAGCCAAACAGGAACAGACCAGATGAAGCTACTATGAGAAAAAGCAGAGAGAGCAGAACGTTAGAGATTGAACTAACAGATTCTGCAAAGTGGGAGAATAGAGATAGAATGAAGCAGAATGGTGGAAAAGTGGTCTCTATGTCCTCCAGAAGTCCAGGAATGAAATAATTTGAAAGTATGATCATTTTGGTATTTTGTTGGAATAAATTAACAATTGCTACTCCCTGCTAATCTGGCTTCAAAAACAATTATTTATTCAGGCTCTCTTTTTAAACAGTGTATGCTCTTCGACTGTGGGTGACTTCCTAGTCTTTGTATCCTAGCTACAGAAACGGTGGCCTAAAATGAAGCGAGCATGTAAGGATGTATCTGATCACGCCATCACCCCGATAACACATCTCTGTGTCCCTGATTGCCTGTCTGGAAGTCAAGGAGATTGGAAAGAAACTGGCCTTCCTGGATGCAGCAGCCATTACTCTCAAAATAGAAACAATACCAGACTCTACTCAGCCAACAAACACTTAAGTTCACCCGCAAAGTGCAGAATGTGTCCAAACCATCTATCAGGATAGATTCTGGAGGTGATAACGGCTGGTTTTGTCTTCACATTGTAGCTGTTATCACACCCACCTTTTAACACCTTAGTTCTGGTGTTAGTAGGACATGGAGATATGGATTTTAAAGGCAAGTCATTTAAAACAGAGAAGTTCTGCTTTCAATACTGGGTCGCAATATCTGTAGCTTTTAATTTTTCATGCTGGAACTTGAAATGACAAAAAGAGATCAGTGTTAGAAAAAAATATGAACTTTATAACTGGAGAATCCTGAAAGGTGATGTAAGTGTACTGCCATTGCCTTGACGGTTGTGTGATTGCTTTATACTGAAGGATACCTTTGGGGTTGAGGGGAAGGAATTGATTGAATGCTGGTTGATTGCGGTTTCCTTAGAATGGAGAGAGCTGCTATGTTGCTTGTGTTACAGGAAACTGTTGAATCATACTTCCCTGAATCACTCCGTCTTTTACTGGCAAAAAAACAAAACCAAGCAAAACTTTGCACCTAAAAGGAAGCTGTTGAGAAAAAGTGTTTTATGTTTTCTGTGTACTTTGACATTTATGTTTTAGAACTAGTAAGAGGGCCTGACATGAGGTAAAACTGCTTTTTGAAGAATAAAATTATTTGTCAAAGTCATAAAAAATAGGGCTAATCTGATTTAAGTTTTGAGTTTAGTTAATTCTGTCACATTTCACAATCATGTTTTGGAACTTTGGTTATTACAGGGTCAAAGCCATAATTTAAAACTCAATTAAGTATTTAAATGGATAAATTTAAAGCTTTAAAAAGTTTTTAAATTGATAAATAGATTCAGAAAAAGCAATATTACACTCAGTTTTGTTGCCATTTATGCAAAATTTTTGTAATTTATAATTTCTACCATATTTGTTTGTTTTTTCTTTTTTTTTCTTTTGGTAGGTAAAAAATATTTAAGTTAATTTAGAATAATTTCTAATTTATTTGTAATATTTGAAATTGTTTAGATGAGGTTTTTAATTGTTAGACCCTCCCATTAATTTTAGTAATTAAGAACACACTGGGTGCTGGTGGATAGTTTACTAAATGTCTGGTGTGGACGGGAGGTTTTGTTTAATTATTTTTTTTAAACACTTTTTTAGAGCTTCAAACAATAAATTAACATTATTTTTGTTTCAAATAAGTTGCAAGACATTTTTAGTAATTATTTTGGCTTTTCTTTTACAATAAATAAGTCAAGTCGGAAGTATGTACATGGAGTTTGTTGGCAATTTTGGAACAGAAAATTCTGTTTAGATTAAATGTTGATGGATTCAGGGATATCTGAATGTCATTACAAAGATACTTCAGGTTGTTAAAAATAAACCAAATCCATTATTATAATAATAAAAAAATAAAGCAGATTCATTCAAACTCAAATTAAAACTGTCATCAACAAATTAATCAATTATGATACAAATGAAATAAAAAGAAAGTTGCCATGTTATAAAACAAAATATATCTTTATAAAGTAAAAATTTAGCTTTTGTTTATCTTATTATGTATCGAGTTAAAGATGTATTATTTTTTTTCCATGTTATATCTATTAATTTGTTTATTTTTGTGTTCTTGAATTTATTTTAAGAAATGTATGTATTTATGGATGTGTTTATTTCCACATTAATATCTTTAATGGTGTTTTCATTTTTTGACACACAAATTATTGGCACATCTCAAATTCTTCGTTTTTACCACATTATTTAAGATTTTTTATTTTATTTAGCTATGTTCTATCTTGAAATAAATGAAAAATCTAAAAGCGATGTAAATTTATCAGAATAACTTTTTGCTGACCGACCTTCATTCTCCATGGTCTTTGTCTGTAGAACGTTGCGGGCAGTTGCATTATTGGTCTTACCGTACCTACATGCTGTCTCAGGAGTCCCATGGCCAACCAGGATCAACCTGTAGCAGCAATCCAAAATGGGTCAAATTCCCTGCAGCTCCCAGCAAAATCCGCTCCAACTTCCAGCCACTGGAGTGACTGCCTCCTTTCCTGGGCGTGCATATTTTTTAATCTGACTCCAACTTTTCACTGAATTACAGGGTCTGACCAGGAGAATATGCTTCTCTTTAGATGTCAATGTCCACAAAGGAATTGAGGGGGACCAGCCAAGGACCAACCAAGGACCAACCCAAGACCAGCCAAAGACCAGCCAAGCACCAGCCAAGGACCAACCAAGGACCAGCCACGGACCAGCCGAAGAACAACTAAGGACCAACCAAGGACCAGCCAAGGACCAACTAAGGACCACCCAAGGACCAGCAAAGGACCAACCAAGGACCAGCCAAGGACAATCAAGGACCAGGCAAGGACAACCAAGGACCAGCCACGGACCAGCCGAAGAACAACTAAGGACCAACCAAGGACCAGCCAAGGACCAACTAAGGACCACCCAAGGACCAGCAAAGGACCAACCAAGGACCAGCCAAGGACAATCAAGGACCAGGCAAGGACAACCAAGGACCAGCCAAGGACCAACAGAGGACCAGCCAAGGACCCATCAATGAAAGTGGGGAAATTCTGAATGGCTACTACTATAAGACACCTTCCTTAGCCTCCCACACTGACAGAGTCAGCCTCCAGATTCAAGGTTTGTTTAATTACTTTGAGGTTTAATTGTATCACTGATGCTAGAAGTGTAACTGACTAATTGAAGGTTTAGCCTCTACTCTCCTTCAGAAAGGGGAAAACCTGCCTTTGGGTAAAGGTTATGATATAAAGTTTATCTACTATGCCAGAGGTGACAAATGCCGTGGAGTGAACCTACATCTACCTTTAAAATTTACAATCAGAATTTGAAATGTACCCTCTAAAAATTAAATTTCATGTCTTAATTAAAAGCTTCAGTTTCTGTTATCGCTAGCAACACACATTTGTTCTAAATGGAAAACAGAATACTGGATGTGCTCTCTTCATTCTCTGACATGTGAGTTGGCTCGGAGCTCATCTGTTTGGCTTTGTGTTTCCTGGACAGGACACTGAGCCTGGTTCTGCTGGGGATTTCTTCCTGTTAAAAGGGAGTTTTTCCTCTCCACTGTCACTGCAAGCATGGTTAGTGTGAGGTGTTGCTTTAGAGTCAGTGAGTCGATGCCATCAACTGGTTTTCCTTAGATGGAAAACTTTTAATTAATTTCAAATGATGATCTGGTTGAATTGTAAAGTGCGTTAAGATTACATGTGTTGTGAATTGGCGCAATATAGATAAAGTGAATTAAATTTAATTGTGTAAATAAGACATGATATGTAAGAGAGAATTAAAGTGGAATAAATGATCAACAAAATACTAATATATCTATCAACTTATCATCTGAATTTCATCCATTCTACTGTAGATGCAAAAGGTCTGGATCAAAACAAGTGCACCCCTCATTTTTGACAGAATCAGCAGCCGCATATCGAATGTCGCCTATTGCACAGGAAACTGCAAACGCCACAGCGAGTTTACAAAAGAGAGAAGCTGCTGTAAACATTTGAGAAATGTCTGTCCTTTCCCGTCTTCACGCTTGGCTGTGTAAATGTACACTCCTGTTTCTTCCCACTGGAAAGAAACACTGAAATAAAGTCAAAATATCTCAAAAACTCTGGGTGACATTTTGTGCTGCTGATGTCATTTCCACTGACGCGCCACACAGTAGCGACTAAAGGGCTGAGACACAGCATTAAGGTCCAATCAATAAACAGTGAGCGTTTCTATCAGCTCCTGAGGGAACCAACATGGATTTTAGCTTCAGCAGATTTGAAAAAAAAAAAAAAAAACACTTCAGGCAGAAAGTAACACCAAAGCTCCACGAAAACATTGAATTCTAAAAAGCTTGGAAAGAAAAAATTTACTTGGTCTGTGACTCCATTTAATTTCCCTATATGAAAACTGTTTCAGCTGTAAGACCCTACAGGTTATTTATCAACTAGAAAAATTTTAATTGTTTCAATTTGAATATTATTTACATACATTGTGTAAACAGCAATTAGTCTCCTCTCAATTCAATTCAATTTCAATTCAGTTTATTTATATAGCATCAAGTCACAACTCATGTCATATCAAGGCACTTCACAGTTCACTAGATCATACAGTCATATTAATTTAAACAATTAAAAGTTTTCTACCTAAGGAAAACCAGTTGAATGCATGGACCTATCGACTCGAATGCAAACACTCACACTAAGCATGCTTGTAGCGACAGTGGAGAGGAAAAACTCCCTTTTAACAGGAAGAAATCTCCAGCAGAACCAGGCTCAGTGTGAGCGACCATCTGCCGAGGCCGACTGGGGTTCAAGGAGACAGAAACAGAAGCAAAAATTTGAAATCTAAATGAGTAATTTTTTATTAAAACAGTGCATTTTTCCTTGAATTGAAGAGATAAGTGCAACACTTTACCAATGGAACAAGACAATTTATATTTAAAATAAGAAGAAAAAAACATTGCCTTATCTTAAAGGAATAGTACACCCAAAACATGATTAGCCTTCATTTTCTACTCACCGTCATGCTGAACAACACTCTGGAGTACTTTTTTCATATCTCAAATGCATCTGGAGATCTGGGAGGCGCGCTTTTAGGAAATCCTATACACTGCTGTTTATGCTCTAAAAACATTCTAAATGACTTCGTTTCGAGTAAATTCTGGATGCTACCTACTCAGGACACTTGGAATACATTGGACGAGCAGTATGGAGGAATATTGACACGTTTTTTGTGGACTTTTATGGACCTTTCTGTCTCGGGCACCATAGACCTCCATTATTTGAATGTCAACAGACAGCAAGAAGCCTCCCAGATCTCCAGACGCATTTGAGATATCAAAAAAGTACTCCAGAGTGTTGTTCAGCATGGGGGTGAGTAGAAAATGAAGGCTAATCATGTTTTGGGTGTACTATTCCTTTAAATGTACATTTTTTAATTATCTTACTTTTAGAGTAAAAACAAATGTATTACATCTGTCATGATGGGTTCAGAAAAGCCCAATATGCAGAACACAACGGAGACAGATGAAAAGTTTAACAATGTTTATTTGAGCACAAGCACATGGAATTAAACACTGGAACTGGTTCAGGCCTGGGGGCAGGTTCACTGGAGTCTGTGAGGATGACAATTCAGTTAGCGCAGGAACTGAGGAATTTGAGTTTGAGAGTTTCTGAAGAATACCTTGATGAGTCCGGGTTTTACTTTGAGAGAGGAACTGTTGGGTCCAGAGACTGTTTAGTTCAGCAGAGCCCAATAACCGCTTCAGCGTCTTACTTCTGACTTGAGGGCAGACCTTGGTTTGGGGTTTCCAGCTCTTAGCCAAGAGCTGCATGGGAATCCAGAGAAGAGTCTTCAGGTTTGGCTCAGAGGGCAGGCTTGGCAGGTTAAGCTCATCCAGAGCTTACAAGGGAAACAGGATTCCCGAAAGCAGAGACAAGGAGGTGTTAGAATCTAATCTCATCAGAGACAACAACTCAGGTGATTGCTAAGGCTGAGGTGCTAACCAAACTGGATCAACACTGCGGCGTTGAGGCAAGGTCTGAAGGCAGGTTATATAGGAGAGGATCCTCTGATGACGAGATGCGCCTCAGGTGTGTTGGAGGCTCAGCTCAGGAGGATCCATGGCGCACTCTGCTGGAGAAAGGTGGTACAGCTCCAGATCCCAACAACATCTGCAATTTATCTTGATCATAATTTTCGTAATTAAAGAAATTTTTACTTATTTTATTTCATTTTTGCAGTGCTCACTCTCACGTAGAATGTTCACATATTTAATGCAATAATGTTGGACATGTTGGGCATATGTCAGGTCAGGTGGCACTAAATGGAGCCTAAGAGGAAGTTCAACTAAATAAACGGATTACTCGCCTTAATCCGCCTCTGACATCAGCTAATCAGCTTTAAACCACACCTTCACGAAAGCAAATCAGCATCCAGATTTTAGCTTAAAAGGGTTCCAATCCGCAACTCTTCTGCTACCCAAAGCGCAGGCAGTTGTTGCGCTGTCTGAATTCATTCAGATGACCCCGATTCAACCCATCATCACCCTTCTCCACCATCGTAGCTAAAGAGTTTAATTCCTCCTGAACTCTTATTGCGTTCCATTCATTTTAACTGGTCCAGCAGAAGACCACCAGGTTGAGCCTTGTTCTGTATGAGGTTTCTTCCCAATGGGGAGTTTTTCCTCCTCACTGTCGCTCATCGTAGACAGGTTCTCGCAACCTGTGTTATCCAAGCTGGTCTTCCATCTTCCAGGTCCCTAAGTGAAGCTCTAGTATCAGCTCACACAGTCCACTGGATCTTCCCGTAAAGCTCAGCATACTGTTTCACCAACCAGCAGTCTACAGACTGACCAACTTAATCTCCAATCCAACACCAGTTTCAGGCCCGGGGGGAAACAGCCCTGTTCTTTACTCTTGCTTATGCATATAAAACAAATTCAGCGCTAATGTTTCCTGAGCGCCAAAGACTAAAGTAATTGTGTCGATAAATTTAATCTAATTGTCTTTCCTCCTGTGTGAGCTTGTCAAATTTAAGTAATCTTAATAATACCCTTTACTTAAAGGTAATCAGGAGGGGTTCCTGGGATGTCCCACTCGGAGGAGGCCCAGGGGGACCACCCAGCCCACACTGGTGGGACAATAGCCCCATTTCCACTGTCCTCTGGAAACCTATCCGTGCCGAGCTTGGATCAGTTAACAGTGCCGAGCTCGGTTCCTTAAGACCATTTACACACCATGCTAGCACGGTTCCTCGACTCCTATTGACGATCTATGGTACTATTGCTCTCAAGAGGTAAACAAGCAAACCAACATGGCAACACCCATAATATCAGGAAGTTTGAATATTACAGGTGCCGCCATGGTACCATGGAGAGTCAGGCGAAGAAGGCAGCCATTGGTGAATTTCCTTTACAGAGTCCACCTTTGGGAAGTGGATACGACAAACGATAGTCTAATCAAGGCTTAGAGACGCAGTAAACAACAACGGATGTTGAGGTTCTTCACACTGCGAAGTAGAATCATCACTGGAAATCGTGTGGCACATTAGGGAAGCTAGCATTTTTATAAATCTCGGAAGTTTCATCATTACTGAGGCTGACTGTAAGGAGATGACGTGGTCTGCTTCATGCACTCTTCGTTATCTGAGAACTAAACTAGAACTGAACCACGCCAAGCCCTATTCATGAACTAGTACCATGTTAGCATGGTTCCGTTGTGTCTGGCGTGGTCCGCTTCACTTGTGCCTGCCATTTACACTCAACAGTTATCTTTGTTACCATGCTCAAACCGATCTTGACACGGATTCAAAAGGGTAGTGGAAGTGGGGCTGTTTTCCCTCAGCTGGCTTGGGAACACTTCAGCTTTCCCCCAGCAGAGGTGATGCAGGTGTCTGGGGAGAGGGAAGCCTGGAAGTATTTGTCTTTAGTCTGATAACCTGTAGTTTATTAATATTTAATTCATGTACTTATGAATTGAAACTGCCTGTATATTTGACTTTTAAACTATTCCTTTTCATCTCTGGGGCAAAGAACTTTGTCTACTTCCTTAATGGCCTGAAAGCTGGATTTTCTTGGAGGGTTCATTCTTGTAACTGTTTAAAAAGATGTTTGTATAACATCCAAGCATCTGCGATTAGTTTTGCAAAGCAGGTTTACTGCAATCCCCAAGTTTTCTAAACCTGAATTCAGGGAAACTGAGTTTTTTGTTTTCTAAAGAGAGTTTTCTAAACCTCTGTTTCTATTACCATGCATCAAAATTTTGTGTTATACACACTCTCTGTATACATTGTCCTATACTTACTATACTTTCTAAGTCTAGTAACATTGTCCCCAGGGCTAATCTAATCAGGAGCAAGTTATCTCCAATAAACTCAGAGTGTCATCTGTCTCCCCGCTCCTTAAAGGGGTCATAGAATGCAAAACCAAGTTTACATTGTCATAGATGAATAATGGTGAAATAGACGTACAGAGAAGTTCAAAACTTCATCAACGCCTCCTTTCTCTGCAAATCTCACAATTTTAAACCTCCACCATAAAACAGGCGAATCCTAATGAAGCACCGAATTGACATAAATTAAGGGATGGATGTTGCCTTATTTGGTTCAGGCCTGTACTTTTGTCACAACCTGAAATATACATACAGACCAGCCCACTGGTTCACTGGCCCAAGAACATGAATAGAGGTAGATGTAAGACACTAGTTTAGCTTTTTAGCCTGCAGTTAAGTTTACTTCTACAAGAATTACAAAGCAGGCAGTATCTCCATTGGAAATGAGCTGGGGCCACCAAATGCAGTGTTCCCATGGAGAAAGGGGAGATTTTTCACAGTCTTCCCAAGGATCCGAAGAATTGACAAGCATGGATTATTTTTGTCTATCAGAAGATCCTTGCAAACTTTGATGCTCAGCTGTTCATTTGCTCTAAGCATTTTACTGAAGGCAGCTTTCAAAATCTTGGACAGTTCAAAGCAGGATTTGCTGAACTTCTTTTACTGAAACGAGGGGCTGTTCCGACCGTAAGGCCATCAAAACTGCAAGCTGTAAGTATTATTTTGTGGCTAAGGTGTTGATAGCCCAACCAATGTTACACACCCTATTCAGAGACCTTAAGGACTAGCCTACCCTATATAACAATGCTATGACCCCTCTAAAGGTATATTGGAGGATGTTGTTTTTCCAGGTGGATCATCAAAATAAGTGGTCCTCCTAATTGTCAATCATTGTGGTAATATGTTTACGTAAGTCCACCCTATATGCCCGCTGCCATTTTATAGGCCTTCCCTTTATTCGCAGGATTAGAAAGTAGATACCGACTGTTGGGCTGCTAACCCAGTGCGGCGGTTGCCGTTCAGAGCCATGTAGACAAAAGTGAGCAGGATGAGCCGTACAGCGAAGCCAAAGACAACGTTGGGGACATGGTCAGTGATCGGAGCAAGGAGATCAGAGAGCATATGAGGTGCTGAAGGAAAATCCAGCATAGAGTCAGGTCACAGTACCAGGTTGGATTAACAGAGCAGCAAACAGGCTGGACGAGGCAGACAGGCTCAATATTCGGGAAATGAATTCAGTCAGTACATAATGGGCAGAGATCAGGCACATAGTCAAATCAGGCAGAAGCTGGAAGACAGGTCTGGCAATCAGAATCAGACGGTAACAGGCAGGCTCAGAAGTCGGGAGGCAGACAGGTCAGGATCAGGAAGTCAGAATTAAGAATGTTGGAATAAGTCTCCCCAATGGCTCGAAATAAGATGTATTATATATTATATCTATTTGTTATATAGAGACTAATGCTTGTGGATCAGCCTGTGATGGACGGTCGACCTGTCCAGGGTGTACCCCGCCTCTTGCCCGTAAACAGCTGGAGATAGGCACCAGCACCCCTCGCAATCACACTTGGCATTAAGTGTGTCAGAAAATGGATAAATTGATGGATGTGGATCAGATGAGCAAATAATGAGAACTGGGGTTAAGCAGGTTTGTGTAAACAGTGATCAGACTAGGCATAGGTGCTAAGATCATGACAGTGGTCAACAAATGGAAGGACCATTTTTGATAAATGTTGAATCGGCCTGCCATTGACCACTTCATATAAACCAATGGATTACCTTGAATAAAAATCTTCTCTTTCATCATCTTCCTCTTGTTTGCAGCTGTAGTGCCGTTTCTCTGTCTTTTAAACGCAAATTTCTGCATTTAAATATCTAGTTCCAGCGGGGTGAAATAGACAGTTCCAGTTGCCAGTTGTCATGCTGACTCATTGAATCAGTCCTCTACTGATAATGGCTTTTCATACTTGTTACGCACGTGCTCAACTCTGAGTGAATCTACTTAGAGTTGATTGAACTAACGCACAGCAGCATTTATGAAACTGAAAACTCAGTTTCCAACCTTAGACTAGATCAATTCAGATTTGAGGATTTTAGTCTGAGTTTGTTAAACCTGTTTGATGAAACAGGTCTCTGGACATGGAGTTAAGGAAGTGCCCAGGTATCTCTTTGATAGCATGATGGATTTTCTTTTATTTTAGAAAATAAAATAACCTTGTTTTCTTGTCTGTTGAACTTGAATCACTCTTTCATCTGTTGTCACATATGACCTAGTAGCACATGTATCACGCAACTACACAGAACTGCGGCCCAGATAGCATGAAGTTACAACAATAATCAAATGCATACCGAAGCCAAAAACACATGGAAGCAGGATTGCATAAAGGTGCAGAACATCATCAAAGAAATGACTGGGACATGCAGAAAGGCACTGATACTTTCTTTTTTTTTTTTTTTTTTTTTTTTTTTTTTTTTTTTTTTTTTTTACAGTGTCCTGTCTGGCAAGGTGGCAATAAGAATAATTGTGTTGATGCCAAAAGGAGCCCAACAGATTTTACTTTCACAAGTGTAGCGGTATCGCAATTGCCATACCGCTCCACTTGTTTCATGTATATAAATTGCTTTATTATAATTATGCAGGGAGTTTTAGAGTTCATATGGACACTGCAATGTAAGTAGAGCAGAAAAACAGAAGAAGAAGAAGGAAAAAGAAAAAGAAAAAAACAGGACAAAAGATGAAAGAAAGAGGAGATAGGAAGGAGACAATGACAAAACATTTTCAGTCTGCTTCAACACCTGTAATGAGATGGAGAAAAAAAAAAAAAAAAAAGAAAAAAGAACAGCACAACCAAAAAACATGGTACGAGATATACAATAAAGCAAACACCTTGAAACTATCGCTAACGTAATATTATTAAGTCTGACATGTACTCTGTGTTACCTGAAGATATGAATGTGGGGTTTCTGTTTGGAAGTGAATCTCTAAGTACCTGAAGCCTAGCACCTGTAGTTGTTTGTGAGGGTGAACTTGTGCATGTAAAGTTTTAACCATAGAAAAAATGCTCAATAGTGGTTGTGGAGAGCCGGAGAGGCACACCCCCCAGAGCACTGAGTCCAGCGCCGGGAGACCCAAAGCCCCAGGCGCCCAAGGGGACCCCAGAAGCGAAGGCACCAAGGCGGGGCCAGCCCCGGAAATCAGACCCCACCAAGGCAGGAGGAGAGACAGCCACGAGGAAGCCCCCCAGCCACCGCCATGCCGGCGCCCCGGGGAGCCGCTGGGACGAGTCCGCGGGCCCCGCCGGCAGCCGGCCACCCCGAAGTAGGGCCGGGCGCCGAACACCAGCCCCCCCACGGCGCCGACCGAAACGCCCCAGCCCCACAGAGCACCGAAACACGCCCCGCCCCCCCGCACCAAGCCCCGGCGACCGGCCGCAACACCCACCGCGACCGCACCACCCAGGAAAACACTAAGACGGCCCCGCCCCCGGCCGGGGCCCATGCGCATCCGCCGCGAACCGGCCACGAGCGCCGCGGGACCCCCCCCAAAACGCCCCCCCGGCCGAAAGTGCAGCCCCACCCCACCAAGACCGATGCCAACAGCGCGCAACGAAACACACCGCGCACAGAATCAGCCCGAGAGCAGAAAAGCCGCCCGGCGCAAAACCGCAAGAGGAGCAGACCGCAGCCGGTGCAACCACCCCCCCCAGCAGCCCGAGGGGCAGCACAAAGCCAGAGCGGAGCGAACCGCGCCGCCCCCCCACCGGACGATGCCAAAGCAGCCCAGCCACGTCCGCCACCCCCCCCCGCAGCCCGCACCAGGCCCCGACACGCGGCCAGAGCAGCTCCGCCGCCCCGGCCCCCCACCACGCGCCGGTCATAGCCACCCCCGGCCCACACCCGCCCCGCAGCCCCACCCGCCGCGATCAGTGGGAACAGAGCAGCCCCGCCATGCCTCCAGGAGGGAAAACCCACCCGAATACCCAGCCAGCGGAGCCAGCCCGCCCAGACCGGCCCCCCCAACACTACCCCCGCCGGAGCCGCCCGGACCCCCACACACCAGCGGCGCGCCGCCAGCAGGACCCCCACCCAGCAGGCCCGCCTGCCCCCCGAGAAAACAGACATGCCAAACCCCCCAAAGAAAAAAAGAAAAAAAAAAAAAAAAAAAAAAAAAAAGGGGCCCCCACAATGCGACAGCGGACACCAGACACCGACCCGCCCGCAACCGCTCCCCCCCACCGAGGAAGAGAAAAAAAAAAAAAAAAAAAAAAAAAAAAAAAAAAAAAAAAAAAAAAACAAATAAATAGGTAAATAAATAAATTAATTAATAATTACAATTAAAATAAATAGGCAAGAGGAGAAGTGCGAGCGGAAAAACCGGAGCCCAAAACAGGACCCAAGACCCGCACCCCACCATGCCGCGCAGCTCCCCCCCTCCCCGAACCGATACCACAGAACCGGCATAGGAAAGAAACACCGCCCAGGATCCGGCATCGTAGCGAAGGCACCGGCACCGACCCCGAAAATCCCCGAACAACACCCAGCCCCACCCCGAAGCGGATCCAGTCCCAGGCCCCAGGGATCCGAGGCCCCAAGGGCACCCCACCCCCAGACAGGAGCCCCAGCAAAGCCCCGGCCGGCCGGGGCCAGTGGAGAGGCCGCCAGGAATGAGCCAGCAGTCCCCCGGGCATCCACCCCCAGCTCCAACAGTGCACCGGTGAGCCCCGACGCCAGCCAGCGGAGGGAGAGCAGGACGGGGGGAATGGGCTCCGCACTTAGCGGAGACTTGAGATGTATTTGGGAGAGGGTGCGGTTGAGACCCCAACCTGGGAAAGAAAAAAAAAAAAAAAAAACACACCATCTCAATCATGCCTTCCCTCCCTAGTGCCCCCACTCGTACCACAGGAAAAAAAAAAAAAAAAAAAAAAAAATTGAATAAAATAATAATAATAATAAATAAAGAAAATAACAACGCAGACACACATTCACACATAACACTCACATCCAATAATACCAGGACCAAAAACCCGGTGACACCGGTGGTCGGTCCCGGGACTATCGGATGACCCCATAAGTGAACCTAAAATCCGGATGTGAGGGGAGGGGAGCGGCGACACCGCCACACCAACCCATCTCTTTCCTGCTTCAAGCACTGCTTCAGGCACTGATACTTTCAGCAAAAATGGCTGATTTTGAAATGCTTTATCTTTCAAATAGGAAAACTGTGGTTCAGTGTCAGGCAGGTGGGCAAAAAAAGGCTTTCATTATTTTATTTTTTAAATTGATGGATGTTTATTTCAGTATTTAAACCCAACATTTGACTAGACAAGAAGTTTGTTCATCTTTATAGCTCTTTTTTGTTTTACATAATTAATAGGTAATGATATTTATAACAATGATAACAGCAAAAATGAAGAGCAGCTGATTTGTTGAAAATTACATAAAAACAAACTAAATCAGGTTGAATTAATAAAGGAGGTGTTATATCAGAAAAATAGTAACATCAATAAAAATGAGAATAAAAAATATATACATTTTTTGATTATGTAGTTGATTAAATTACTTGAGTTCACTTTTTTTTTTTTTTTAAGATTTGCATCAAGCCGCCTTTATCTATGTGCCTCAAATGGGACAAAAGAGGAAATTCCAGACATTGAAAATGGGATTTAATGAAAAAAATGATGTGTTACCTAGGATGTGCTACAATCAGGGCCATACACTGAAGCAACTGGAGGCTTAGTTTGACTCAGCTCAGATGGTTCCAGAGCCTTAGATGTTTAATGTATGGAAAAGGGGGGGATAAAAACAGAGTGGGCGGCCCAGCCAGATGACAGGGGGCTGTGCTCCCAGATACGATAGCGCCTTCAGCTAACCTGTGTGTTGGTGATAAGCTTCTGCTTAAACATGCAGAAGAGATGGTTTATGTGGACAGCTTGTAGTTTTTGTGCTTAAGCAAAACACAGATATCTGATGTTTTTCCTCTTTGGTACGTTGTCATTGATTATCTGATAAAGAAAAAAATAATAAATGTCTGAGCGCAGGACCAGGTTAACAGAGCTTAAAAGGAGAAGTCCGGTCATATTCACAATTTAAACTTCTGAAAGTACTTTAAATATGAAATTATAACATACTGTTCAATAAATGATAAGTGTTTTTAATTAAGAGTAATTTTCCTTTGAATGTTCTTTACTGGAGGCATCCATGTTTGTCAAAGAACCTTACTGCCACCTACTGGTTTGTGACGTCACGGTGCGGTATCGGCTGTTGATCAAGTCCCAGTGCTGTATCTGGTGTTTGTCACAACGCGCTATTATCCAAGTCATCTTGAAAACATTCTTCTTCCAAATGTTGGCTACATATTACGTGTCTTTTCTCTGGCCAGAAGTTCAATGGCAAATCCTCCCTTTTTAAGTAGGCAATCTAACAACGAACCCGTCCGTGGAGGATCAGGAATCGGAAAAGGTAAAATAACAAATTTTTTCTTAAATTTTACCAGTTGTATTCCAACATCCAACTGCCATGCACATGGGTATTGCCAGTTTAACTATAGCTCTGGTGAATTTCAATGGTAAAGTCCTCTGGAAATCATGCATAAATTTATAGTAACTGATAGCTACAGTTACGGCTCCTTAATTCCCAGACTTGAATATCATATTCATCTTTTATTTTCAGCATTTTTGTGCATTTCTTTTAACAGTTTTAGAGAGAATCCTGCTTTGCCTTATTGTCAGTCACTCTTACTAAATCAATTAGAGGAAAACAAACCACAGTGCTTCAGTATATTACTGTTGAAATAAGTCGTCAGGTGTATGACTCAAAAATACAGAAGTTAAGTAGCCTGATAAACCAGATTAAATGTGTAATTTAGTCTGGCCCTGATGAATGAGACATCGGAAGATTGTTGATGAGAACAACCCGCTGTTTTTCAAACCATGTCTGTGCCTATTGGCTGACGCTCTGACCAATGAGCGCAACTGACTTTGAAGTAGTAGGCGCGACAGAAAGCTGGTGGGGGACTGTAAACAAACAGCCTGTTGGTAAAACGGCGAATACATTCTTCTTAAAAATGAATGACCATAGAGCCTTTTCCTGCTCATGTTTATGCCTGCAGAAGAACCTGCAGAAAGTTTTGCATTTATTGCAACTCAACGTAAATGACATCAGGGGGGAACGCTATCTGATGGGCCTATAAACCCTGTCAGATAGTGTTCCCCCTGCTTAACATGGGGGGAACGATATCTGATGGGGCTTCTAAACTCTGACAGATAACGTTCCCTTCTGCTTAACATGGGGGGAATGCTATTTGACGGGCCTGTAAACCCTGACAGATAGTGTTGCCCCTGCTTAACATGGGGTGAACGGTATTTGATGCGTGTAAATATCATCAGGCTGCATTACCTCTACTCGTGGGTGTGAAGTTTTTTAACAGGGCATTCAGATCTGGTGGGTGTATGAAATTAATAACTGGGGAATAACTGTTTAATTCTAAAATACTGTGTGTTTGGGATGTTATAGATACTGCAACATCTATCTATCTATCTATCTATCTATCTATCTATCTATCTATCTATCTATCTATCTATCTATCTATCTATCTATCTATCTATCTATCTATCTATCTATCTATCTATCCATCCATCCATCCATCCATCCATCCATCCATCCATCCATCCATCCATCCATCCATCCATCCATTGATCCATCCATCCATATAGGCTAACATTTGATCATTCACGCTCTCCGTAGTTCCCCTGTGGCACGAGCACAGGGCAGCTGTTACACGCCTTTAGCGAGCACGCGGCATGCGCGTTTCCTGTCGCTTGCTCAGTGAATTGTTCTGCCTGCGCTGTGCGGAGATGCAGGGGAACCCGTATCGGATGGGGAAACGCAGCTTGACGTAAAACCGGTCTTTCCATCTGGAAAACGCTGTTTTCCTCCTCACTCTCCATCTCTGTGTGTGTGCTGTACGTTAACTACCGCCAGCTGAAACACCCATCTACCCAACTGACAGACGGAATCTCAATATACATTAGCCAATATTATCCTCCCCTCTCTCATATCAAGGCGCGCACGAGTCCTATCATGAAAAAAGGTTCATTGTGCGACCTGAGTGACGGGCAGTAATGGGGTGTCGGCAATAGTAACTGCGTCATAGTTACAGTCAAAGTAATTAGCTCATTACTAAAAAAAGGTAATGGCGTTAGTAACGCTGTTACTCCCATCACTGCTCGTTAGTGTGATAGCAAGATCAAATTACATGCCTCTCATAGATTATATAGCAGCCCTTAAGTGTCTTATACAGTAGCAGTCATTTAAAATGGACCTTCCCAGTCAAGAGCCAGCTGAATGGTGGCAAAATCCAGTCCAACTTCCAGCCACTGGCCTTCTCATGGCTGTGCATATTTGTTTACTCTGACTCCGCCCTTTCTATGAAATACATGGTCTGACAAGGAGATAACACTTCTCTTTAAATCTTACTGTCCACAAAGAATGAGAAAGAAAATTTTAGATGTTTAAAAAGGTTTGTTTAAAAATTGGCCAACTAGCCAAGGAACAGCCAAGGTCCAGCCAAGGACCAGTCAAGGACCAGCCAAGGACCAACCAAGGACCAGCCAAGGAACAGCCAAGGTCCAGCCAAGGACCAGTCAAGGACCAGCCAAGGACCAACCAAGGACCAGCCAAGGTCCAGCCAAGGTCCAGCTAGGGGCCCATCAAGGAAAGTGGGCAAATTTTGAAAGGCTACTACCTTAAGCTTTTTAAAGTCACCTAAAGCGTTGTTTGTTTGCGACAAAATTCTCCCTTACTCTACCCTTCCCGATCGGTAGAGTGGGCATTTCTTCTCACATAGATGTCGTCCAATCGCCCAGTTTCACTGGTGAGGGAGGTGCTGCTGCTCAGACAGCAGAATTCATCCGGATTAATCAGAGATTCTGGAATAAAACTAAATAACATGTTGTGCATGAATTTGACGCATATAATGACAACAAAGTTAAAAGAGGTTGACTGCATACAATATTGGCCCTTTAAGGTAACTTCTCTAGTACACAATAAGACATGAAGTCCATTTGAAATTAATCAGTAAATAATGTAATTGATTACAACATCCAGTGAGTAAACACACTACACTGATGTTGGAAACAATGACAGCATGAGAGGACTTTCACATGGGTTGCAACTCTTGGCAAGGCAGACTAGGTTCATTGTCCCAAATATAAACTGTTTTTACCACTACAGTTGATATCACAGTACACTTTTTTTACTGCCATTGCATCATATTTGGTGTTTTTCTTTCACTATAGAGTCTTTGTCCAGTCAGACAGAAGAAACAGAGCCAACCTGTTGCAAACAGACACACAGAATTCACAGTAGGCATCATGGTGTGCGGACCCATAGGGGATGACATCATATAACCTCTGGTAGTGATGCTGATGGTCCTGGCAGCTCTGCCCTACTTCGGCGACACTGTGTGTCCACATGTCCTAGCCATTTCTCTCAGCACCCTGGTGTCGTCTTCTAACAAGACAAGGCCTGTCCAAACGCCTACGCGTGTGTCTAGAAACAGCTTAGGTGTTGATAAGGGTCTCCTGTTGCCATCCAGGTTTAGGTACCTCTATATAGAAGAGACATTTGTTTCAGTCAGTACAGCACATAGTAGAGCCACAGTCTAAATGAAAAGAAGAGAAGCATAGATAACTGTTGAATTGCTGTTTTTAACATGCACAAAGTATAGCTGAAATATAGAAAAAAAAAATAGCCTCAGACTATGGATTTTGTAATTATTCATTTCTATTTTAATCATGCTGGTGAAGATTTTCAGTCATCCAGGTCATAGTCATTCCAAATAAGTAAAAAAACAATCCACTGGTCTTTTTTTCCAAATTTGAAGACGTTTCTCTTCCGATACAGGAACCTTTTTCAATAAAAAATGTCAGAAATAATGTTGATTTTGAGGTTTTTTACAGTAGCCAAACAAAGCCTTGTTTTTGTTTAGAAAACATACAAATTGAAACTGACGAACGGTTCAATGGGGGTCATTTGGGTTATTTGGTAGTCTGCAATGCTCCTTACCTGTCTATGTCTCTGAATAGGGGTTGTAAAAGGGAATTGTTGGCCTGGCTGAATAGACAAAGTCTTCTGTTCCCCTTGTAAAGGAATCAACTCTATTGCTGCATTGTAGGTTTTTGAAAGCTGAAACCTGAGTTCACCCCCTCTGTTTAAGGTTGTTTTTTCTTTCTTAACATAGATGTATTCCTTCATGTCTCTGTCAAACCACCTGTCTTCTTTGTCCAAAATGTGAACATTCTGGTCCTCAAAACAATGTCCTTTGTCCATCAGCTGTAGATGTACCACAGAGTCTTGTCCCGAGGAGGTGACTCTTCCGTGTTGGGCTATACGTCTGTGAGTATAGTTGTTTGGTAACTCCAGTATAATGGTCAGAGTATACCTCACTGCATTGAACTGCATGCACCACACCGCTTAGTCTTTTTAAATCATTGTCTTGGTGTCTGCTTTCCCGTAAAATATATTTATAATATAAATTATTTAGTTTATTTGTTAACAATTTTATCTGCTCTCTCATTGCCATTTATACCTACATGAGCAGGAACCAAGCAAAATTTGACATTTATGTAAAAAATCTGTAACCTGAATAATTCCTGATGATTTTCTAATAAGACATCTCTTTCAGATTTTATATTTTGAATACAATGAAGGGCTCCACTTTGTCTGCACCTTTTTCCATTAACAGCACCAGCAACTCAACAGAACACAACTTAAATGTCATTGGTAATTTAAAACAATGAACAAGATAAAAATGCCTGGTGTTGATTTATTTTTTTATCCAATAGTACCACTGTGGTTTTCCAACTGCACTTAAAGGGAATTCAAGCAAAGTATTGCAAAAAATCTAAATGATTTCATTAAATATCATGTAGTATGTAGTAATATTTAAATAGTTTATGGTTGGCTGTCCCTGTTTGGCTGTGACTCCATCCAGGAGAGAAATATCAGCTGTTCTGCTGCCATCAACACCTTTGTTTATAGATGTTGGAATTTGCCGTTTTTCAGTGTAGTCCTGTTTCTCTGGCTGTGACTGGCTGGATGTGCTCTCTTCATCCTCTGACATGGGCGCTGGCTCGGAGCTTGTCTGCCTGGCTGTGTGTTTCCTGGATCGAGTCACCTTTTGTATCTGCTTCTGTCTTCTTGAACCCCAGTCGGCCTCAGCAGATGGCCGCTCACACTGAGCCTGGTTCTGCTGGAGGTTTCTTCCTGTTAAAATTTAGTTTTTCCTCTCCACTGTCACTACAGGCATGGTTAGTGTGAGGGATTGCCATTGAGTCAATGAGTCGATGCAATTAACTGGTTTTCTTTAGATAGAAAACTTTTTATAAATTAGACTGGATGATCTGGTTGAATTGTAAAGTGCCTTGAGAATTGGCGCTACATAGATAAACTGAATTGAATTGTGTGAATAAGACTTATATTTAGGAGATAATTAAAGTGAAATAAATTATGTACAAAATACTAATATATCTAAAACCCTATCATGTGAATTTCATCCATTCTACTGTAGATGTAAAAGGTCTGGTTCAAAACAAGAGCACCCATCATTTTTGACAGCATCAGCAGTCGCATTCAATCTGAATGTAGAGATGACGTGTTGTAAATTGGCGCTATAGAAATAAACTGACTTGAATTTAGATTTATAGAAATCATTTTCAGGCTTTTATAAAGAATAAAAAAATGGCAACATTTCACAAAACTCAGATCCAGAGAGATAATTTATATGTATACTAAAGGATTGTTGACAGATCAGATCTGTCCTGAGAGATCCATATACTTTGATGTTATTCTTGTCTTCCCAAACACCGACCCTTTTTGTCGTGTTTTTAGAGAGTGGAGGATCAGATTCCACTCAGAAATCACTACCAGGAGGAATAAAACTGGAAACAACTATTCTGCTTTTAGATATATTTGATTTTAAATGATTCTTTAGATTATTAGCTAATTATTATTGATAATAATGCAGTCTATAGCAATAAATGGATTTGCAGTCAATTCTTTTAAATATTAGATAAAAGCCTCTCCCTCAATGAAGGACACTTGCGTGCTCATGTTAAGGCGGCGGTGATAACATCAGCTCACCAGCAAAACTCTAGATACTGTTCTTGAAGTGACTTTTTACCATCATTATCTTTAAAAGTCATACTGAAAACTTTTTATTAAAAAAAATCAGCCGAACTTCAAGAGTGTTACAGACTAAAAATAGAAATTTTACTGAATAAAAATATATAGCTGTAATTGTTGCAAGGGTGTAACTTTGTGTTGAAAGTTGGTGGGGACGGCTCATAAGGAAAGGGAGCTACCTGCGCGACGCCTTTTTTTTTTTGTTGAAAAGGATAAAGCCAAAAAAATGCGAATAACATTTATCAATTTAATGCTTACAGTTGAAAACATAACTGTTACAATATTCACTTATATATTTTGTGCAAAAAATATCACATAAATCTAAACAGACAGTACAAATCAAAGAAATCAAATAAATATATCAATTTTGTAGAACATTTATTGACGGTCAATTTTGGGTCACTTTTTAAAATTAATTTACTTTTAAACCAAGACTCGGACAAGATCTTATGGGACCTTAAGCAGAATATGATTAAGCAACTCCGTCTTTCTGTCAAGAACATCCACCAGCAGGGTATCCAGGGGGGGATTTACCATTAGGCAATACTAGGCAGTTGCCTAGGGCCCCAAGTTCCTGGGGGCCCCATAAAACTCTGTTTCCATGTATGGTTAATACAACTAATCCTTATTTGTGCACATTAATTATGTTTTTGATAAAAATCCTTTGGCTAAAATGCCATCAGAACGCTGATAAATAGAGAGGAAAAAGGGACAAGAAGAGAGGGACAAAACCTAGAACAAATAATGGATGTCTATTCTATTAACATTTCTCTATCTGTAGAATGGGTCTGTTTTATGGGTTTTCTTCTCAGGGGGCCCCCTCAGGGGCGGATTTAGGAAATCCGCCCCTGAGGGTATCAATACTGATTTGATAGAATCTGGGAGAGCGGACTATGTTCAACCATCCATTTTCTTTAACCTTATCCCTCAGTGGGATCAGGAGGTGCTGGTGCATATCTCTAGCCACGTTCTGGGTGAGAGGTGGGATCACCCTGGACAGGTCACCAGTCTGTCGCAGTATGTTCAACCAGCTTAAAAGTAATCGGTAATCAGATTTATTATTTGCACTTTTACTAAGTGAACTTTCTAACTCCCTTAAATCTGAAATTCCAATGCCAAAGTTGTTTAAATCTTTTATCTTTGGACCCCCTGCAGAGTGACGTCACACCTGCAAGATCCTATCCTTACCTTCCTGCTAGATTGCAAAAAGCAGCTTGCTCATGAGTTGTCAACTTAACACGCTAAATCTTAAATGTACGTGTACATATAAAAGAAAAAGGGGCGCAGTGCTTGCTACTGAATGGCAACACTATCAAAGTCAGGAAAAAGTTTTAAGTAAAGCCGGGATTAAAACAGTAGCTACAAGAAGCTTCAAATAAAAGGTGTTCTTTATGTTCAACCTAAACACCAACTCCGATAGACCATCAGTAGAGCAGGTGTTTAAATTAATCAATCACTGCTGCGAAAGCTTATAGCAGTGAAAGCTAATATACCACAGCCATCACTTAATAAACGCAAAATAAACAACCCTCTAAAAACGGAAAACTGTAATGGACTGAAAGTCCTGTTTTTTATGTGGGAAATTATTTGCGTGTGTTTTAGTATAATTCTGATATATTGGCGCTGTTGTCTGTTTCTATGGCAACGATACTGAATGTAGTGTAGCTTAGAGACCTGCATGGGTCGAGTTTTACCAACCCGCACCCGCCCGAACCCGTTAGGATGACTACCGAACCCGACCCGTCACCCGCCGATATCTTCAATTCAAATCCGAACCCGACCCGAACCGTTGATATTTTACCCGCAACCCGACCCGTTAACCCATCATAGGCTATTGTACGCTGCGCTGCACCCAGTGCCTGATTAATATAACATTTCTGATGTCCATAACAACACACAGGCATAAAAAAATCACCAACTACCCGCCCGCACTAAAAAAATATCCGCCCGACCCGTTTATTTTTTTTATGTATTTTTCGCGGGTACCCGAACCGTTGCAGGACTCTAGTGTAGCTGACATAACAGGGCCGGAAAAGAGTGGTTTGAGTTTTTTTTCCAACGGTTCAGTTATATTTTAAATATGGTATTAACTTATTTTTACACTATTCTCTATTCTTTTACTACTTTAAGTCTCTCCTGACTAAAATTAGGTCTTAATATTTCCACAAGTCCCTCTCACCTGCAAGTCTGAGTCCACTTCTGTCCCTGAATGGGTTAGCATTATTGGAGGGAAGCGACAGGTGTTATGGGGAGAGGGCGGAGGGGGGTGATGGGGAGAAAGCGAGAGGCAACAGATTCTTTTTTCTGAGTTTTTTTGTCGGGGTTTGTGGACGGTGAGCAGCGGGGAGAACTTTTTTTATTTTCTTTCTGAGGAGCGGCATGAATGGGGTTTTAATCAGATATACACAGCACCGAAAGCAAAATACGTGTACAAAATATTGGTGGGGACTGTCCCCCTACCGGTCAGGTTGGTGGGGACATGTCCACACCAGTCCTTAAGGAAGTTACGCCTATGAATTGTTGTATAAAATCTGACGGGGGCAAATTATACAAATATTTACTTCCGGTCAGAACAAGGTTACAATTTATTAAATTTTTGAGCACCTACCTTTATTTGCTCATCAATTCTAACTGATGTTGAGACGAGCTGGTGGAGTTAACTCCAGATGTTTATAACAGAGCAGACAAAAACAACTTTCTCATTTTTTATGGTATTTAATTGTTCTTATATTTAATGTTAAAGGGACTGAGACACAAGCATTATAAGCATTCTGGTGGCATTTTAGCAAAAGGATTTTTATCAGAAACATAATTAATGTTAGTTTTATGGGGCCAACAGGAACTTATTGGGGCCCTCGGCAACTGCCTAGTTTGGCCTAATGGTACTGTAAATCCACCCCTGGTAGGAACAGTTTTCAAATTTCTTTTTATCTGTTGTTTATGATGCATTCCTTGAAGATTAAATTTTTAATGATGAAAATACCTCTTTGCTTGCTGTTGAAAACAGTAATTCAGTATGATCATTTTGTGCAATGCGATTAGATGCCATGGTGGAAAACTATTGTCATAAGGTGGGATTTTAGATGGGCTGATTGTTTGTTCTGCAAACTGCAAGAGAACTTCTTGGCTCTCTAGGATCAACAAGGATCTTAACAATTTTACTGCCTGTGTTTGCAGGTAGATTCCAAACACGGCACAGACGATCGCCATTACTCCCCACTCTGCCAAAAACTATATCACATAAAAGATGGTAATAACCATGACTAAACTAATCCTGGCTTGGTCTTCATGAAGAAGACTATTTTAGCTATGCTCTCACTTTTATGAAGCAGAAAACAAAGTAAAACAAAAGTCAAATGTAGTTGTTCTATTCCCTCCACAGGCAAAAAAAAAAAAAAAAGCAGAAAAGAAGGCTCAGGTTGGGACGGTGCTGTTCCCTGAATTAAGCTGTGCTTGCCTTGGCAACATATGAAAGACATAGTGCACGGCGTGCAGAAATTGAAAGTGCAGTGTGAGGTGTTAGATGAGATAGTCTCGACAAACAAGCTCACAGTGTCTGGGGAATAAAACCCTGAAGTGAGAACCTGAGCAGCACATTTTATTCATTGTGGGTTTGTTTAAATTGCATCGAGTGCACTCTGATAATCCAAAATATTTCTGACAGGGCAGATTTGACCACAAACTTCTTATAGACTCAGACTTTTGATTATTTTGTCTTCTTAAAATGATATTGTTAAAGTTCTGAAATCCCTGACAAATCATGTTTTGTAGAAACTGTAGCCATTTTAAATTATATGTACTGGGCAGTTTTTTTTCTTATCCTCTGTATAAAGTGTAAATTTCTGTCTAACCTTCATAATTTAAAAACTGCCTATTTCAGTCAGCAGAACCATCAGTAGCTGGAAAAAACAACATATCAGTACCTGACCTGCAGCGGTTGAAGACTGTCTTAGCAACTGTTTGTCCAACAGCATGGGTGTGAGGTACAAATGTAAATAATGCTGTGATAGTACCACAGAGCAAGGTGAAAAAGTTATTTCTTATATTACATGAGTCATAACCTGCCATTTGACATTGACAGTCCTTCTAAAAGGATGGGGGGGTGCTGAGCCGAGAAGGATGCATTGTCGTGCAAAACGATTAAAGTTTGCAGTTTTAGTAAAAGCTTTTAAGCCAGATATGGGCCACACACTAAAGCTACACTATTAAGAAAAAAAGGGACCATCATTAGGGCACTTTGTTTGTTTGGCGTGAAACGGCTAGGTGCTCTTGCACAATCTAGTGTCTATTACCCCTTTCCCATTGGCTGAAAAACCCTTTTAAACCTGGGAACGATTGGCTTATACTGGCAGTGGGAGCAGCAAACAGACGTGTGTCTACCCGGCTCAAACGACTCGGCAAGTGACCCATGTGAAAATCGCCTCAGCTCTGATTGGCATGCTGTGGGAACAGCAGATACAGGTCCAACCGCTGATGTAAAGACATCAACACACAACCCTAGATGTTTCTGATATAATAAGCTGAAACAACTCTGTTTACATGCGACAAACATGGAGCAGCTCTGGTGAGAGGGATTTGGACAGATAAAAGCAAAACAATAAAGTACACTAATTATGCCCTGGCTTCCTTACATGTTGTTCTCTATTGTTTACTTTCCTTATTTCTGTTGCACTGGTGACATCATCAGCGCTTACCCAGCGTTATGGTGGCACCAGATATTCAGCTGCGGGGGAACCGAGGCCATGCAGACACCAACGAGGGGTTACACCCAGCTTTTTTTGACAGTGGGAAGGTAGCCGTATGGCAGTTGTTTGCGGGTTAATCCATGTTTGAAAAAACGGTTTAACCCAATATTTTCAGTTGGAAAAAGGCTTATCTGTGCAGAGACGCTGATTACCCCTTTGTATACCGCTTTGTTTTACTTCATAGGCTATGTACCAGAATATGACTTGTGCATATACATGCTTAAGTACTATTCCTTATCTTAATTCAATGTTGAATTTTGGTCCAAACGCTTCATTTTTGATAAAGGTTGACGATTAATAATGATCAACCATCAAACAATACCCTGATAGGCAAATACCCAATGTTATGCCAACACAATCTTCAGTCTTAAACATCAGTATGTTATGGTCTCCCCTTTTGGGAGTTTGAGGTTTAAAGCAGTCTTTAGTTTCTCTCTGTTTCCCCCTTGTGCCTGTCTCCTTTCCCCTCGGCTCCCTTCTAGTCTCTTCCATCCAGATCTCCTCTAGATCTGTTGACTACCGCAGCGTTTGTTCTGTCTCCCATTTTTACTCTTCCTATGCAGTTCTTCAGTGCTGATTTCTTGTTATGTTGTTACTTCCTCGTCTCTGGCTACCATTGTGAGTTTTCCCTGATGTTTGCTGGTTTTTGGTTCTAAGTATTTTTGTGTTTTTGGATGTTTGCCTCAGTATCTCTTCATTAAACCTAAAAGAACTCATATCCGCCTCCCACATCTTTGTATTTGGGTCCTCAAGCAACCTCACCCCCCATGTTGACAAAGCACTAATAAAAAAATGGCTTTTATTCAGTTTAAATGTGTTTTGTCTTATGTAAATTTTATTGTACAATTATCAAAAACCAGCCTCCAATGTTGATTTTAAAGAGCTTTTTAGTACCTTGAGATACATTTTTACCCAGCAGCTTCAAGATCCCTCATTGTTGCTATTTTGGTGTTTTATCCTTCCACATCTGTTCATTTAACAACAGAAACAACATCAAAGAAAAGAAACCGACCCAACAGCCCTCTAGGATTCAATAAGTGACTGCTGTGCCCAGGCAGCTTATGAGGAATTCCTTTATTTGGCCTAAGACTTTTTATATCTTTGAACTTCTCACCTATCAAATCCCACAGAGGAAGAAGAACTAAATGGTGGACGGTCAGATTGAGAGGTCAAAAAGGGGCAGCAAGGGCTTTTGTGATCGATTTAGGACTTTATAACAAATCAGTCAAAAGAGCCTTTACAGAGTAGAAGAGCCATGAGAGAAGGAAAAACTGGAGAAGTTTTTCTGAGTGCTGAGAGTTTCTATAGATGGTGTGTTTACATGAACATTTGTACCTGATCATATTAAAATACAGAATATAAATGCTCCAGCCAGAGCGTTCTGACTTGATAGAAGTAAAATAATGTTTGGAACGAGAGGGCTGGTTTTTGCCACATTTTTGCCTTCATTGGCAAGATACATTGATATTGAAGCAAAAGTGCCTCATGCACTCTTTACAACCTGAGTTTAACATTCTTAAAACGGGTGAGACATGTAAACACATGCCATGATTGGTCCATGTCATTTACATAACCTGTATATTAACAGTTGTTTCCATTTGATTATGCGTTTTGTGTGTTAACAAACTTAGATATTTTATGTCCTCTTGAGGTTCTTTGCCGACTGCTAAGAGTAAAAAACTACATCTACAAAATAAAAGGGAAGATCTTCAAAGATACTTTTTGCTAAATGCTTGTATGTGGTTTATGTTTTTGTAAAAAAAAAGGCGATTTTATGGATTAATTTAAACAATTCTTTATTACATTTTGAATTAACTAGCCAGCCTAGGAATCTCTACTTACCACTTTACTAAACATCATGCTGCCAGTTTTTTGGCAAATATCGAGGAGTTCTTTGCTAAAAACCGTTTTTGTCTCATCAAACCCTTTGTCCCTGTAATGATCCTGACACTTTTGACTGACTTAATGGTTTATTCCATTCACCTGTCTAGCTCCGCCCGGTTTCTTGTTGCCATATATCTGTGTCACCTGCTCTAGGCTCTATTAAAACTGATTGCTCAGACCTTTGATCCAGCCTGTTCCTGTTTGGATCTGTTTGCCTAACCTGTCTGCGGACTCCTGCTGGATTCCTTCTATACCTCTTCTAATCTCTGAACTTCTGGCCTGAACTCTTCGTCAACTTATTTGACACCGGATTTGGCTTCATCTTCCTGAAAGTCCTGCCTTCCTTCGTCTGCTTAGATCTGCTTGTCTTCCGGTCTTCAAGTCTTTAAGACTTCTGTTCTTGGAACTGCTGTTGGCAGTCATTTGGCTGGATTCCACTCCTTCCTTCCACGGACTGAACTCTAAGACCTGGATAGTGACTTTGAGAAGGAGGCCTGTCTGTTTGCTTTGAATTTATGGTCCTCAATTTAGAGTATTGATAGTCTTATTCTTTGTATGAAACAAAAAACAAAACAATCCTTTAATTTTTACATTTCTTTCGAATTTATTTAATATTCTGTTTGAAGTTAGTCCTGAAACTAGTTCATGCATTTTTTTTCTTCAAGGTTGGACTATTTACTATCAGGAAGTCCACAAACTTTTGTTCAAATCCTTCAGCTGATCAAAAATACTGCAGCCAGAGTTCTGATGAATATTAAAAAGAGAGATCATATCTCTCCTATCCTGGCTTCTCTTCAGTGGCTTCCTGTTAAATCCAGAATAGAATTTAAAATCCTCCTTCTCACATATAAAGCCTTAAATGGCCAAGCTCCATCTGATGTTAGAGATATGATTGTTCCTTATGTTCCTAACAGAGCACTTCGCTCTCAATCTGCAGGTTTACTAGTGGTTCCTAGAATTTCTAAAAGTAGAATGGGAGGCAGATCTTTTAGTTATCAGGCTCCTCTCCTGTGGAACCAACTACCAGTTTTAGTCCGTGAGGCAGACACCCTGTCTACTTTTAAGGCTAGGCTTAAAACTTTCCTTTTTGATAAAGCTTATAGTTAGGGTGGCTCAGGTTATCCTGAGCTATCTCTATAGTTATGCTGCTATAGGCTTAGACTGCTGGAGGACATAGGGACCCCTTTTCATCATTCTGCTTAATTTCTCTATTCTCCCATTCTGCAGTTTTGTTATTCCAATTTATAACATTATGTTCTCTTTTTCTCATTTATGTTTCTGTTTTGCTGCGACTGCATCCAGGAGAGAAATAGCAGCTGTGCTGCTGCCGTCAGCGCCTTTGTTTACAGATTTTGGAGCTTAAACTTTTTTTTTTCAGTATAGTCCTATTTCTCTTACTGTGACCAACTGTATGTTCTCTCATTGTTTTCATGTTCTATCTTTCAACCTCTGACATGGGATTTGTCTCGGAGCTCGTCTGCCTGGCTGTGTGTTTCCAGGATGGCGCTGCCTGTGGAGCTGGTGGAAAGTTGACTTTTGTATCTCTGCTTCTGTCTCCTTGAACCCCAGTCGGCCTCAGCAGATGGCCGCTCACACTAAGCCTGATTCTGCTGGAGGTTTCTTCCTGTTAAAAGGAAGTTTTCTTCTCCACTGTCGCTACAAGCATGCTTAGTGTGAGAGATTGCTTTCAAGTCAATGACTCTATGATCTGATTAAATTGTCTCTGTAAAGTGCCTTGAAAGGACATGTTGTGAATTTACTCTATATAAAGAAGCTGAATTGAAATTAATTTAAAAAGGTACTGCTATATTTTTTTCATTTTCATTTTAATCTTATAACCTATGAAGAGGAAGACCAGACAGACACAGTCTAAGTTTCACATGCACAGGGGAGAGAACTTTGTGCACAAAAGTCTCTAAGCTCAAACTGTACATCCCATTGCAGGCCTTTTTATTTCATGCAAGCAGGTGCGGTTACATTGTCACAAGAAATTAGATTGTTACAACAACTGCGTGTAGCTAGCACATGATACCCTTTGTACATTCAGCAGACATGCGTTACTTCTTCCCCCCAAGGGTCAAAAGAACATATTTTATCTCTAATCAAACATGTCCAAATAGCACAGAGCAGGAATATTCCAAGTATTTAAAATGGTAAAGGATTAATAAATCCAGCAAAAGCAGTATGTGTTGTTGAAAATAATATTGTTCTCACATTATGTTAATTCAGTAGACCTTCCTTATGACTGTGCTGTTTCAATTGATACAGTGGAATATAGCCTAAATCTGGGAGGTTAGCAGAACTCCAAGGACTTTTCGGCAGAAATCAAAGATTGCGTTTTTCGCATCATGATGGTATTACAAAAATGTTATCAGCATTGTTTTTATTAGAATTGATTGAGGATGAATACCTTTATAAGTAAAATGTACCAGGTATTGTTTTTTTCTTCTTAGTTCATTTTCAATTCAATTAGTTTAAAAACTAAAGTAAGTTAGAAGCCTGTTAACTATTTCTTTTAAATTAAAACACAAATGGCTTTGTTAAACCTTTGAAATTATTTCCCGGTTAACTCCAAAGAAATTGGAAACCCTAAAAAACGTCCATAGAGATGCACATGGATTAAATATATATAAATATATTGGTGTAATGGAAACACACCAGTAAGATAAAAATGTTCTAATGCTAGACTGATTTTTTAATCCTGTTCAAAAAAAAAAAAAAAAAAATGTAATTGGAGTAGCAAAACATAAAGGAGACTACGTGAATTGCCTTCCGTCTCTCTGTCTTAACACCTCTTCATGTTATGAAGACATTTTTAACACAACTCCTCTCAAAGGCACAGAACTCCCTGAAGTTTGGCCATTGAGAGTCCGCCAAGCCAAAAGCAGGCAATACATAAGGAGCCAATCAATAGCAACCTAACCATTACACTGATAGATAAGGGGCTGAAATTAAAAGAGCCCTTAACACAAATGGGGGAGATAGCCAGAGATTCCCCTCCCTATTGATTAGCCACATGCAGTGCTCTCAGCCTCTATCCATGTAGACAAACTAAATCAGTAGAAGTATAAAAGCAGGTGGAGGAAAGGGAAGGCAATGTTTGAAGATTTATTATATAAATACATAGGATCTAATGTGGCAGAGTGGGATGGTTGGGCTTTAATGAAACTGTCAGGCCGTGCAGAAAACCTGATGAGGTTCCCCAAACGCTACATTAATGGTAGCCCCTCGGCCACCTTCTCATGCCAAATATAATTACAGCATCATTACCAGCATCGGCCCTGTCCCTGCTGGACACACTGAGACCCCCCCACCATCCCACCCCCCTCCTTCTCTCCTCGCACTCATCTCTCCCCTCCTCCACCTCCTATAATCACAGTCCTTCTCTGCACTGCGGCAATAAGGGAAAAAAGGAAGGAAAAAGCAGTAATTGATACTTTCATCAGTTTTACCTTCTCCTTCCTGTAGATTGATATACAAGTGGAATGATTAGGCAGAAAAACAAACAAAAGGAGGGTGAAGTGAAGAGTAGTTGAACAGAGAAGCTGTGGGATTTTATTACAAACTAATGTTAAGAGGTGTTTTTTGTTAATTCCTAATGTTCTTGAGTTTTACTGGGAGAAGCAGAATGGTCATAATGTAATTTAAAGCAACATCTTGCTCATAGTTACCCTCTTAATGTACTTTTGGAAGATATTCAGGAGATAGAGACATTATACCTAACATTAGGTCTAACGTTACGCTAAGCATCGTCCAGTGCTGGTGTTAGCATTGATCTTTATTACTTATAAAAAGACATGTTAAAACTAAAAAAAATATATACAGTTTGGTAAATATAACAGGCTCCTCCATTATTTGTAAGTCGTTTTTACTACTTCTTATACATAAGGTATAAGTAATGATATTTTAATTAATCTCCTGTAAAAGTCAAAACATTTGAACCAAAAAATACTTTAGGATTCCTTTTTAACCATCGACAGTGTCTCAGAAGCCGCGGCCCAGGAGAACATACAGAAGTCCGAAACCAGGTCAGGGAAACAGATCAGAACAGGAAGGTTCAGAGGTCCAGGAGTCCAAAGACAGTTCAGACAACCTGTTCAGATAGGAACAAGCATGCTTAGTGGATGAGAGTCAGAACAGGTCAGGATCAGGAAATCAAAAACACCATGGTACGTTAAAAACTCTCTCTCACCACTGGCCCGCAAGAACCAGAGCCAGAATCTGGCCCTGTTAGCTGGATGAAGGTATTTTAAATAAGAGACAGGAGCAGGTGGATTAGATGAGCGGTAATTAGCAACCCGGGAGAGGTAGACAGGTGAATGGAATGAGCAATTAACCCAGCCATCGATGCCAAGATCATGAGGTTTAGCCTAAAAACCAACATCAAAATCTGCCTCCCACATCTGGTGTTTTGGGGACACTCGTTGCTGTCTGTAAACCATTATCTGCCTAATTTAGATAAAATGCGTGGAAGTATAAGCTCTGTTTGAGACTAGTCCTATTTTTGTTAATACTTTACGTTGCCTCGTTCTAAGGAGCTTGGAGGATTGTTGCCACAGAGTTCAGTCTTCAAAAGAAGAAAAAAACTGTAGAGTAGTAGGTAGTCTTTATAAATAATTATTTTATTTTTATTTTAGCCATACATTTGTTTGTTATTGTAAATGAAAGTAAAATTCTCAAAAAATAATTAAAACTAGAAAGTATCCAGCAGTAACAGTTATATAATGCTAGTTACTTGTACTGAAGGTCTCAATAATGAGTTCTGGCTGATGACTGGACTGCAGGTGGAGTGTTAGTGAAGATACCAGTGGGAGCGCCATGAGTGATGACAGGGTATGACAGACAGTAGTGATGAGGGCAATGAATATGAAAACAACACTTTCAACAGCCATCAAAAGTAGGTGAATGCATTTTAAATTACAGTTGAAGGTCATTGAAACACTTGATGTTTTTAAACTATTACTGAAATGTATAGTTTTTCTCTTTTTTAATCTCCCTTGTGATTTATCTCAATATCCAGACAGTGAAAGATGAGGAAAGTCATCCTGTTCATATCAGCTCTAACCGCAAGCGTCCTTCTAAATAGTCATCTTTCAATATAAGTGGTAATCCCCTAATAGATAATATAAAGAGACGAAGAGGGCAGACACAGAGTGGCTGATCAGGAGGACCTGGACAATTCCTGGTAGGCCTACTATTTTAGGGCCGCAATGGCCATTTAATTTTTTTTTTTTTGTCTTTGTTTAATGCCTGTGTCCAGCCATGATGAATGGATCACTTGTGCTACTACTGCCATCTCTGGGCCACCTAAACTGGCAGCTTTTCTTCTCTCCACGCATACTGACGTAACACGTTGGTGAGTGCACACAGTTGGTCGATGGCGTCTGATAGATGGGGAGGAAAAGGAGCACAAATGGAGCAGAGAAACCTCAGAATCTAAAAGAGGATAGCTGCGAAAAACAAAAGCTGCTAAATGTATAAACATTGGCAGCTTTTATAGTAAAACGAGGTCAAGGTTTGAAATGTGCGACACCACCAATAAAATGTGTAACACAAGATGTTGAACTTTACCTGGAAACCAATGAACATCTTAATTATCCAGTCATTGTATTTTGTGATGTGGCACATAATATAATGCTATATATTTCAAATAATAACATAACATGATGCAATGCAACATACATGTAAATATTCTTCTTATATTTTTAAATGTCACTTACAGTAACAGCCATTCAAAATGTCAAACACCAGCCGAATGGAAGCCCACTTCCCTCCAACTTCCAGCCACTGGCCTTCTCCTGAGCATGCATTTCTTTATTATAACTCCAACCTTTCACTGAATTACAGGGTCTGACCAGGAGATTATGTTTCTCTTTAGATCTTAATGTACACAAATCATGACAGAAAGAATATGTTAGTGTCCACATTGATGTTTTAAAAGGGATTGTAGGTGACCAGCCAAGGACCCATCATGGAAAGGGGGGGGCGAATTTTGAAAGGGTACTACTGTAGTGTCAGAAGTAAAACCAGTAATGATGATGGGATTGCTCCTGTTAGTATGGAGGAAACAGGTGCTGTTAGAACAAAAAAGCAGAAGTTCTAAAAGCTTTCCATACCTGCCATATAAGTGACTGGTTATATTTTTAGCATTAAAAGTAAATGAAAAAAATAAAATAAAAAATAAATAAATAAAACCACCAGTGAAATGGAATATTATGATATATTAAATTAATCTGAATATTTATTTGCTTGGTTTCAATGTGTTTTCCATATTTAATGTGTTAATACTAAAGATTGTGACTTTTATTTGATGCAGGTCCAGGAGACAACAGAAGAACTGGGTAATATGTAAAATATTATTGTTTTCAGTTATTTTATTTCCTTTTGAAGGTTTGGATATTTGTGAACATTTATTTGAACAGAATGTTGATTCTGATATTGACAAATGTTAGAAAGAATAATGTTGGGAATCTGTACTTACGTTTAAATAATTCTTTATGGTAAAGCAAAAATGTAGCTGAATTAAAAGCCTGTACAGACCACTTTGATGCAGTAGATTTCACCTGTAAGTTTGCAATTACATGTTTTTTTTTTTTTGTCTAAGTGTCTGAGGCGTGAAAAGCTTAGAAAACATGCAAATTGAACCAGACTAACGGGTCCGCCCCTTTTATGAGCCAAGAAAGCTTCCTGGATGGGGAGCGAAACACCTTAAACCTGGTAACAAAGTCCAGTAGATTGTTTTTTAACCTTTTTGGAATGACTTTGACCTCGATGACTGAGAATCTTCACCAACTATGACCTCATGCTTTAAAGCCTAGCATGGAACAGAAGGTTCCCCTCATTAAACCACCACATGTCAAGGCCTGTCTCGAGTTTGGATGATCCAGAGCAATTTGGATGATCAAGAGGAGTCATGGGAGGAAGTCATGTGGTAAGATGACACCAAAATAGAACGGTTAGTGGTCTTATTTCCACTAACCGTGTTTGGAGGAAGAAGAATGATGAGCACCATCCCAAGAACAACATCCCTACTGTGAAGCATGGAGGTGGTAGCATCATGCTTTGGGGATGTTTTTCTGCACATGGGACAGGGCGACTGCACTGTATTAAGGAGAGGATGATCAGGGCCATGTAGTGCGATATTTTCCCTCAGTTAGAGCATTGAAGATGGGTGGAGGCTGGGTCTTCCAACATGACAATGACCCGAAGCACACAGCCAGGAGAACCAAGGAGTGGCTCTGAAAGGTTGTGGAATTGCCTAGCCAGTCTCCAGACCTAAACCCAATAGAGAATCTTTGGAGGAAGCTCAAACTCTGTGTTTGTCAACAACGGCCCAGAAACCTGATGGATCTAGAGAAGATCTGTGTGGAGGGGTGGGCCAATATTCCTCCTGCAATGTGTGCAAACCTGGTGAAAAACTACACAATATGTTGGACCTCTGGAACTGCAAACAAAGGCTACCGTACAAATATTAACATTGATTTTCTCAGGTGTTCAAATACTAATATGCAGCTGTAAAATACAAATAAATTATTGAAAAATGATACATCATTTTTCTTTACATGTATATATATATAGGTTTTGGGACAAGATTACACATTTTAGTCTGGTTAATCACAGTGTTTTTAAATAATTTAAAGTAATTAATTACATTTTAAACAAAAACTATAAGGACAAAATAAACCAACTTTTCAATAAAAAATAATAATGGTCTCGACTTATTGAATAAATAATATTATGAGCACAGCAAAAAATATATTTCTAGTATTTACCAGATTAATTTGTTTATTTAAGATCTAATTGTCTTAAGTAATAATCATTTAGCTTCATCTAGATGATCCTGATATTTTATCCACCTTCTTTTAAAAAATGCTTATACAGAATGGTAGAAGTGAATAGTCCATTAACTTTAATTATAGCACAGTTCCTCACCCAAATATGGTAAAAATATAGGCTATATAGCCACAAACCATACAATATTGCCTGTAAGAGTTTTACATTTCAATAAATAGAATATAAAGTATAATTTCTACTACTGACACAACTATAACAGTTGAGCTCCTCATTAAGTGTTATTTAGCAATAGCTATTAAATGTGCAGAGTTTATTGCTATTAAACATTTGCACTGAGGGTTCTCTCTAAGCGAGAGAATTGTGAGAGTTATATCATTTTATCAGAAGTATTTGTATATGTATATTTTTCCCTGAAATATAATGTTATTTTTAAAGTTATTTAATCAGATTTTCAAAAATTTATTTATTTCCTTAACAAAAGAAAGCTGTCCCCGATTATCCTGCATATCCTGTGTGTACAGCCTTTGATTGTGTTTCTTGTATAACATCTCTAAAGTACGTTTTTCTTCTTCTAGGTATGCAAAAATTGTCTTTTCACATTCACGGATTTAATACTACAGATGCACCTTGCATAATGCCGTGTAATCAATACTTGTCTTGTACATGTTTTTCAGTAAATACACATAGATCTCTGAGCGCATTGAAAAGGTTCTTGTCTCAAGGAAATCAATATCAAACGATGTTTGCTTTTTCTCATGTCAGAGCTCTTTCAACACAATGCAGGTGCTTTGTCTCTCGGATAGGTGAGCATTGTGTGTGATCTGCTGACTAAGCTCCATCAGGAGAAAAGTAAAGGGAAAGAAATTTAATGGATTGAAAGCACTAGGAAACTTCATGCAAACTAGTGTCTCGCTTTGTTGGATTTGAATTGAGCTCTTAATAAACAAAGTCTGTGAAGCATACGCTTGTGGGAAGTCGACCTTTCTAGCAAAAGGGAAACTTTCAAGTGCTGAACTTTTTAAATGACATGAACCATCTTCACTGTTTGTCCAGGGGGGGGTTGTATAAATTTCATGTGGAGCATTTCTTTAATGGATTTAGTGCATTGTAATTAGGTATGATAAGACTAAAGTAAATGATGAATGGATGGAATGATGGATGGATGGATTATGCATGGTTGGATGATGGATGGATAGAGGATGGATGGATGGATGGAGGATGGATGGATGGATGGATTATGCATGGTTTGATGATGGATGGGTAGAGGATGGATGGATGAATGTGTTATGCATGGATGGATGATGGATGGGTAAAGGATGGATGGATGGATGGATGGATGGATGGATGGATGGATGGATGGATGGATGGATGGATGGATGGATGGATGGATGGATGGAAGGATGGATGAATGTATTATGCATGGATGGATGATGGATGGGTAAAGGATGGATGGATGGATGGATGGATGGATGGATGGATGGATGGATGGATGGATGGATGGATGGATGGAAGGATGGATGAATGTATTATGCATGGATGGACGATGGATGGGTAAAGCATGGATGGATGGATGGATGGATGGATGGATGGATGGATGGATGGATGGATGGAGGATGGATGGATGGATGGATTATGCATGGTTGGATGATGGATGGGTAGAGGATGGATGGATGGATGGATGAATGTATTATGCATGGATGGATGATGGATGGGTAGAGGATGGATGGATGGATGGAGGATGGATGGATAGATGGATGTAGTGTTAATTTCATTAACGAAGACTAAACGAAAATATTTTCGTCAATGCACATTTTTTACCTAACGAAAACTAGACGAGACGAGACGAAAATCCCCACTAATAAACAATAACTGGGACTAAATCAGAAATAATTTTCGTGGACTAATAAGGACGAGACGAAAATGCAGTTCGGTTAATAAAGACTGGACTAAAATCTATGGACATTTTAGCTCACGAACACAGACGAGACGAAAAATATATATTATTATTTTATGTTTTTTTCAAATCCTGTCTCGTCTCCTCCTCCGCCTCCTCCTCGTCAGCTCCCACACACCCACTTTCAAACCTGGAGCGGGCGGGACAGAGTAGCCTACTCTGGGGCTCGGGAGAAAGAGGAGACGTGATAATATGGACACATTTTCGCTTCATTTAAGTGGAGAACAAAACCAAATGCTTGATTTTAGTCGAAAGGAAGGAACGTGGCCACATGATAGCTGGAAAAAACACAACAAACCTGATGAGACACGTCGCAGTTCAACACAAAGACATTACGGTAAGTTAACAGAAAGATTGGTGGTGGTTGTTTATAATGTAACATTAATCAACGGCTATAATGTCCCAATGATAAACTAACTAATGTTGGCTAACTTTCATAGCATTTAGTATCCGGGCTGGCTACGTTACGTTAGCTTGTTAGCACGTAGCGACTGTAGCCACTTGTTGATAGAATTGTATGAGAAGTTAAATTTATGCTAACTTAGATATGTTATACTGGCTGGGTAACTATAGTTTCAGTTAAATTGCAAGTTTGATTAAAGCAGACAGACGTTTTAGGTAATCTAGGAGCTGCAAGTGAACTATAGTTAACACAGAACAACTCGGCAGCTATACATGTATGCTAAATGCTAAAAAGAACTGAAACTATTTATCAGGATAAGACAAAATAAAAATAATATGCCACACATAATTCAGAACAACTTTAACCTAGATTTTCATACACAAAATAGCCATTGCTAGGGGAACCACTGCAGGGATGTCTTTATTTGGTGACATAAAATGCTGCTCTGTTTATCTGCATATTACTATTACAAGGACATTTGATTTGAATTGGCATCAATATTAATACAACCAAAATGCATGCACACATAAAAATGTCTGCAATTTATTCCTGCATAAAATGATAGTTAGGTTGTTTGTATGAGTTTGAAATGGATGGTCAAATGTTGTTTTTACAGAGACTTAGTTTTTGTTAAGGAAAAAAACAGACCTATATGCTACTTAAACACTTGGAATTCCTGTTATGCTGTGCATCTATCCTGACATTTTATTAATTTCTGTTCCAGATTAAAGACACACCACCACCACCAACCTACCAGCCACCCAGAAACAATGACAGGCCAGCTGGAAGGAAAGCACTTTTGTTGTATCAGTTGGAGTTTTTTTTTTTTTTTTAACAACATTGACTTCAAATCTATTTATTTTATTATTCTATGTGAACTAGCTTTAAACAGCCAGCACTTGTGTAAAGTTCATAAGACACTTTATTTCATTTATTTGTTTTCTTTGCCAGGTGTATTTTATTTGTTTTAATGCAAGCATTTGTGTTTGTGTCTTTGAACCTTAACAATGTTCAAAATAAATATGCAAATATTGTCAGAACATCTTCCATGTCCTCATGTGTTCCTTAAAATTGTGTTTTTATCAAAAAGATGAGAGAAAATGTTGAAATAATTGTAGGAAATCTTAAACGTTATCTGCTGACAAAAAAGTAAAGGTTAAAATTATGTCCTGACTAAAACTAGACTAAAATGTTGACAGTTTTTGTTGACTAAAACTAAACTAATAAAATTATGTTTTCTTGGACTAAAATAAAGACTAAAATGCTTGACTTATAGTCGACTAAAACTAGACTAAATAAAAATGCGATGATGTCGACTAAATGTGATAAAAACTAACAAACGATGCTGAAACTGGACTAAGACTAAAACTAAATTTAAAAATGGCTGCTAAAATTAACACTAGATGGATGGATGGATGGATTATGCATGGATGGATGATGGATGGGTAGAGGATGGATGGATGGATGGATGGATTATGCATGGTTGGATGATGGATGGGTAGAGGATGGATGGATGGATGGATGGATGGATGGATGGATGGATGAATGTATTATGCATGGATGGATGATGGATGGGTAAAGGATGGATGGAGGATGGATGGATGGATGGATTATGCATGGTTGGATGATGGATGGGTAGAGGATGGATGGATGGATGGATGGATGGATGGATGGATTATGCATGGTTGGATGATGGATGGGTAGAGGATGGATGGATGGATGGATTATGCATTGTTGGATGATGGACGGGTAAAGGACGGATAGACGATGGATGGATGGATGGATTATGCATGGAGGGATGATGGATGGGTAGAGGATGGATGGAGGATGGATGACTGGATGGATGGATGGATTATGCATGGTTGGATGATGGATGGGTAAAGGACGGATGGATCGATGGATGGATGGATGGATTATGCATGGAGGGATGATGGATGGGTAGAGGATGGATGGAGGATGGATGACTGGATGGATGGATGGATGGATGGATGGATTATGCATGGTTGGATGATGGATGGGTAAAGGACGGATGGACGATGGATGGATGGATGGATTATGCATGGAGGGATGATGGATGGGTAGAGGATGGATGGAGGATGGATGACTGGATGGATGGATGGATGGATGGATGGATTATGCATGGTTGGATGATGGATGGGTAAAGGACGGATGGATCGATGGATGGATGGATTATGCATGGTTGGATGATGGATGGGTAGAGGATGGATGGACGATGGATGGATGGATTATGCATGGTTGGATGATGGATGGGTAGAGGATGGATGGATGGATGGATTATGCATTGTTGGATGATGGACGGGTAAAGGACGGATAGACGATGGATGGATGGATGGATTATGCATGGAGGGATGATGGATGGGTAGAGGATGGATGGAGGATGGATGACTGGATGGATGGATGGATTATGCATGGTTGGATGATGGATGGGTAAAGGACGGATGGATCGATGGATGGATGGATGGATTATGCATGGTTGGATGATGGATGGGTAAAGGACGGATGGACGATGGATGGATGGATGGATTATGCATGGAGGGATGATGGATGGGTAGAGGATGGATGGAGGATGGATGACTGGATGGATGGATGGATGGATTATGCATGGTTGGATGATGGATGGGTAAAGGACGGATGGATCGATGGATGGATGGATTATGCATGGTTGGATGATGGATGGGTAGAGGATGGATGGACGATGGATGGATGGATTATGCATGGTTGGATGATGGATGGGTAAAGGACGGATGGACGATGGATGGATGGATGAATGGATTATGCATGGAGGGATGATGGATGGGTAGAGGATGGATGGAGGATGGATGACTGGATGGATGGATGGATGGATGGATGGATGGATTATGCATGGTTGGATGATGGATGGGTAAAGGATGGATGGAGGATGGATGGATGGACGATGGATGGATGGATGAATGGATTATGCATGGAGGGATGATGGATGGGTAGAGGATTGATGGAGGATGGATGACTAGATGGATGGATGGATGGATGATGGATTAATGGATGATAGATGGATGGTTGGAACAGGGTATGTTTGGTGTTAACAAAGTTATAAATATATTCTAAAGATGTATTTTGTTTTTCACGTTTTACTGAATTTCCTCCATCATACTGAGATCAGAGCTCTGAGGGGAGCAGCCCATCTGTCACATTTCCACCACTGGCTAAAAATAGCTTTCCATTAGGGCTTGGTAATGAACAATGAGAAATACCTCTAGGGCCAATCAGATCCTTCTTCAGGTATTTTACTACTTGTCTATTACAATATCTTAATAACTAGCACATTACTCACTTTGCTTTTGTAGACACCTTTTTGGTGTGTATGAAAACCTTTATACTGTAATCTATGTGATCTTACTCTCCTGCTTGCTGCACTTTTGTTTTATTCTCTATATTACTTTTTTCCCATTTGTACTATAAAGATAATACAGAGGGCGACAGAGTCATTAAATCCTATTGGTGAGACATTTTAGCTTTAAGACCAAGTGACATTCTCATGAAATGAGACTTCATATTTGTTTTGAGATTTATATATTATCCATACAGTGTACAACAATTCATATAATTTAATATATTACATTGTCCAAATATGTCTCTTGAGTTGTAAATCTTTCTTCAGGCTCTAATGGTCTTTCTTTTGTTATTTTTGAAAGGAGGCAGACAGGAACTGGGACTAAAGAGAGGGGAAAGCCTGCAGGAAAGGTCAATAGGCCGGGACTCAAACCTTCAATGGCCAGGCTGAGGACTGAATTTGCTGTAGAAAGCGTGGCGAACTTAACCCTTTCTCCACCGCCCCGAGGATGGTAAAACGTAAGGTCCAAATCATAAAGGAGTTAGGAGATCTCTTTGGGCGATATGGTTTCCAGAGTTTCTGCAAATTATTAATTTTATTCACACATTTGATTGTTTTCATTGACAAAATAATGTTAATTAAAATATATAAATTTAATGCATGTCCTTTTTTTGTTTTTTCATGAAAGGGTTTGCTTTAGATTTAAGGAAAGATCACAATAGAGAACATTGACAGGATATTCTGATTTGACTTTTGAGTTTTATCGCACATACTTGCAATGTTACAGAAAACTAAGGCAAATAACAAAAAATTGTAATCAAAGAAAATGTGTCGTAAATGGATATTTAAAAAGAAAAAATACAGTTGAATAATGAAGCCTTGAAAATGTTCCTAATCAAAAAGAAGGTTTTGTGAACAACTTTGTTGGTTTCTGTTTATTATAGTTAATTTGGTCTAATTTTTTGATACTCAGGAAAAGAAAAAGAGTTGCAAACAGTGTTTGGAAATGTTTCGATCCAGATTAGGGTTCTAGTCGATTTAGACTTCGTTGTGTTTTGGAACCTGTGTTTTTTTTACATTTGTAGTGTTTGTTGATGTGGTTTACACTTTTGGGCCACCGTACAAAAACATTTAGCTCTTCTTTAGCAGCATTTTATTGCTGAATTCTCTGATGTGTTCCTTGGTCTTTATGATACTGGGTTATGTTTCTGCTAATTCAGTTCAATTCAGTTTATTTCTATAGCGCCAATTCACCACACGTCATCCCAAGGCACTTTCCAGTTCACCAGATCATCCAGTCAGATTGATTCAAAGTTTTCTATCTAAGGAAAACCAGTTGATTGCATCGACTCATTGACTCTAAGGCAATCCCTCACACTAAGCATGCGTGTAGTGACAGTGGAGAGGAAAAACTCCCTTTAGAGGAATAAACCTCCAGCAGAACCAGGCTCAGTGTGAGCGGCCATCTGCTGAGGCCGACTGGGGTTCAAGGAGACAGAAGCAGAGATACGGAAGGCAACTGTAAAAGGCGGCACTGTCCAGGAAACACACTGCCAGGCAGATGAGCCCTTAGCCAGCTCCCAATCTCACTCACTGAAATGAGATTACCGCTGTTTTGTCAGATGAGCATACCCAGTCAGACCAGCATACACATAGTCAATACCCATTTATCTCTTAAGTTTATGCCTTTAGTTTAGTATGAAAAATAAAGTTGGGCATGACACGGATACACGTCCGTCGAGGTATTTTAAATTCTGTTTTTAATATAAAACTAAAGGTATAAACTAAAGGGACAAAAGAAAATCTGGTGTCTTGTGCATGCGTTTGACTATAGGTATGCTGGTCTGACAGAACACCGCCCAGGAACAATTGTTCAAACTCTACACCACCCCGCAGTTTCCGGTCAATAAAGGGATCCATGATTATTTGTGACAATAGACTTTCTTTGAGAAATATTTAATTCAATTTCAATTCAGTTTACATACACAGTAGCAGCCATTCAAAACACAAGCCGAATGGCAGCCTGCTCCCCTCCAACTTCCAACCACTGGCCATCTCCTTTGCATGCATATTTTTTAACTCCTACTCCGCCCTATCACTGAATTAAAGGGTCTGACAAGGAGATGACAGTTCTCTTTAGAGAAGCCAAGGACCAGCCAAGGGCCAGCATAGAATCAGCCAAAGGCCGACCAAGGACCAGCCAAGGGCCAGCCAAGAATCAGCCAAAGGCCGACCAAGGACCAGCCAAGGGCCAGCCAAGATTCAGCCAAAGGCCGACCAAGGACCAGCCAAGGGCCAGCCAAGAATCAGCCAAAGGCCGACCAAGGACCAGCTAAGGGCCAGCCAAGAATCAGCAAAGGGGCCAACCAAGGACCAGCCAAGGGCCAACCAAGAATCAGCCAAAGGCCGACCAAGGATCAGCCAAGAATCAGCAAAGGGGCCAACCAAGGACCAGCCAAGGGCCAACCAAGAATCAGCCAAAGGCCGACCAAGGACCAGCCAAGGGCCAACCAAGAATCAGCAAAGGGGCCAACCAAGGACCAGCCAAGAATCAACAAAGGGGCCAACCAAGGACCAGCCAAGGGCCAACCAAGAATCAGCAAAGGGGCCAACCAAGGACCAGCCAAGAATCAGCCAAAGGCCGACCAAGGACCAGCCAAGGGCCAGCCAAGAATCAGCAAAGGGGCCAACCAAGGGCCAACCAAGAATCAGCCAAAGGCCGACCAAGGACCAGCCAAGAATCAGCAAAGGGGCCAACCAAGGACCAGCCAAGGGCCAACCAAGAATCCAACCAAGGACCAGCCAAGGGCCAACCAAGAATCAGCCAAAGGCCGACCAAGGACCAGCCAAGGGCCAACCAAGAATCAGCAAAGGGGCCAACCAAGGACCAGCCAAGGGCCAACCAAGAATCAGCCAAAGGCCGACCAAGGACCAGCCAAGGGCCAGCCAAGAATCAGCAAAGGGGCCAACCAAGGACCAGCCAAGGGCCAACCAAGAATCAGCAAAGGGGCCAACCAAGGACCAGCCAAGGGCCAACCAAGGACCAGCCAAGGGCCAGCCAAGGACCAGCCAAGGAACCATCAAGGAAAGTGGGGAAATTGTGAATGGCTACTACTCTAAAAGTAAAAGTGATGTGGTAAAATAAGGACAGAAGCTTTAAACCTTATTCTGCACAATCATGTTAAAGGAAGGTAATTAATGTCACTTAATTTTCTTTGTTTTGTAACTATGGAAGCTGTGTGAAATTAAACTTTGCATTATCTTGAAAAAACTATTTCTTTTAGGGCAGCACTGAGTCCAACCACAAAGAAATTAATTGTCTTAATGAAACAAATTAGTCTTAGTTAGCTTAATTAGCTTATATTAAACAAAACTAATGTGATCATGAGAGTCATGAGTCTGCCGTGCCACTTGGAGGTCAGGTAAAAATATCATATACTGAAATTTTAGCTTTTTTTTTTACATACGGTTACTGTTTTGTAAGTTTTATGTCTGAAATAATGTTGTAAATTATTTATTCAATCTAATTTTTTATCATGCATTTACTGTAGCTATGTTATGTCTTTAGATTACATGTGTTGTGAATTGGTGCAATATAATCAACTGTTTTTTAAAAATGAATGCTTTATTGACATTTTTTTTACATACCCCTCAATATTTTATTCAATTTTACATCAATATTTAAAAAAAAAATCAAATTTTTTATCCAGTTTTAATTATGGGTAGAAGGTATAACAGCTACTCATTGCCTGAGTAGCATTTATACCAAATGTTTTTTTTACTCTCGAGTAATGTCTTTAAAATCTACTTTTAGCTTTTACTTGAGTAAAAATATGACAAAGCAGTGCTAATCGCATTTAAGTACAATTTTCCAAAAGTACCATTTATTTGAAGTTTTCGATGCTGAAATAACGTTTTAGAAAGGTTAAGGCTTGTTTCCAGTAAATGGTAACTTTCCTACCCTTTGAAAAACTTGTACTAAGCTATTTATTATGCTTTACCATCACATAGTTCAGATATTTTATACCAAAAAATCTTAAATTGTCTTAAAGATTTTAAAATGTTGCAGCAACCAATTTATTTGTATTCCCACCATGTCTTGTGAGTGGGCAGGGATGAATCATGAGTGTCCTGTTGGGAACAGTGCCGCCTCCTCTGCAGGAGCCACCGCAGTTTCACTATATAAACCCTCATGCATATAATAGAACACATGTAGCCCATGTTGTTCTTTTTATCGACAAATATTTAAGAAACATTGCACCTGTTGTATCTGGGAAGGGGGGATGGAAGCCTGTAAGACTGTAGAAAAGACAAGAAGAGCACATGGTACAGTGACCAGACGTGATCTGCATTCCAAATCAGAAGGCAAATGCTTGTAAATAATTAAATAGGAAAGCACTCAGAGTTGCTCGATTTGAATAAAACCACTTCACAAAATACCAGCATTTGTTTGAAATAACGTTTTGAAATAACAAAAATCTCTCTAGGAAAGAGAAAAATACAAAGAAAAGCAACAAACAACTTTTAGTGTGTGATGAGAAGGCAGTGTTTTGGTCATTAACATTTGCTAACATATAAACCCTACTGGGGAAGCAATATGGAAGCATTTTGGCATGCACCCCAAGAGAGGAACCCTCTTTACCACATTCATCTGACTCTTCACCACGTCTGCCTCCTTCCCTTGCTATGGTGAAGCACTCCTACATTTATTTTCTCTCTCTCTCTCGCCTCCTCTCACAGCTTTCAAATTTCTTCTCTCCTGCACTCAGCTGGAGAGCTAAATGAAAGAACATCTGCTTCCCTCTGGGAAGTTCTCTTCAGCAACATAACATATTCTGCCCAGGCGCTTAGGAAGTGGATACGGGTGAAAGCAGACAAAGGTGCAACAATCGCTGCTGTGTTGCAGAGCAGCCCTGTGGAACTTAATGGTAATTTACTTTAAGAAAAATGGTTTTACTTTATATAATTTGAGGTATTTTACAGCTTAAATCTAATTTTCCTTTTGCATTCTGTCTTTTATTGGCTGCAACTCTTTAAACATCATCTCTAATTTTAATATCTGTTGCCTTTGTCTCATTGGATAATTGAGGGAAGGAAAAAAAACAAAACAAATATCTGTCTCTCTCTAATGGCACTCGGCAGCCCTAAACACCTTAAAAGGTTGTTATGCAAGGCGCCACATGATTAAACCAGTCTGAGCCCCAACTGACTACTCCAGTGTGAAGAAGCAACGGCTCTAATATACAGAAAACACAATACATCACAGATCTGTTATTTGTGATCTGTTTATTTTATTAAGTCAAGAGTTTCCCATGAGCTGGCTCTCTGAAAATGTTGATATGTGTGCGTTCTCATTTAGACATGAACATTTCTGGTATTAGGGAAAGGTGTGTGAGACTTTTCATTTCAGCGTTTCATACTTTGTAAACTGTTTTGCTAATATGAGTTTTTGTAGTTTTAATAATTACTTAAACATTTATTTTAACCACGGGGGTCCCTGTTTATACCCTTTTGCAATGCATGCTGGGTGGATGATGCAGTTACGTCTTACTGGACTGGATCTCTGCATAAACAATATGCAGGTGTGATGTTTTACTTAAAAATTGTCACATAATCTAATCAGCTCACAATATTTTTACTGTACTGTTTTTACATACATTTTTCTTTTTTTTAACCAATCTGATGTGTGATGTGGCGCCATAGTAGCCATTCAGAATTTCCCCACTTTCCTTGATGGGTCCTTGGCCGGTCCTTGGGTGGTCCTTGGCTGGTCCCATACATTTGGAGTCAGTGACCTGGAAGGTATTGAAGAAATATCAATTTTTTTTACTATAAAAATCTTTAAAAATGAATAAAGGTTTAAAATGGAATTAAAATGAGTGCGCCTCATCAGGCCAATGTGGTAAAACAATTTCAGAAATAATTTGAGTCAGTAGGTAACATGACCTGGAAGCTAAATAAGAAACTTTTTTCTTTAAAATATCTTAAAAATTGAAACTAGCTTAAAATTGCAAAACAGCAAGTGTGCCTCATCTATTGGCATGATTTTATATTAGTTTGATCTTAGCTGGTCATAGCATAAGGAATTTATTGATTTTTGTTTCTCAAGAGTGCTTGGTTCAAAGACTTGTTGACGGTCCCTAACTGCACAACCGTGTGTGGGAGGAGGGAGCAGCTGAGAAACGCTGGCTGACATCGGCGTCCCTTAGTCGGATCAACCGTTTGCTAGATCCCACTGACTCCGCAGAGCTTGAATATTCAATATCCAACTTCAAACCAACTTCACTTCAGTTTGAATCGTCCAGATACTGAAAAACTACATTGTCGACATCTGTGTCCATGTGGGCAGCTAACTGAAACATGGTCTGTCAGAGCGTCCAAGAATAATAAATTCAATACTAATAACGTTGTTTTCAAAAACAGCTGCTAAATGTCTCAGCTCACTGGCAGCTTCATCGTAGGTAGCCGTGTTTGTTGCGACTGTGGCCGGCTGCTGCTAACCAACCAATGAGCAGAAGGGGACCCTCTAAGACCCGCCTCATTTGCATAATGAGGCAGAAATAAATAGCATGGATGAAGTAAATAGGGTAAAAAAGTACAAAGGAAGAATAAAACAGACCAAAATATTATATCATGCACATAAACACATACTTAAAGAAATAAGTAATAAATAAGAGATATATAAATGTATGTCTCACGGTACAATGTAATTTTTATCTACATTTATTTGTTTATTGTATTTTTGGGGGGCAGTATGCTTATTTATTTTTGGACCATTTGTTTATTTCTGTTTTTTTTTTTATTATGGCAGGACTGGTTCTCCAGTGAAGGGTGGAGTTAGAGTGATAAAATATGCAAGAGGGGGTCACTCCAGTGGCTGGTTTGGAGGGGATTCTGCTGGGAGCTGCAGGGAGGTGGGCTGCAATTCGGCTGGTGTTTGCCTGTTTTGAACGACTGATACTGTATATTTTTTGTAGTTTCAAACATTTTACTTTTACACTTTTACTTGAGTAAAAAGCTTAGTTGATTCTCTAACTTCTACAATAGTAGGATTTATACTTGTGCTTGAGTAATAAACATGAATACCTTTGACACCGCTGTCTACAAGACCGTATGGATGCAAAAATGAAAGGAAACTAATCACAGTTTCCAACAATTTTGTTAAAAAAAAACAACCCAGTCTCATATTAAAAACATTTGTTGAATATAATTTGAAATCCTAAATAGAATTTATAAAACCTTCTTATGTCTGACCTAAGCTTTACCTCATAAATGAAACGAGGTGTAAATATATGAGATAAATCAAGCTGAGGTGTCCCCCTCTAACTAATAAAGCGTGCCCTCCTGCTGATAACTCAGCCCTGTCACAGGGTTGTATTGAAGCTGTGTGGGATATCTCTGGCTGCACCTTGAGCTGAGGGGCAGAAAAAAGATCATCCCACATTTAAATCCCACGAGTGGCAGAGCGGTGTCAGGAAATGAGATTAGAAACAAGTTGCTGCACGCAAACATGCACATGTCTAACATGTAATCTGCACAGATGCTGAAATCCAACACGCAGCAGAAGTGCGAAGGCAGCAAGTAAAATGCGTAGCCTCAGGCTGTTTGTCAGCGTGAAGCTTTCATCTAAAAACATTTTCTTACTCTAACCGATGCTTCATTTTAGGCAGGACCGTGTACACTAAAACATGCAGACAAACCTAAGTGTTAAATTTGGGGAATTATGTATTCAGGATATTGTTTTGTTTGTGTGCTGTGAACGGACTTGATGGAGAATGTTTACGGCAACAAATGGCTCCGGGGGGAAGGGATGCGAGGATTCACTGAACCTAAAAGCTGCAGAGGAATTACATCTTCAGGCTCCTGCAGGGATTAACCATCCTATCTAAACATCATGACAGACTGGAGGTGGAACATCTTCATTTAGATTACTGGTTTTTGCTTTGCTGAAATATTTGAAAGGGAAAAAAATGGAAGGTTTGGAAATCCCAATGTTTTCCTCAGCATCATCACTGAAATAAACTGAGGGAAGAAATTCAATTACTCTGGCTGTTGATAAATCTGACGCTGTGAATAACAATAACAGAGAGAAAGAAAATAAACGGATGATGAGACGCTGCTGAAGAACAGAAGCATTTGTTATTTTTCTGGCGACATTGTCTTTATTTCTAATCTCAAGTCTGTTCGTTAAGGAATGGGACCAAAATCGAATGCAGAGAGTTTTGTAAAATTGTTGTGGAGCTACAACCATAAACTTCATCATATATGACAGAGAGGCACATGATTGTGATGCACCTGGGAAATAATCACCACTCTTTTAGCTGCAAATGTATGTTTTAGGGCAAGATGGAGCGGGGACCCCCTAATTATATATTTTGCATGAAATTGTGTTATATCAAACAGGTCTTATAGTCATTCTATTATATATGGAGCAATATAAGGAAAGTAATTTCTCTCTTGAGCTTGAAAGAGCTCCTGTGTGTCTCTAAATGTGTGCATTGATGACTGAAATACATCTTCTGCCTCCATTTATCTGTTTACTACAGTGTGCTGAATTCATGTTAATATCCATTTAAAGACATTTAAATTACTGGAGAAAAATTGCAGGGGGAATGTAAAAAAAAAAAAAAAAAAAAAGTCTAATCAACCAAAACTTTCGCAACCCCCATTCAGTACCTCCGTTGACCCACAGCCCATCCCTGTTAAAACTGGGTTAAATTCAATTTCAACATGATTCTAGATGTTCTGTGATGGGCTTGGACACATTAGTCGTTAAAACTCCCTTTTTACTGTTAAAAGGGAGTTTTTCCTCTCCACTGTCACTACACGCATGCTTAGTGTGGGGGATTGCCTTTGAGTCAATGAGTCGATGCAATCAACTGGTTTTCCTTAGATAGAAAACTTTGAATCAATCTGACTGGATGATCTGGTGAACTGGAAAGTGACCTGAGATGACATGTGTTTTGAATTGGCGCTATAGAAATAAACTGAATTGAATTGAATTAGCAGAAACATAACCCAGTATCATAAAGACCAAGGAACACATCAGAGAATTCAGCAATAAAATGCTGCTAAAGAAGATGTAAAAATGTCTATGTACGGTGGCCCAAAAGTGTAAACCACATCAAAAAACAGTACAAATGTAAAAAACACACAGGTTCAAAAACACAACAAAGTCTACATCGACTCGAACCCTAATCTGGATCGAAACTTTTCCAAACACTGTCTGCAACTCATTTTCTTTTCCTGAGTATCAACAAATAAGACCAAATTAAGAATAATAAAAAAAAAAACGACAAAGTTGTTCACAAAACCTTCTTTTTGATTAGGAAAATTTTCAAGGCTTTCATTATTCAACTGCATTTTTTCTTTTTAAATATCCATTTACGACACATTTTCTTTGCATACAAAATAATAAAAAAAAATCACATTATGACATTTTTCATTATTTGCCTTAGTTCAGGTTTCAATTATTGGCCCAGCCTTTACTGTGACGGGCTCTCTTTCACTCTTTTAGATGTGAGCTTATTACTCTTATGTAGCCCAAAGCTTTTATAATTTAAACAAAATGTATTTCTTTTTGATTATTTCTTGTATTAATGTATATTAATAACTGATCAGTTTATCCAATGACCCAAGATATGTTCTGGTTGCTTCCTGTTCTTAGTGGACGGAGCTTAAATTATTTCACACAATCACCATGCTTATTTGTTGAGCAGAAGTCCATGAGTAGGGAAATACAATATGGAGTAAATATGAGGCAACAGGGAGATTTGTATTTATCATCTTATATTGAACCCATTTGAGACATAGTCCATTGTCTTCCAACAGAGCATTTCATAATGTCCGAAAGATCACTATAATCAGTTTGGAGCAAATGAGATCATGCATGTGAGATTTTAAGCCAATTGTACTGCAACGCCTACAAAGTCTGGACATCAATAAATGTTCAGAGATGGGTTCCACATCTCCCTGTTCCCTGCCATCAAACAATGAGAGTGAAAAATGAAGGATCTCCACCAGTAGTCTAGTTGTGATAGAAAAAAAAGGTGGATCGTGGAATTTTTTTTTTTTAAGCATACATAGCCTAATTAATATATTCTATTAACCTAAAGCAATATGCATGGTCTGGTTGTTAAATGTCAGGTGCGTCGGTCATTGACCTTGACCAAGGCACCTCACAGTAGAACTGCAGTCAGTCCGTGAACTAGCATGGCTATCACTCACCCTACATAGTTAGGGACTAATTTCCCACTGGGATCAGCTTCACAGTCATGGTAGGACCCTTGTTTGATTTTATTTATTTTGCTCAGGCTACTTGTAAGCACACAGCCTACCAAAGGCCAATATTATTGCCATTACTGTTAATATATAGTAGAGTACGTACTCGACCACTGATCTCCACCAGAAAAGCATGTGATTCCTCTTCTCACTGAGCTAAGATGACATGCAGGAGTTCTGGTAAAACTACTTCTTCTGCGAAGGTTAAAATAACATGAAATCGTTTGGCAAGAACGCTGATTCTGATGTTTGGCCATGCCGACACGCTTTAATGCTGCCAAAAACTTTTGGTAACTTTTATTCCCAATGACTTGAGGCTATTCTGACTGATTTTGAAGTCTGTAATGCAGAATCTGTAGGAGTGATGAGTTGCTTCAGAATGAGATGAGTGAATGAGATTATAAAAATGAGACCTTTGATCCAAAATGTCTGACTTCCTGTCAGGATCAGGCCACAAAGAGATTTTTTTTGTAATTCCTGGGACACTACACATGTACCAAATATCATCCTTATTGAAAGCATGTCTTAGGGCTTATTATTTAAATGCTTAAGTGGAACCTTTCCAGCAAAAACATTATACTTCCTCATATCAAGGGGCGGGGCTACTGCATTCCCTCTAAATTTTTTCAGAGAAGGCTTTCTATGCTATTAATTAAAAAGTTATTTTCTAATTTTTTTTTAAAACAAGATTATGTGAACAATTTTTTTAGCTTGATTGCCTAAATTTGCTTTTAAATAACAAGCAACATCAGGCAAATAACGCAATATTAAATTGGATTTTTTACAAAAGATTTTTGTTTATTTTTTTACTGTAGAGTATTTCCATTTGCTATACATTCATTTTGAAACCTCTCTATATATACATATCTCCTCTGCTATGTTGCATGTGTCCCAAAAAATATAATTATTCATGGTGGCTGTTGAGCTGTGCTCTCATTATTGTTTATTGTTAATTGTTTCTATGGTAAAGATGACGTCACACTTACATGCTCACGTGACAAGATAATCAATGGCCTACACCTGTGTGAAAATAAATGAGTGTGCCCGTGAGTGAACGGCGGTCACACAAAAAGGAACTTCAGAATGAGTGTGTCTTAAATGGCTACGTGAAAAGCTGTGTAAGAGACTCTGCTAACAGTGGCAATGTTGTGCCAGTTTATAATAAAAAAGAAAAAGTTCAAAGTTCAGTTCACACAGATAAAATGAACTAGCTTCATAGTTCTCTTTATCAATAAAGTAACTAAGTTCACAAAACTATAAATTAACTAGTTCAAGTTCATTTGGTAAATGATCCTCGATCCTTCATAATAGAAGCTCATATTTCACCGTTTAAATGTGTGGTGATAATATATAGACAGTAATGGGAAATCCTGGATGCAGGTATACTGGATGTAAAGTGAATCCTTTATTTGGCCAAAGGACACAAAACTTCAGAAACATTCAGGAACATTCAGGTTTCGCTGAGAAGATTTGGATAAAAATTATTTCTTACGTTCCTCATTAAGTAGCAGATATTTCCCGAGATAGCTCAGATGCTTTAACTCCATGTGTTGCTTTAAAGCTACAGTGTGTAATTTTCAGCGACATTTTCAGCGACATCTAACGTCTTCTCTCCCCCAACAGTACGGCGAGCGTTACGGGACAAAATGTCTTCCACGACGTCCGCATCACCTACCTTCTCAAGTGATGAGGTTTGTTTACATAGATAATTTTACAGATAGTATTTCATTAGTCTGTGTAGGGTATAGAGTTCAGTACCGTCTCAGTTCATCTCTCTCAACTTGCCGTAGTTACTTTCGAGCGTAATGGGCGATCTCGCAATCGCTAGTTTGTTGGCTCTGCGCTGCCGTAGCGCAAAGATGTCTGCCTCCATGGCTGCGAGACCCGCTCCTATGTAATTATAAGTAACTAATTCTAAGGCAACACAAATATTAAGGTTAAGAAGCTGAGCTCGTAGATGATGATAAATAACATAGTTATGTATAATATATTACATTTCTGACTGTATATCCCTGTAATTATTACACACTGTAGCTTTAAATTTGAAGTGGATATGACTGATGCATGGACTTGTTAGCTAAGTCCCGGTGGACACAGTTTGCACAAAAACATAAATTTTATTCTGACCCAGTTTTTCCGTTGTCTTTTTACCAAGCACTGCCAAAGTGCTCTGCTAAACTAGCATCAGAAATACCAGCAGATTAATGAAGCAGACTAGTACTAGCAGTTGACATGCTGCTCTGCCAGGCTGTTTGCCGTAATAAGAGCCAAAAAACCTGATGTTTTTCCAATGGAAAGTGTTGTTAACGCCATCATGAGCTTTGTATGCGTCTCTCATTATTCTCAGAGTGAATGTCGCTTTTTTTCACATTCATTACTTCAAAACTGATCCGTTCAGTTCACCACAAATATGAACAAATTCAATGAAAGCCATTCATTGAACATGTTCATGGACATCATGGGCTGCTATGACTGTAAAGTCCAGATAATTCTTTTTTAACTGGTCCATTCTAGATTTTAAACTGTGATTATTCTATGTGACTCTATTGAAATTTATTTATTTTCTATTAATTTCCTTAAACTGTTACATGTTGTGAGTTAGGACTATCTAAACAGAATCATAGTTAAACCAGTATTGTATCACATAAATATTCCAAGGGAATGTATTTAAGAGTTTTTAAGCAGTAGGAGCAGGAGTTTGGTCTTTCAGCGTGTCGTGTGAGATCAGTTATTGAAAGGAGATTATCAGCTTCAGCTAAGATTTGCTCTTTATTCCACTGTGCTGTGAGTTATAACAGGCCTTACAGCTTGATCTATTTACAGTTACACTGCATCATGAGCGGGGTTGGTGCTTCATATTGATAATTTAGGAAGCACCAGTGAAACATATGGAAGCACTTCCTAATGTGACTTCATTGTAACAGGGAATCATTAACATTGGGAATGCATTTAAAAAAACACTCAAAAGAATAATAATTTACTGAGTTTTGCTAAAGGAAAAAATAATTAAGAAAAGTAATAATCTTCTGTATTTCTGTAAACTGAGCCTCAGGATGCTCCCAAGATGGATTAGATGCAGTGGACATATTACCTTGGAATGTAAAAAGTTGTAAATATATTGTATATTTTACAGCAATTCTAGTATTCTTTACCTTTGATAGAGTAATATGCTCTTACTCTGTCAACAAGCCCTAAAAAAGGGTATTTTATGCAAGCAAACCGTTGCTAGCTTGCCCTTCCTCCTAACAGATGCAAAAAAAAAAAGAGTAAATCAGTTTTCTATCACCAGAGATCTGGTGATGTATCCATTGTGGTTTGAGTATCCGCAAAGGATCCATTGAAAAAATAAGTTTATGAAGATAAGTTATATGAGGCACATACTGTGATAGTGGTACATTTGGGCTTTCTGAAGATTGGGCACACATGTTATAATTGTAAACCAATTTATAAAATACATACAAATAGGAACATTAATAACTTCTTCCCATTGGATGGTTTGTTACTAAGCCAGACAGTTTACATAGATAAGGCCGTTGAGGCTTCTGCTTCTGAATGCCACCCAGCCCTCTTTGTCCCTCTTGGTTCCCTTGCAGATGGCGGGCCCACTGGAAGAATGGCCCTGCATGACTCCTTCTGGCTTGGCCCAGCCGGGAGGAACCTGACCACCAGCTCACCAACCGCCAAAGTTTCAGCTGCAAAAAATGTATTTTTATATTGGCCACATTTTGACTGATGTTGGCCGATTAATGAGCCAGATGCTAAAACCAGACTAATAAATTAGCAATCGGATGGCCGGGCTCTAGTCAAGACCCGAGGGATGGCTGGCAGGAGACATTCTGGACCACCTGAGCAAATATTGGTTGAAAAGACATTTTAAAGACGACATGATTCACATCCAAACAACATCTGCATTTGGTTGAAAAGTAAAAGGTGAAAAGCCTTAATTTTCAGATCATTGATAAGACATTGCAAATTGGATTTGCAACATTTTTTCATCATCTATTAATGCACTACAATGGGACAAATCAGAATGACCAAACACAGTCCAATTTTCAACAAATATTTCTGAATTGAATCAAGACTGTGACTGGCAGATTAGATTTACCCTAAAAGCCAATGTCTAAATGATGTCTGATCAAGAGCACCCGGGGGGGCGGGGGGGCTTGCACAGGGCATGTGGGTCCTGATCCCGGGGGAGATTTTGCTGGGGGTGGTCTGGTCCAGGTGCGGGGTGGGGGGCCGGGCTTCAAGCAGGAACGAGATGGGTTGGTATGATGGTGTCATTTTAGGTACACTTATTGGGTCATCCGATAATCGCGGGACCAACCACCGGTGCTGGGTCCTTGGTCCTGGTATTATGTGTGAATGTGCATCAGCATTTTTTTTTTCTGTCCCAGGTCAGGGACTGAACTGCTCCCTCTCCCAAGCACATCTCAAGTCTCCACTAAGTGCGGAGCCCATTCCCCCCATCCTGCTCTCCCTCCGCTGGCTGGCGCCTGGGCTCGCCGGTGCACTGGTGGAGCTCGGGGTTTGGGGGTGGATGCCCGGGTGGCTGCTGGCTCATTCCTGGAGGCCTCTCCTGGAAGCTGTTCTTTTTACATCTCGTTGCAGGTGATGAAGCAGACTAAACATGTTTTATCATTATCTTCTTTCTATATCGTCTTTCTTTAATCTTTTCTCCTTTTTTCTGTTTTTCCTCTTCTATTCTATTTACATTGCAGTGTCCATATAATCTCTGAAACTCCCTGCATAATTATAATAAAGAAATGTATATGCATGAAACAAGCGGAACACTATGGCAATAGACAAGGCATCAAGAGAACTACTCTTATTGCCACATTGCCAGACAGGACACTTGAAAAAATAAAAAAATACATAAATAAATGATGTCTGATGTTGGGGAAGGTCTCTCTCTGGCATTTGCCAGTGTAGTGAGAAAAAAGTATTTAACTATTCACCCTAGTTAAATAGATGGAAATCGATGGATTACACTTAGTCTGCATTTTATTTCATCAAATTTTTGCAAAGAGAGAACAGTTCATCATACAGGCCTTATGGCCCAGTATTCAGCCCTGTTCTGCATGAGCAGCGTTTGTTCCCCCTTACTTACAACAATGGAAAAGTTGTCAGAGTCAAAACAAATTACAGACACTTTGGTTAACAGTAACATGTTATGAATAAACCTTGAGAAAGAATCTGGCTTGTTATGGGAAGAAGCTATGTCTGGTCTACAAACACCATCTCACAGAGAATTGTGTGGCCTTGAAGGTGAAACAGAAGTAAATAGAATAAATTAATATATAATAAAAGATCAATCTAAATTTTCCGACAACACCAGCCAAGCAAAAGGACGGAAAGAGTATAGCTGCAGGCTCAGCTACCAGCACACACTTTATTGGTTTCTTTATCTGCCCACTTGAATACTTACATTTTTCTCTCCATCTTCATTGTGGAAATTATTAATTTCCCCATGATTTACCTTTGTTTTGCCTCCTGGGGATGGCTGTGGGGTTGTGTTTGTATGTTTTCTTCTTGCTGTTGTTATTTTGTCTGTTTTCTGTTCCTCTGGTCTCATACAGGTAAGGAAGCAGACTTCTAGAAGTTAAGGTATGTTATCTGTAGATCTACTGTTATGTTTTATTTTCTCCCTTTTTCTTGCACTCTCTCCTGTATCTCTCTCTCTCTTCCCTTAGTTCTCTTCCCCTCTTTCTTTCTTTCCTGCCTCCCTTTCAGTCTCCGTTTACTTGGTATTCGATTTTACATCCCAAATAAATTTGGATCTAGTTTGATAAATACAAGCAGAACCTTATGGCAACAGTCATAATCATCTTCCTGGAAAAGCAAAGCTATTGGGCTTTCAGCCAGCTCTAGGAAATCAATTCCCAGAGCTATATTGACAAAATAGAATGTACAAAATGTATAACACTTTTCACAGTTAAAAATCACAAAGTGTACAATGTATATCAACATTTTAAAAACAAAATAAAAAAACATTAGAAAAGGCCATTTAAATCTGAAAAACTCACACGAAGACCCACATTCTGTAGGAACACCTACGCAGAAGGAAAGCCCACACTGTAAGAACATCAACACTGTAGGAAAACCCACACAGTAGCAACACCTACACTGTAGGAACACCCAAAATGTAGGAATTCCCACAGAGTAGGAAAACCCACACTGTAGGAACACCCACAATGTAGGAACACCTACACTGTAGGAAAACCCACACTATAGGAATGCCCACACAGTAGGAACACCCAAACAATAGAAACATCCACATTGTAGGAAAAACCCACACAGTAGGAATACCCACACTTTAGGAATGCCCACACTGTCGGAACAGCCACACTATAGGAATACCTACACAGTAGGAATATCCACACAGTAGGATCAACCACAGTTTGGGAACTCCCACACAGTAGTAACACCTCCACTGTAGAAACACCTGCACTCTAGAAACACCGCCAAAGTAGGAACACCGACACGGTAGGATAACCCACATTGCAGGAACACCCATTCTGAAGGAACACCCATGCAAAAGGAAAGCCCACATAGTTTCAAGGTGTTTGCTTTATTGTATATCTCGTACCATGTTTTTTGGTTGTGCTGTTCTTTTTTCTTTTTTTTTTTTTCCATCTCATTACAGGTGTTGAAGCAGACTGAAAATGTTTTGTCATTGTCTCCTTCCTATCTCCTCTTTCTTTCATCTTTTGTCCTGTTTTTTTTCTTTTTCTTTCTTCTTCTTCTGTTTTTCTGCTCTACTTACATTGCAGTGTCCATATGAACTGTAAAACTCCCTGCATAATTATAATAAAGCAATTTATATACATGAAACAAGTGGAGCAGTATGGCAATTGCCATACCGCTACACTTGTGAAAGTAAAATCTGTTGGGCTCCTTTTGGCATCAAGACAATTATTCTTATTGCCACCTTGCCAGACAGGACACTGTTAAAAAAAAAAAAAAAAAAAAAAAAAGAAAAAAAAAAAAAGGAACAACTGCACTGTGGGAATATCAACACTATAGGAACACCAACAATTTAGGAACTGTCACACAGTAGGAACAATCACACTGTGGGAACACCCACACTATACGTACGCCCACAAAATAAGAACACCTACACTGTAGGAACACCCATACTGTAGGAACGCCAACAATGTTGGAACAGCCACACTGTAGGAACACATACAATGTAGGAACACCTACACATCTTGGAAAATCCACACTGTAGGAACACCCACAATGTAAAAACACACACACTATCAGAACAGCCACACTGTAGGAACACCCACACAGAAGTAAAGCCCACACTGTAAGAACTTCCACACTGTAGGAAAGCCCACACAGTAGGAATACCCATACTGTTGGAACACTCACACTGTAGGAACGCCCACACTGTAGGAACACCCATACTGTAGGAATATCCTCAATGTAGGACCCCATACACTATAGGAACACCCACACTGTTGGAACAGCCACACTGTTGGAACAGCCACACTTTAGGAACACCCACACTGTAGGAACATCCATACTGTACGAATATGCTCAATGTAGGACCACATACACTATAGGAACACCAACACTGTTGGAACAGCCACACTTTAGGAACACTCACACAGTAGGAACACCGACACAACAGGAACTCCTACACTATAGGAACACCTACACTGTATGAATGCCCACACTGTAGAAACACCCACAATGTAGGAACACCCACAAGGTAGGAACATCCACACCATAGGACACCCACACTGTAGGAACATCCACACTCTTGGAACAGCCACAATATAGGAACACCTACACTGTAGAAACACCTACACTGTAAAAACATCCACACTGTAGGAACACCCACAATGTAGGAACGCCAACACATGTTGGAAAATCCACACTGTAGGAACACCCGCAATGTATAAACACACACACTATCAGAACAGCCACACTGTAGGAACACCCACACAGAAGTAAAGCCCACACTGTAAGAACTTCCACACTGTAGGAAAGCCCACACAGTAGGAATACCCACACTGTTGAAACACCCACAATGTAGGAATGTCCACACTGTAGGAACACACATACTGTAGGAACATCCTCAATGTAGGACCCCATACACTATAGGAACACCCACACTGTTGGAACAGCCACACTTTAGGAACACCCACACAGTAGGAAAGCCAACACTGTAGGAACACCCACACTGTAGGAACGCCCACACTGGAGGAACACTCACTGTAGGAATACCCACACTGTAGGAACACCCACACTGTAGGAACTCCCACACATTAGGAACTCTCACACAGTAGGATCAACCACACTGTAGGAACAGCCACATTGTAGGAACACCCACAAAGTAGTAACACCTACACTGTAGGAACACCCACATTGTAGGAACACCCGCAATTTAGGAACTCCCACACAGTAGGAATGCCCACACTGTAGTATCACCTACACTGTAGGAACAGCCACACTGTAAGAACACCCATTCTGTAGGAAAAGCCACACAGTAGGAAAACCCACACATTAGGAGTACCAACACTGTAGAAAGACCCACAATGTAGGAACTCCCACCACAAAGTGAGACTCCCACACAGTACAAAAAACCCACTCTGTAGCAACACCCACAATGTCGGAACTCCCACATAGTAGGAACGCCTGCACTGTAGGACCACCTACACTGTAGGAACAGCCAAACTGTAGAAACACCCATGATGTAGGAACACCTACACTGTAGAAATACCCACACTATAGGAAGGCCCACAAGTACGAACACCTACTTTGTAGGAACACCCACAATTTAGGAACTCTAACACAGTAGGAACAACTGCACTTTTTTTTTTCCTGTGGTACGAGTGGGGGCACTAGGGAGGGAAGGCATGATTGAGATGGTGTGTTTTTTTTTTTTTTTTCTTTTTTTTTCTTTCCCAGGTTGGGGTCTCAACCGCACCCTCTCCCAAATACATCTCAAGTCTCCGCTAAGTGCGGAGCCCATTCCCCCCGTCCTGCTCTCCCTCTGCTGGCTGGCGTCGGGGCTCACCGGTGCACTGGTGGAGCTGGGGGTGGATGCCCGGGGGACTGCTGGCTCATTCCTGGCGGCCTCTCCGCTGGCCCCGGCCGGCCGGGGCTTTGCTGGGGCTCCTGTCTGGGGATCGGGTGCCCTTGGGGCCTCGGATCCCTGGGGCCTGGGACTGGATCCTCTTCGGGGTGGGGCTGGGTGTTGTTCGGGGATTTTCGGGGTCGGTGCCGGTGCCTTCGCTACGATGCCGGTTCCTGGGCGGTGTTTCTTTCCTATGCCGGTTATGTGGTATCGGTTCGGGGGGGGGGGAGCTGCACGGCATGGTGGGGTGCGGGTCTTGGGTCCTGTTTTGGGCTCCGGTTTTTCCGCTCGCACTTCCCCTCTTGCCTATTTATTTTAATTGTAATTATTAATTAATTTATTTATTTACCTATTTATTTATGTTTTTTTTTTTTTTTTCCCTCGGTGGGGGGGAGCGGTTGCGGGCGGGTCGGTGTCTGGTGTCCGCTGTCGCATTGTGGGGGGCTCCTTTTTTTTTTTTTTTTTTTTTTTATTTGGGGGGTTTGGCATGTCTGTTTTCTCGGGGGGCGGGCGGGCCTGTTGGGTGGGGGTCCTGCTGGCGGCGCGCCGCTGGTGTGTGGGGGTCCGGGCGGCTCCGGCGGGGGTAGTGTTGGGGGGCCGGTCTGGGCGGGCTGGCTGCGCTGGCTGGGTATTCGGGTGGGTTTTCCCTCCTGGAGGCATGGCGTGGCTGCTCTGTTCCCGCTGATCGCGACGGGTGGGGCTGCGGGGCGGGTGGGGGCCTGGAGTGGCTATGGCCGGCGCGTGGTGGGGGGCCGGGGCGGCGGAGCTACTCTGGCCGCGTGTCAGGGCCTGGTGCGGGCAGCGGGGGGGGGGCGGCGGACGTGGCTGGGCTGCTTTGGCTTCGTCCGGTGGGGGGGCGGCGCGGTTCACTCCGCTCTGGCTTTGTGCTGCCCCTCGGGCTGCTGGCGGGGGTGGTTGCGCCGGCTGCGGTCTGCTCTTCTTGCGGTTTTGCGCCGGGCGACTTTTCTGCTCTCGGGCTGATTCTGTGCGCTGTGTGTTTCGTTGCGCGCTGTTGGCATCGGTCTCGGTGGGGTGGGGCTGCGCTTTTGGCCGGGGGGGCGTTTTGGGGGGGTCCCGCGGCGCTCGCGGCCGGTTCGCGGCGGATGCGCATGGGCCCCGGCCGGGGGCGGGGCCGCCTGAGTGTTTTCCTGGGTGGTGCGGTCGCGGTGGGTGTTGCGGCCGGTCGCCGGGGCTTGGTGCTGGGGGGCGGGGCGTGTTTCGGTGCTCTGTGGGGCTGGGGCGTTTCGGTCGGTGCCGTGGGGGGGCTGGTGTTCGGTGCCCGGCCCTGCTTCGGGGTGGCCGGCTGCCGGCGGGGCCCGCGGACTCGTCCCCGCGGCTCCCCGGGGCGCCGGCATGGCGGTGGCTGGGGGGCTTCTTCGTGGCTGTCTCTCCTCCTGCCTTGGTGGGGTCTGGTTTCCGGGGCTGGCCCCGCCTTGGTGCCTTCGCTTCTGGGGTCCCCTTGGGCGCCTGGGGCTTTGGGTCTCCCGGCGCTGGACTCAGTGCTCTGGGGGGTGTGCCTCTCCGGCTCTCCACAACCACTATTGAGCATTTTTTCTATGGTTAAAACTTTACATGCACAAGTTCACCCTCACAAACAACTACAGGTGCTAGGCTTCAGGTACTTAGAGATTCACTTCCAAACAGAAACCCCACATTCATATCTTCAGGTAACACAGAGTACTTGTCAGACTTAATAATATTACTTTAGCGATAGTTTCAAGGTGTTTGCTTTATTGTATATCTCGTACCATGTTTTTTGGTTGTGCTGTTCTTTTTTCTTTTTTTTTTTTTCCATCTCATTACAGGTGTTGAAGCAGACTGAAAATGTTTTGTCATTGTCTCCTTCCTATCTCCTCTTTCTTTCATCTTTTGTCCTGTTTTTTTTTTTTCTTTCTTCTTCTTCTGTTTTTCTGCTCTACTTACATTGCAGTGTCCATATGAACTGTAAAACTCCCTGCATAATTATAATAAAGCAATTTATATACATGAAACAAGTGGAGCAGTATGGCAATTGCCATACCGCTACACTTGTGAAAGTAAAATCTGTTGGGCTCCTTTTGGCATCAAGACAATTATTCTTATTGCCACCTTGCCAGACAGGACACTGTTAAAAAAAAAAAAAAAAAAAAAAAAAGAAAAAAAAAAAAAGGAACAACTGCACTGTGGGAATATCAACACTATAGGAACACCAACAATTTAGGAACTGTCACACAGTAGGAACAATCACACTGTGGGAACACCCACACTATACGTACGCCCACAAAATAAGAACACCTACACTGTAGGAACACCCATACTGTAGGAACGCCAACAATGTTGGAACAGCCACACTGTAGGAACACATACAATGTAGGAACACCTACACATCTTGGAAAATCCACACTGTAGGAACACCCACAATGTAAAAACACACACACTATCAGAACAGCCACACTGTAGGAACACCCACACAGAAGTAAAGCCCACACTGTAAGAACTTCCACACTGTAGGAAAGCCCACACAGTAGGAATACCCATACTGTTGGAACACTCACACTGTAGGAACGCCCACACTGTAGGAACACCCATACTGTAGGAATATCCTCAATGTAGGACCCCATACACTATAGGAACACCCACACTGTTGGAACAGCCACACTGTTGGAACAGCCACACTTTAGGAACACCCACACTGTAGGAACATCCATACTGTACGAATATGCTCAATGTAGGACCACATACACTATAGGAACACCAACACTGTTGGAACAGCCACACTTTAGGAACACTCACACAGTAGGAACACCGACACAACAGGAACTCCTACACTATAGGAACACCTACACTGTATGAATGCCCACACTGTAGAAACACCCACAATGTAGGAACACCCACAAGGTAGGAACATCCACACCATAGGACACCCACACTGTAGGAACATCCACACTCTTGGAACAGCCACAATATAGGAACACCTACACTGTAGAAACACCTACACTGTACAAACACCCTAACTGTAGGAACACCCACAGTGTAGGAACGCCCACTCTGTCGGAACAGCCACACTGTAGAAACATCCACAACGTAGGAGCACCCACACAGTAGGAATACCCACGCTGTCAGAACATCCACACTGTAGTAAGACCCACCTAGTAGGAATGCCTTTCTTGATGCTTTTCTAATTTGCACTGATTTAACTTTGTTGTTCTTTTTTGTAGAAACATTTTCCCATTATTGTTGCAACTTAAACTTAAACTTTTACTTAACCTTTAAATCAAAAAAGGTTTTGAGAGAAACTTTCCTATTTTCTTTGATTTCATTCGTTCTTTCAAATGTATTTTCAAAGCTTTTTTACAAGTTGCATTTTTTAAGTGTTTTTTCAAGTGTTTCCTTAAATTTCCCTCTTTTTTATAAATTGCATTATTTAAACGTCTGATTCAAAAACTACATTCTCTTCACTTTTACAGTACCCCAGAACAAATGCTGATTGTTGACCAATGAAAATGTTGGTCAACAATCACACAGACCAATAGAACTACATCTTTGCTGTGCACTCCTGAGGAAAGCAAATGTGATCTCTAATAAGAATTTAAAAAGAATGCAAATTACAAAAATTATATTGCAAGAACAGAAAATTGAAAGGAAAATAATCTGAAAATATAGAATGTAAAACATAACAAATTTTAATATTAAATTAAAAAAAAATCATTAGATAAAATATTTTCAGAAATAAAATGTACAAAATACAATTTAAAAAGAAGACAATAAAATTTAAGTTTAAAGTTTCATTTCTGGATTGCATTTTTCTTTCAGATTTCTATGAACAAAATGTTTTCTTTTGAGAAAAATAAAAAAATAAAACCATAAAAGAAAATTCCCTACATTGTTTTTGCTGCATGTACAGCCACTCAGATGTGGTAACAAATATAATTTGATATTTACTGTCTTTCGCATATAGGGTTTCATTTTACAGAGTCATTTTGTTGTATTTTGTCTTTGGATCTGTTTTTTTAGTCATTTTGTCTTTCAACATTAGTGTGCACATTCTTATTTACCCTGTTCTGTTATGACTCTGTTTAATTTATATTCTGTTTCAGTTGCTCTAGTCCCTTGGTGTCCCAGGTGGCCGACGGGCTGAGCTGATTTGGACTATAGCACATCAGTGCTATGGGAGAAATGGGGTTTGTTTTCATTTCGTTTAGTTAGATTTCTGTATGGTGGTTTTATCCAGAGATGAATGAACTCGTTTGAGGGCGGACAGGCAGACTGGCGTTGGGTCCAGAGGAGCAATGGAACGGACAGTGGGGGTGGGGGGTGGGGGGTATGTTAGAAGGACCAGGCTTAGAAGGACCAGGCTTATCCAGTGGATCAGGAGGGTTTTAGTCGACTAAATCTCAAAAAGGTTTTAGTCTAGTTTTAGTTTCTTGTTGCAGTCCATAAAACAGTTAACCATTACAATTTCAAATAACACTCTTATTCTTTACCAGACTGACAGCTCTAGACTAGATACTACAGTTGCTGGATATAGCATGCTGCCATGCAGCTTAACATTGCTGTTGGGGTGAAAATAATTAAAATACACTTTTTATGAATTAATGCCCTACTTTATGAAAAAATCTCTCATAAAAATTGTGGGATCTAATAGCAGATCTATTTCAACACATCATATTGGTTAAAATAGAAGAAAGAGAAGCTGAAAAAATGTAGAATAAAGGAATGGTTTTAGAAGTTAAAGATTTCCATCGTAAAGCAAATGATCTACTCTAGTGGATTTTTCTAGTGGCAATTTAGAAATACTAGTATGGTATAAAGAACTATGAAATACACAATGACATGAACTAAGAATTAAAGAAAATAGAAATTGTAACTATTAACTGTACATATTTCTTGCATATTCTCTTTTCTGCATTATGGCTCTTACAGGTCAAATTAGATTTAAATTCATAGGGGTCTGATTAACAATATACACAGATAAATTACATAACTGCCTTATAATGGCATGACAATCCTGACCTAAATTTCAAGAACATTTTAACAAAACTTTTGAAATATTCAAATAGATAGAATCAAGAGATATGAAAGAGAAATATTCAAAGATCTATGCACCTTTTTCACTTGGCTCTTTATCCAAATATAAACAATATGCAATGAAATATTTGCTTTTGATATAATTTAGGGATTCCTTTTGTAATTAGACAAAAGGATTTTTATGTTTGGCAGAGGATGATCAGCCAAATATAGTTTATTAAGTAGCAATGGAAGAGCCATACTGCTCAGAGCGAACTATTAGAGTGGAGCGTAAAGCGGTCGAAATGGATTTAGCTCCCTTCTGCACAAGCACAGCTGGAATAACAGTTTCAGCTTGCAGCACCCAACCATTCTGGATTATTTTCACCCTGTCGCTGCTACCACGGTCCATCTTTGATCATGCAGAATGTGTAACAGTGCACGCCAGCTGGATGCACACTGGATAAATGGAAATCTAGATAAGTAATTTTTTCTTAAAATAAGAGCATTTGTTCGTGGATTGAGGAAGTAAAAGTAACATTTTTACAATAGAACAAGACAATTTACATTTAAAATAAGAAAATACAATTGCATTGTCTTATTTCAAGTCTATGTTATCTAATTTTTCTTATTTTAAGAGTAACAACACTCATTGGAATGTCAAACTCATTTACCTACTCCAAATAAGGGTAAATACACTTAATCTAAGAAATTTTTACTTATCTCTAGATCATTTTTCCAGTGCAGCAGTACTGCAGCTGATACTGCTTAGCTGATTACAGTACAATGATGCATTTTAAATTTCTGACAGACAGACCACCCACTAACATTTTTATTTAGTCTCGTCCCGTCAACGAAAACTCACACCCTTAACTCATCATGCCACATCATCAAAGATGCTTGTTTAGCTCATCCGTTCTTAATATTGTGTTGAAAAAGAAGGAGTGTCAGCGAAATTATACGTCATCGTTGACAAAAACAGCATTGCTAAATACGCCTTTTTTTTCCTCATCTAGCATTCGTCATAAAATTCCAGATGAACTGTAGACTCATACTAACATACTCATCATTGCTAAGTGACAATTAGTCAGTCATCTTCTGCCTGTTTCCTCCTATAACTTTCAACCTCACTTTCAAATACCTCCTATAATACTTGGACATATTTATTCAAATTCTTTGTTGATTTTAAGAGGCCTCAGTTATCACTGATGCTGCATACTGAACCCTATCCGCTATGACAAAGAGCAGGGTCAGCACTGAAGTCGATAAAGTCATCAGTCAGCGCACAGAGTCAAACCCTCCGCAACGATTATTCAAAATTGGCCTCAGCAATAATCCTTTCTGATTAGAACAGAAATGGATCCTCAGTCCTGTGTAATGTCACAGCCAAACCGGGAACAGTAGCACTGTTGCCTTCACAGCTTTTAATAACCAGCTATTGACTGACTTTCAGTCAATCGCAATTTATCATGATCAGAACAATTTCCGCTTAAACCACATCATCATGAATAGGACCACAGAGATCAATACCCCCATCCATGTTGGAGCTGATGGAAAAATTAGCATTAATGATGTCTTTTTAGGATTTTCATTTTCTCTGGGATTGAAAACACTGGAAGAAAAACTATTTCTCTACTGGTTCAGAAGCCTGGATGCCACCATTCCCACATTTTTCTTTGCCTGAAATAAATTGTTTTTACATTCTAAAGTTAAGTGTTAAGATAAGATTAAGTTTCTTATAACAGTTAAACGATATTTGTAATCACATCTTAAAGCAACACTGCATTATTTATGACCCAATACTAACTCAGTTCAACATATTTTAAATAGATTTTCAGGTCAATATAAAGCACTTGAGGAGTACTGATGATCCATAAGGGCTGGCTGATTGCAACCCGATAGGGTCAGATATTAAGTAGGATTTTTTGCCAAAAGGCCACATGTTTCATTCATATGATACGATACAAGCAGTTTTATTTAAAAGACAACCATGTAAACTACTTTCCTTCTTGCATATAAACCCTGAAATGGCCAAGCTCCATCTTATATCAAAGATATGATTGTTTTTAATGTTATTATTGGGCACTTTGCTTTCAATCTGCAGGTTTACTAGTGGTTCCTAGAATTTCTAAAAGTAGAATGGGAGGCAGATCTTTTAGCTATCAGGCTCCTCTCCTGTGGAACCAACTACCAGGTTTAGTCCGTGAGGCAGACACCCTGTCTACTTTTAAGGCTAGGCTTAAAACTTTCCTTTTTGATAAAGCTTCTAGTTAGAGTGGCTCAGGTTATCTCTATAGGTAAGCTGCTATAGGCTTAGACTGCTGGAGGACGTAGGAACCACTTTTCATCATTGTAGCTCTAATCATCCATTCTGCAGTATTTGTATTCTGCCTTTTCTAGTAGTAGCTTCACCTGGGCTGTTCCGGTTTGGCTCCATGCTGGAGTGATTTATTCTGCTGCTGCCATCAACCTCTCTAATTATGCAGTAGATCATAGGGTTTTGTCTCTTTTTAAGTGCTCGGTCCTGTTTCTCTCCTAGACATAGCTAGAGCTCCCTTTTGCATTGTGACTAACAGGATCGATTCCGTTCCCTTTACAAACTCTTTCCTTCCTTGACTTGTCCTGTTAAAAAGCAAGTTTCACTCTGCCCTGTTGTTGCATTCATGCTTGTTGTGAGGAAATTGCTCTAGAGTCAATGACAGAATGCAAGCAAATGTCTTCTGTTGCGACGTGCTCATCCAGAAGTCAAATGCCGGATTTAATCAGCTAACCTTTAAACAGTCTGACTGTATGATCGGGTTGAATTGTCTCTGCAAAGAGTACTAAAGGACACATGTTGTGAAATGGTGCTACATAAATAAGTGTAATTGGACTGAATAATGGCAGAAAATGCTTTTTTATCCACTACTGTCTAATCACATAAGCCATGATAATAATTTTTGCCATGTAGGACCAATGTTAGAGATGGTTTTATTTTATATTAATAGAGGAAGATCTAGTTTGGCTCCTTTGTACCCTCATTTCCAACATTCACAACACCTTTACAAGATAATCACAAGAAATTCCCATAATTACTGACTTTATTACTCAGATTAAGCTTCCTTCTGTGTTGTAGGTTGTATATGTTATTTAAGCTGCTTTGTTGGGCATAATTTATGTCACTGCTGACATGATATACAATAATTTTTTTAAGGCAGGATCATATTATGTACAAAATTTGACTTTTGTTTTGGATGTTGTACTACAGTAGTAGCCATTCAAAATGTCCCCAATTTTGTTGATGGGCCCTTGGCTGGTCCCCTACACTTACGTTTTAAACAATTTTTATACTAATATATTCTTTTTGTCTTGATTTATGGACATTAAGATCTAAAGAGAAGTGCCATCTCCTGGTAAGATCCTGTAATTCAGTGAAAAGGTGGAGTCAGAGTAAAGAAAAATATGTAAGAGGAGTCACTCCAGTAGCTGAAAGTTGGAGGGGATTTTGCTGGGAGTTGGAGGGATGTTGGCTGCCATTCGGCTGGTGTTTGACTGGGAATAGCCATTTTTGAATGGCTGCTACTGTACATAAATACTACATAAAAGTATATTACACATAGGTCATCTTTTTGTTGCTGGTTATTTTAGAATGAAAAAATTGTAATTTCCATAATTGCATAACGAATCCTGTAGACCAGTAACCAGCAGATGGTCATCTGGTTAGATAAAATTTTGAAAATATATATAGTAACTTGCTTCATCATTTCTCCAAAGGAGTCTTAGGCCTCTCTATTGTTTGCCCTTTGTTCAACCCTTCAGCCAACACTTTAGCCTTGCCTCTTATTATTCCTTACATCAAGTTATAGTTAGATCTTCTAAAAAGCCACAATTGAGACAATTATTTTTCCCTGAAGATCTTCAAGTGGTCTCTGTGTTTCTTGAGGGAATTTCTATACAGTTTCTTACATCCTGCCCCATTTTAATCCTTGCCTAGAGAAATCTAATTGTTTTTCTCTCCTGAAGGAATATTCCTCCAAACAGTTGTATTCAGAACTGGCAGGAAGGTTGAAGATCATACAACGAAAAAAAAAAAGGAATGGACATAAGAAGATGTTGAAGTTATAATTATTTCTGTTGTTTTTATCATTTTATTCATTTATATCTTTTATATTGCTTTTCATAATTTTTTTTTCCATGTTACTGTCATCAGTGGAAATAGTGTATGCAGGTCATAAGACGGTCAAATGTTTTGCAAGAATGCTTTCCTGTTTTTCATTTGAGAAACACAGAAGTTAAAGTTTATGACCCCCAACACCTTTTTTAAAAGCGTATACTGAAACCAGACAAGTTCCCTGTCTTAAAAGTTCATGCTATGTCTAAGAGATTGAGTAATCAAAACTAATGCCTGCTGTTGTAATGTGTTGACTGTTCAATAAAAAGCCCTGCTAGTGTCGAGCAAAACGAAGATGCAGAGAATGATACTGCTCTTCCCTTTGCAAAGCATGGTCAGGAAAAATCTTACACTGTCTTTGTTTCATTCTTTATAGGTTAAAGTTGGGGAAACTTAACAACCCTAACAGAAGACAAATTGGTAAAGGGAAGCACTAAAAAGACCAATAAACACTTTGATTTTGGCTTTGATTATTTTGCTGAGAACATTGCTATATCAACATATTTTCTGCGGATCAAATTTCAAATATAATACAATGCTTTGGAACATTTTGGTAGTTTATTTTTTCTGTTTGTATTTCCAATGTTTTACTTTCAGTTCTTTATAAGATTGTTATCAGACTTTCTAAAAAAATCTATCTAAAAGATACGTAAAAGTAATTTTTTTTTCTAAAAAGTCTTTTGCCCTTAATTTGAGGAGGTAATTAAGATGATCTGTCAATGAAATGAGTTTATTTCCTATACAGTAAGCAAATTAGATATTAGAATTAAACAAAAAGTTCACAGAGGAACAGTGGGGTGCAATAGTCAAATAAATGTTAAAACCCATGAGAAATGTATGCTCCAAATTGATACAGTTCAAAATTCTTAATCATTTATATTGGATACCAGGAAGATCATTTAGAGCTAGAATAAGTCACTCTGATATATGTAAACAAAGTGTGGGCGACATGTTTCATATGTTCCTCATGTGTCCGGACCTAATTTCTTATTGGCAGGCGGTAATGGGGAAAATTAACATCACCCTTAAATCCCACATACTCTTGTCACCTACACTGGGACCTGTTAACTTCTTAGGTTAAAATGTCAAAATAGGAACATCGGTTCTTTCTGCAAGAGTAGATTTAGAAGCAGGTACAACCGAATTCGACCGTCATTCAGACGTACCTCTGGATGAACCAAAGAGCTTTTGGGGCTTATCCAAAAAAAATCAATGGTCTCCCCAAGGTGATTCAAACATTGTTCATAGGAACAGTGAAGCAGTAGTTCTTGATGTTAAATTTCACCTGTGCGTTGTTTGTGAAATGCCGACAGCGACCCCATTACAGGAATTGCTATGGGGTTGTCAGAGGTAAGGGCAGGTCCAAAGCAGAAGGCCTGGGAGGCTGGTGATTTACTAAATATTAAACAAACCTTCTAGTCAATAAATAAGATAAACATACTGACTGTTATATTCAATACCATTGGAGCACCAAACAATTCTATAACATTGGAGCAGTGATTATGCAGATTTACATTTCTCAGGAACGCACACTCACTTAAGCATAGGTTGTCTGCATCCCATTTATGTGGATCATTTACAATAATTTACTGAAATTAAGGATGTTTGTTAAATCATATGTGATGTACAATTAACATAGCCCAACGGAGGAGAAAAAAAAGAGAATGTTATGAAAAGAATATGAAAATGTTGTTGCAGGCCCAAATTTTGAGCCCAATTGACTTTATATTGATAAATGTCCTATGTTTTAACTATATATAAAAAAATGAATCTGTCAATTTCTCCAATTTTAACTTAAGAAATAATAAACCAACAAAGAGCATCTTACATCATGAGCTATCCCTAGTTATGCTGCTATACACTTAGGCTACTGGAGGACATAGAAAACACCTTTCATCATTATGCCTTAACCTCTCCAGGATTCTCAGCAGGAATTTGTGTAATAGAGGTCATGACATCATCATATCATTCGCATGTTTTAGGTAAATATCAGCAAGACAGAAAGTAATTAAAAGATGTTCCAAATACAATTAAAACTTAAGGTAACTTATAAAACAAGGAGTGATGAAGGACATTCAGAGTTCCTAGCATGACTACCGGTGAGCCAGTCAAACAGAAGAAAACTGTACAGCTGGGGGCCAAAACTATATAGGAGCGTCAAAGTCAAAAGAGAACTCAGCGAAAATGAAACGAAAACAGGACAACTGATCCCACCAGGCCAAAACAACAATGGAAAGAAAAACAAAGCGTAGTTAGGCTGAGGTACCGCAAGGCATCCTGATGATAAGATTAACAAGTGGGAGAAAACGAATGAGAAGGAGGTAAAAAAGAAATAAAAATCCCTGCTGTGTGATAAACAGCGCCATGAAATCAATTTTAAGATATGTGCAATCAGCCAAACCTCAAAGACATTGAAAAATACAAAAAAAAAAAAATAATCTGACTAAAATCCACAAACAAAAACAATCCAGATAATCAAACTGAAATAATTAGAATGTGCCCAAAGCACATAAAGGTGTTTATGAAAACTAAGGGTAGAAATGTAAGGTCACACCTAGGCTCCCATACTGCTGGCTTATATAGCTAATGGATTCCAGAACAGAAACAGTAGAAAATGTTACCAAAACAAATCTGATCTTCTTCGCGTCCAACAGGAAATAAAATACAATCAATGCATAAAAACTGCATTTTATTAAGAAACCGATTAATTATCATCCTCTAATTCTCGACAAGGCAGTGTATTATTATGCAGCTCGTCAAAATGGTTTTCTCTGTTTGCAGAAAAAGGTTTTCACTCAGATTCTGAAAAAAATCACAGGGCTTTATCACTGAAATAAAATAGAACCTATGATGTCGTGGGAAAAAGGTATTTAACTATTCACCCCAGTTAAATAAACGGAGATCAATGGATTTCACTCATTCTGCACTTTTTCTTTATCTTTGCAAAGAGAGAGCAGTTCATCACACGGCCTTTATTGTAATCAGCCCTGTTCTGATCTGGCCCTGTTTGTTCCCCCTACCTACAATAATAGAAAGTTGTCAGAGTCAAAACAAAGTTCAGACACTTTGGTTAACAGTAACATGTTATGAATAAACCTTGAGAATTATCTGGCTTTTTATGGGAATAAGTATGCCTTATCTACAAATACTCCTCACTCAGGCATTGTGTGGCCTTGCAGGTGAAACAGACTGAGGGAAAAAAAATTTCAGTGAGTAAATAGCATAAACCAATATTTGAAATAAAAATCTAAATTTTCCACACTCATAAAATTTTCAATAAAAGCATGTTGATTGCTCCACAGAATGTATGTTAGAGGCTGTACTGTACATTTAAAAGAAATTAAGATCGATTCACTACGAACTGAAACCTGGCCACTTAAAGTTTAACTATTAGTCCAAAAGATCCGTTTAACTGTGTCTTTAAGAGCCCTAAATCAGTTTGACAGCCACACTGATTTATTGGTGTTATTTTCCTTAAACCATATGTCAGTCTTCAGAAATCTATCGAGGTAATCATTGAAAACTTCTCCCAAAGTTTCCTTTTAGTCTGATTTCTGTGCATCACTTTTCCAGCTCCTACTGATTTATGAATCCCACCTCAGAGCGAGATGATGTACTTCAGCCTAATAGGAATCTAACAACCAGTTTTAGTGTCGGCACTAGAATCAAATTGCCAAGGTTTCTATCTGGAGATGTCACTTTGTGCTGATGTTGCAGTCATACAGGGGAACATCCATCACATAGTAGCCAGACATACCAATTTCTGCTCTGACAGAGGCCTCAGCAGACCTGACTGCACTGCACCTGGAAAACATGCCAAGACTTATTTTTTTGACACAATGCTCGGTTCCTTTCTCCATTTTCAATCTGGCCATGTCTATGTATATATATATATATATATATATATATATATATATATATATATATATATATATATATATATATATATATATATATATATATATATATATATATATATATATATATATATATATATATATATTTTTTTTTTTTTTTTTTTATCATCACACTGTCACCTAGAGCCTAAAAATAATACATCTGTTCTAAATTTATTTATACTGTCCACATATACATAATGGTAAATTTGGATGATTCTAGAATTCTTTATATTAAAACTTACCGGTATTCACAGTTTTAATGTATTTTAAAATGTTTTTTTATAAAGTTGTGTTTATAGAGATGTTTTTGTTCACGTCATTGTCTTAATTTTCACATAAAAACATAGGAATCACATGTGAACGCAAGTGTATCATTTGTGAATAACATGTGAATAACACGCAGAGAGTAACTATTACATTTACTTGAGTAACTTCTTTAAAACAAATGTACTTTTATGTGCAGTTGCACTTTACTTTACTTTTTCCTTTTCCTTAAGTAATATCTTTGCGAGCATTTCGCTAACCTTACTGGCAAAAATTTCTGGTCACTTTTTCCATTATTAATAATATGAGGTATTCAGAGATCAGGTGAAAATACAGCAAACCATAGATATTTTATCCGTGTTAGAATTGGTTTTATAACTTTATTTGGAAAAAAATAATATGGAAAAGTGCTTCTACTGCACAGTTAGTTACTGTTTAATAATTTTCTCCATTTGCATCTTTAATACTTTTTACCAGAATTAGTTTTTTCTAAATTCAACTATTATATATAAGTTAAGCATGTTTTCTAGTAGTTTTTCTGTGTCTGTTTCCTCCACTTTCTCTTGCAGACAAAATAAACTGCTCAAAAAAATTAAAGGAACACTTTGAAAACACATCAGATCTCAATGGGGAAAAAAATCATGCTGTTTATTTATACTGATATAGACTGGGTGATTTGTTAGGAACAAAAGGATGCCACATCATTTGATGGAAATTAAAATTATCAACCTAAAGAGGGCTGAATTTAAAGACACCCCAAAAATTACAGTGAAAAAATGATGCAGCAGGCTAGTCTATTTTGCTGAAATTCCATTGCAGCAAATCAAAAAGGTATTCAGTAATCTGTATGGCCCCCATATGCGTGTATGCATGCCTGACAAAGTCGGGTCATGCTCCTAATGAGACGACGGATGGCGTCCTGGGGTATCATCTCCCAGGTCTGGACCAGGGCATCACTGAGCTCCTGGACCGTCTGAGGTGCAACCTGGCGGCGTCGGATGGATAGAAACATAATGTCCCAGAGGTGTTCTATTGGATTTAGGTCAGGCGAGCGTGGGAGCCAATCAATGGTATCAATTCCATACTCTCGCCACATGAGGCCGGGCATTGTCGTGCACCAGGAGGAACCCAGGACCCACTGCACCAGCATAGGGTCTGACAATGGGTGCAAGGATTTCATCCCGATACCTAACAGTCAGGGTACCGTTGTCTAGCCTGTATAGGTCTGTGCGTCCCTCCATAGATATGCCTCCCCAGACCATCCCTGACTCAGCACCAAACCGGTCATGCTGAACAATCTTACAGGCAGCATAACGTTCTCAACTGCTTCTCCAGACCCTTTCACTTCTGTCACATGCTGATGGTGAACCTGCTTTCACCTGTGAAAAGCACAGGGTGCCAGTGGCGGACTTGCCAATTCCGGTGTTCAGTAGCAAATACCAATCGAGCTCCATGGTGCCGGGCAGTGAGCACAGGGCCCAATAGAGGACGCCAGGCCCTCAGGCCACCTTTGTGAAGTCTGTTTCTGATTGCTTGGTCAGAGACATTCACACCAGTGCAACCTCTGTAGGGTCCAGGTAGCACCTCATGCTAACAGTAATGACATCGATACCAAAGCAGCTGAAACTGATTAACAACCCCCTCTGCTACTTACCTGACCAAATCAATATCCCAGAAGGTTAATTAGCTTGATGCTATACTCTGAAAGTGTTCCTTTAATTTTTTTGAGTAGTGTATATGAATGCATTAGATGAACAATTGGACGGTGTGGGGTGCAACAATCCATTTAGATTAAAAACATAGTTTTACAATTATTATGAGCTTGGATTTATAAAAATCACATTCACAGATTGATTTTTTTCCTTTTTTGGGGATATGTAAAATATAAAAATAATATATTTGGTTTATCAGCACTTTTAATAAAACAAATATACTTTACAATATTATTGAGCATTAAAACACAGTGGAGGATCTTGAGGTGGATATTCTGCTTTAAGGAGCCGTTGAAGGTGTTTTAGGAGGGGTGTTACACAGTTCTTTGATTTTAATTCACACTTTGACTTTTAAAGAAGCCTCTTATGTTTCTCTTACTATATTCAGACACCCTGGTTGCAAGTCTAATAACCAAAGATAAGATAAGATAATCCTTTATTTGTCCCACAGTGGGGAAATTGCAGCGTTGCATCACAGTACAGTAGGAAAAAAGAAGAAGAAGAATACAAAGTATGAAAATATATATATATATATATATATATATATATATATATATATATATATATATATATATATATATATACACACACACACATTAAGTATATACAGACAGACAAGGCAACACTGGTATAAAGTGACAACAGTAAAGTTCTGTGCAAATGATTGATTGTATTAAATTATTGCAGATTTAAATAGGTATGAGTGATGTATACAGTAGATATGCAATAATAACAGGTAAAGTGACGGTGGACATATGGTTGATACGGAGCTAGCATTGTTGGTTGTACAGTCTGACAGCAGCGGGAAGAAAGGATCAACGGAATCTCTCCTTTATACAGCGAGGGTGTATCAGTCTTTCACTGAAGCTGCTCTCCAGAGCAGAGAGAGTGTCCTTCAGGGGGTGGTACTCATGGTCCAGCATAGACATGAGTTTGGACAGGGCCCTCCTGTCCCCCACCTGCTGTACAGAGTCCAGAGGACAGCCCAGTACTGAGCTGGACTCTTGATGATCTTGTCTAGTTTTTTTCTGTCCCTCTCCGTAATGCTGTTGCCCCAGCAGGCCACACTGTACAGGATGGCTGATGCCACCACAGAGTCGTAGAAGGTCTTCAGGAGTGGCCCTCTCACCCCAAAAGACCTGAGCTTCCTCAAGAGGTAGAGCCGGCTCTGGCCCTTCCTGTACAGAGCCTCCGTGTTGTCAGTCCAGTCCAGTTTGTTGTTGAGATGAACACCCAGGTACTTGTAAGTGTCCACCCTCTCAATGTCCTTTCCCTGGATGTTCACTGGGGGAGGGACGGTGGGACGGCGTCTGAAGTCCACCACCATCTCCTTGGTCTTTCCTGCGTTTATGAGGAGGTGGTTCAGCTGACACCAGTCCACAAAGTCCTGAATAAGTCCTCTGTACTCCGCGTCGTCATTATCTGTGATAAGGCCAATGAGGGCGGAGTCGTCGGAGAACTTCTGCAGGACGCAGCTGTCCGTGTTGTGTCTGAAGTCTGCGGTGTAGAGGGTGAAAAGGAAGGGCGCTAAGACCGTTCCCTGGGGGGCCCCCACACTACAGGTCCTGATGTCAGACACACAGTCTCTCGTCCTCACAAACTGGGGCCGGTTTGTGAGATAGTCCAGGATCCAGTCGGCCAGGTCACAGTCCACTCCTGCAGTCTCCAGCTTGTCTCTCAGGAGCCTCGGCTGGATGGTGTTGAAGGCGCTGGAGCAGTCAAAGAAGAGAATCCTCACAGCGCTGCCGGGCCTCTCCAGGTGGGACAGAGAGCGATGCAGGATGGAGATGATGGCGTCCTCCACACCAATACCAGGTCGGTAAGCAAACTGCATGGGGTCCATAGCAGAAACACACACGCACATGAGACCAGTTCAAAGATTCATGTAAATTAATACACCTGATATTTAAAACTTTCTAGATTATGTGACCCAAGAGAAGAAAAAATGCCTAATTTACACCCTCACTAACTGTCTTCTTTTGCAGACCTGGTTTTTTCCACAACACCGTAACTCGTGGACTGTTTAAGTTACCTAAAAAAATCAAACCAAACTGTACCAGAGAGCAGAGATAAAGTCTACCCTACAGTTATAATTACTGTAGGGTATAGGACTTCAGCAGCGCTGTGACTGTCCAGTCAGAGACCAGACTCAGTGGCGCATCAGATGTAAAGTGAGCTTCTCATGAGTGACAGCCAATCATAGAAAAAAAAGGTCAAATCAAAAGCTTGTGGGCGGTCTAAACTCAGGGAAACGGGCTTCAGCTTGAGCTGTGGTTTTCGGCTTGGTCCTAGTGCTCGACCATTGTCCGCTTACTCTAGCGTAACATAGTTTTTGGACGATAAAAAATGCAGCGGACCAAAACGGACTTTTGAAAAAGTGGAGGGGACATGTCCCCTGTGTCCTCTGTCCCTCCTTCTCTGTGCAGACGCTCCTCAGAATTATTCACAAAACCCCTTCGCTAAACTCCTATGGTCAGCATTACTAAACCAAGTATGCTACCTTGAAAGCTACAATAATAATATGGTTTATTAACAGGTGAATGAGATACATTCTGGTACGAAGTCCAGAATGTAGTGAAATAAACAGTTGACCCTTTGATGAGTTCTGTCTGGTTTGTAAAGGAGGATGTAGCTTTAAACAGAGGGGGTGTGCCGCTTTTGCTAGCTCTCCAACATTACCAACCATAGCGTTAATTCCTTCAGTTTGTTCACTCTCCAGAGGACCAAACCCTAATCTTTACATTGGAGGAGAAACTTAAACTTGAGGTAAATAGATCTAATATGAATTTATTAAATTACCATTGAGATAACCTTCTTGTGTCCTTTTCTATTGATAGTAAAAATAGTGGTGCTCCGTCCCTAACAGAGGTGTTAGGTAAGAAAGTACTAATACTTGTCTGTAGAAATACTATTACCTTGCTTATATAGAAATTTTGGCAATCTATACTATACTGGAGGAATTATTTTTTACAGAAATGTAACTTCTGCTTTTTACATTGTTTTTTGTAATTTCCTTTACTTTCTACTCCTTACATTTAGAATTGTTAGTTTTCTTTCATTTAAGCTCATTTTCATCATGGCCTGTTGGTATTTAAAAAACATGAAAACCTTCAAAATAATTTGTTTCATCCAGACAATTACTTTAATTGTGGTTGGACTTTGGTGCTGCCCCAAGTTGTTGATGATGCAAAGTTAAATTTGGTACTGTTACCATTAGATATAAACTAAGAAAATGTAGTATAAGGAAGTTATGATCCACAATTGTAGAAAAAAAATTCCTTTTGTAGGGTATTGCACTAAATACCATATCATAGACAGGTTTTCAGATATTACAGGCTAACAATAGAACCAAACGACCCACTCATCGGTTTCCATTTGCATGTTTCCAAGCAATACAAGGCCTTGTCTATATAAAGACTGAAACTCACTACGGATCCAGACATATGAATTGAGAAAGCTTCTTGGAGAAGTGGTGAAACGTCTTCAAATCTAGGAACCCAAGTCCAGTGGATTTTTTTTTTACTTTTAAGGAATGACTATGACCTGGATGGCTGAGAATCTTCATCAGCATATTGCACATGTCCTGACTTTTTTTCTACATTACTTTTAAACTTTTTAAAACGCTAGTTTTAAAAATTGTGCTTTTAAACTTTTACTTGAGTAAAAAGTTGATCCTCTAACTTCTACAAATTTGTTTTTAAACAGTAGGATATATTCTTCCACTTGAGTATTAAACCTTAACCCTTTTGACATCTCTGGTCCCTACAGTACGGCACTGTCGGGTTGTTCTGGTCATATCAGAATGCCATCTAATCAACGTCATGCTAACAGGCCGACTCATCGCTGTCCTTGGATAAGGCTGATAACCGGTGTGTCGTCAGCAAACATCAGGAGTTTAACTCACAGGTCTCCTGAGTTGCAGTCGTCGGCGTAGAGCAGGCATCCCCAAAGTCGGTCCTGGAGGGCCGCTGTCCTGCAACTTTTAGAGGTTTCTCTGCTTTAGCACAGCTGATTCTGATTATTGAAATTCAGCAAAAGCTTGTTAATCTACTATAAATGTAAATCAGCTGTGCTGGAGCAGGGAAACCTCTAAAACCTACAGGACAGCAGCCCTTCGAGGACCGGCTTTGGGGATGCCTGGCGTAGAGGGAGAAGAGTGGTTGGGAGAGCACGGACCCTGGAGGACGGGATGACTCCCAGTCAGGTGGAGGCTGATACAGCAGGAATGGAGGAGGAAAAGGATAGATACAGAATTAACTGAGAATTTAACTGAGGTTGTTGGACTGATTTGCTCTGTTGTACCTAAATCATATCATAAGCTGTCAAATTAAAATCTTAGTGTGTGTGTGTTTTTACAGTGAAATGAGTAAATGGTAACTTCTTCCTCAGCTTCAACCTTACATCAATCATGGCAGCGTCAGTAAAGCTAATCCACAGGGTTGGGTTAGTAAAGACAAGATGCAACGAAAGTGACTGTTGGCCTGGAATGGCCTGAGATGTCCTCACTGACTGAAAAAAAGAAGAAAAACAACATGTTTTAAAGTGAGAAGTTTTTACAAAGGTCATCAGTCGTTCCTGCCACATTTCTAGTTGTCTGTTTCCAGGAACATCACGACATCTGCAGTTGAACCGCCTGACGTTTTCACAGGGAAGGAATTTATTGTCTCATCTTCCATTTATAAGCTCCCTCCCATGTGGAGCCATAAACCAGACTTCAGTCAATCGGGGTCAAACTCAGCAATTTTGTATGGGAAAAAAAAAGGTAGAGAGAAGATGAGCAAGTTTCCAGCCTGACATCTTTTATTTTTCTGTTAAGTTATAACTTTAAACTTTTCTTCATCCATGAGGAGCTTTACATGAATGCCGCAGAACAGCCTTTCCTGCAGTTATTAAAGCATCTGGGGTGCAGTGAACTTACATGACACTTGCCCCAAATCACACAGTCCTGAAGGTTAGATCGAGCATTCATTTAGCCAAATCAATATCCTTTTATTTAGTATAGTGCTCTTAAATGCCGTCTCTCGCCTTGTGACGGAAATATCAATGAGAAAATAACGTCTTAAGGGGCTCCATCTTCATCCCTGAAAATATTCAGAGGGAAATGTTCACCACACGAGTGTGAAAAATGGATGTGTCAGAGCAGACTGCATCACTAGTACAAGCTTTTAATATAATTATTAACTCCTTTTCTTTGAAGAATTGAGAAACTTGGCCTCTGGGGGTTTCTATGACATTTCTTTGGAAATAGTTTCAGTTTCGTGGATGTCATTTTTTTTTTAGACTTATGTTGAATCATCAGTTTGTTGGCTACATATACAGTACAGTAGTAGCCATTCAAAATGTCCCCACTTTTCTTGGCTGGTCCCCTACAATTCCTTTTTAAACATCAATCTTTGTACTAAATTATTGTTTTTGTCTTGATTTGTGGACATTACGATCTAAAGAGAAGCACCTTCTCCTGGTCAGAACCTGTAATTCAGTGAAAAAGATGGCGTCTGAGTAAAAAATATACACGCCAAGGAGAAAGTCGGTGGCTAGAAGTTGGAGGGATGTAGGCTGCCGTTCGGCTGGTGTTTGACTGGGAAGGGCCATTTTGAACGGCTGCTAATGTAACATCTGCATGTAGCATAATAAAGTAATGTAAGAAGTGGTGGAAAGTCAAAAAGTACATTTATTTGATTACTGTACATAAGTTAACTTTATTTCGAGTATATGTACTTCAGTAATCTTTTGGGGCTGTACTTTTAACTTTCACTCCACTTCATTTTAGGGAAGCTGCTAGGGTGGCCATTTCTATAGCACCAAAAAGGAGGACATTGTGTGGCATATCAATAAATTACTAAGGTGTACATAAGAATCGGGTAAAGTCACATTTATAGCACAATTCTTAGTAGTTTAAAGAGGATGCTTGTGTAGCTGAATAGAACAAAATATTAAAGAAATGTAAAAAAGAATTGGTTCCCAGCATTTGTATTTATTTAATACATTGTGGTGTTTAAAAAGTGACCATTTTTTAACACAATTAATTTGCGCAGAACTGCTGCAATTGATCATAAAGCAGTTGTTTGGAAAAGAAGCTCGAGAAAGAGCTAGAGAATAGGACAATGCAAACTGCAAAAAGTGGCTGGAAAAGAGGAATTCATGACATGGCTGCAGCCTGTCGAGAGTAAAGATGATTTCACCATGTTCTCTATCTATCCATATCTATCTATCTATCTATCTATCTATCTATCTATCTATCTATCTATCTATCTATCTATCTATCTATCTATATATCTATATATATATATATATATATATATATATATATATATATATATATATATATATATATATATAAACTTGAGTCATGGAACTGTGCTTACAGCTCCTTATTTCATGTAAACTAATAACTTGTGTACATGATACTTGTTGATGGCATTAAAATTATTTCTAATAGCATTAAAAGAGCATTAAATTAGAGTTCCTCATTCCTGTATAAAACCTGTGAACGCTTAATTTAATCTGACATATTAAAAAAATCCCCATCATCATCCAGCAGATGTTCAGTTTCTGCCCAAATATTTTCTTTCTGTTGTGGATTTTTGTAACAGGGATAACTAGGATCATACATAGTTTGTATGAACTCTGTTTATTCTCTGCTTCCAAACTCATCATCTCTTCATCCATTCCTGCAATAAGAATTTTCTTTTAAAGTTGTGAGATTCACTCTAGAATCTCACAACTTCTTCCTGGTCTGTTGAAGCACCAATAGTCTGCATCCAATTATTTAATTAATTGCTCTTAGTTTTTGGGAATATATACAAACTATGCTCTAATTTCTAGTTACCGATCTGTTTTTACTATAATTTAATTTGACAAACCGGGTCTTCTCTACATTCTTTTTTCTGTTTGTTGCGATTGATCTGGACGGACCGGAGGGGAGCAAAAAATAGCTCAGCTCCGTATTTTGACGGTGAAGGACGGAGAAGACGTACGTGGGCGGTGACGAGCGGAGGATGTGGAACAGCTCTCATTGATTTACATGACAGACAAGTACTCCGTACGTGAGCGGGACGGAGCGCTGACGGAGTATGTGGAATCTGGGGGTAAAGGAGGACAAATACACGTCCGGCTGGGTGCAGCGCCGGACGCCGGACAGTGCAATGAAAATCCGGACTGTCCGCCCTAAAGCCGGACATCTGGCCACCCTAGAAGCTGCAAGCTCAGCTTAGCTTATTAAGCCGCTATTTAAAGAAGGTAGATGAAAAGTATGAAGTAGGTAAATAGAAAGTGAAATTTAAATTTAAGATGCGGCTAAAGCCGCTTTTTATTAGAGCGTCAACCAATCAGAGAAGATGATCCAAGAGTTTTTTAGGGGGGAGACAGATGCTACATGCAAGCTTTTATCACTTCTGCAGAACTGTCTGCAAATGAAAAATTTTTAAATATCAAAGGGTTAAACTTGAAAGTTTAAAAAAAAAGGGCCAGAAGAAATGATTGTTATGCAGAAGGAAAAGAGAGCAAGCTCTAATCATTTTTGCTTCATTGGTACATTGTTTATGAACTATAGTGAAACAGTTTATCAGTACAAAAATTCACTAAAAATGTTAAAACCTGCAAACGAAAAATATTCCACTGTATAATCTTGTACTTACAGTTTTTAACACAAAGCTTAACAACACTTTATATTAACTGCAATCTGCTACAAACTGCATTGAAAAATCCCCCACAGGCTGGCAGAGAGTTTTTAGCGGAAATGTCCAGAGCTGCCTCCCGGCGTTACACTGAAGGTCTGGCGCTCCCAACAAGAACTGCAGATTTTACTAGAATCATAATCCTGATGAAATGATGAAGAGTGGATGTTTGGAGGTGATCTTCCTCACTTAAAACACTGTCAAAACAATTTTTCCAACTTATCAAAGTAATTAAGCCAGTCTGCTCTCTTATTGGAAGCTGCAGAACAGAGCAGATAAACAATCTGCTCTGTTCGGGACGGGGGGTCCGGGGGGGCTCGACCCCCCCGATTAACCCATGAGCCCCCCTGAAAGCCTCAAAAACAAAATTTAAGGGGGGTCTTAAATTGTGTCAAAAATAAAATAAAATGTTCTGGTTCCTTAGAAAGCCATTGCTCATATTTGCGTATTGTTTCTAAGTTATATACTATAAGCTTTCTTACGTATAATATTTGATATAGTCTTATTTTGAAGGCACCGCAAGTTGAGCTGTTGGTGTCCTTCTGTTTAACGAGTAAACACTGCATAGCTGAATCTGTTTTCTCTGTGCTGCGTTTTTGGCGAGTACAGCATGTAATTTGATGTGAAGGGTGTATTTCGTTTATGTACATATAGTAATATGTTACATGTTGTGTTTGGAGGTTTATTGCAAGAAAGGTCACCTAAAAAGAGAAGTTTAAAAAGACGCTAGCATATGCGCTAACTAGCCGTTAGCAATGCCGCTAGCTAGCGGCTAATGTTAACATGTTGTTTGTGTCATTATGTGTTTCTGTACATATTCAGGGAATATGTTGAGTTTATTATTTAGGAGAACTGTGCCTGTTTACACAAAGACCAATGCACAATATTTTTTATTGCAGTTTTATCATTCATTCATCCATCCATACCAGCCAATAAATGCAAAGAGAAGGCTTACGGTGTGGTTATTGGAAATGATGGTTATCTACCTGCTAAGCTAAGAGTGAGGGCAGGACATAAATATTTTTTTTGTCACTAATGGTCACTAAAATGTTTTTAAGCTCAACTTGTCCAGTATTAAAATTCAAAACCTTTATTGATAATTATGCTCAGTTTTTTTGTGAAGTGGAGCCAACCAATCCTGTTCGCGTATGCAAATTAGCCATGTGCTTTTCCGCAGTTAATAACACGGGCAATGCGGAACAGATTGCGTGAAGACAGCAGGTCTTCACTGCTGTTTGTGGACCTCAACGGACCTCCTCTGGACAAATTCGACCCATTTCCATTTGTCAGAAACTGGATTAAAGCAGGACATGTGCGTGCATGAAGGAGAGAGACAAACAGACAGACAGACAGACAGTCTTTGTGCATGTGTGTGTTTTCATAGACTGACTGTCTATTCAGGCTCTTGCCAACTCAGATTCACAGAAAGCTTCATCCACCAAGCTGTCAGGAAGCTGAGCCCCCCTCAAAAAAAAATCACTCCGGACAAACTGTCTCCTGCACTTCTATTGTTACTATATTTATTTACTGTTCTTTTGCACTGTTACAAATGCTATATCTTACATAATTGGTAATAATAATTTTTCTGCTGCCATTACCATCTGCCTTTTTTGCACTAGCATAAGTATTGCATATTTTATATTATTGTACATTTTATATTTTATTGTGAAATTGAATGTTTAAATTTTATTATTAGGTACTGATCTTATCTGTTGTACCTGTGCACTTTATCTGTTTCACTGTTGGTGAATGAGAAACAAACATCCTCTAGAGTCCTTGTATGTCTGGTGAATCTAAAAAATTGACATTGAAGCTGACTTTGACTTTGAAATGTTATAGGCCTACTGCATATTGAGAAAATTTAGATCGATATTGCACAACAATCGGGAGATGGGGACCCCCCCAAATATTGACAGGTATTTCGCACACTGGCGCCGAGCATCCAGAAAGCGTCCAAATGTCAGTATTTAGGCATGTTTGACACTTAAAATGCCTTTGGTGTGACCGCAGTATAACAGTCTACCCAATGCATCAGGAACTCAACTGCAAGAACTATAGGTAAATTGAGGATCTAGTTTGCTCCTCACCTGGCTCAACAAATCTTGTTCAACCATTTTCTTGAAGCTTTAAGTTAAAGAAGGTTTAACTGGAGGCCCACCGTATTTTCACGAGCATAAGGCGCACCGTACTAAAAGGTGCAGTCTCAGTTATGTGTGCCATTACTGTATTTAACACACACACAAGGCGCAACGGATTATAGGGCGCGGGTTTTATATACCGGTAAATATCCTCTACTACGTTTAAATACCTCTACTGTGTATTTAAAAATAGAGCGGGAGCAAAACTGAGTATGAGTGTGCTTTATTCATGTATTTATTACAAAGTATTAATCAAACCCATCAAAGTCATCATCCTCTGTTTCTGAATTAAACAGCTGCGCTAAATCAGACATGCCAATTTCCCCTTCTTCGCAGTGCGGCTCCTTGGAAATAATGCCGGATTTTGCAAAAGCTCGAACAACAGAGCCAGCAGACACGTTAGCCCAAGCATCAACAATCCATCCACAAACGGTGGCGTAACTTGCCCGGCGCTGCCTTCCACTTATCCTGAAACTGTGCTCTCCGTCGGTCATCCATCGCTCCCACGCCGCTCGCAGCCTTACTTTGAACGGCCGGTTCACACCGATGTCGAGCGGTTGAAGTTCCTTTGTCAGACCTCCCGGAATAACAGCAAGCACAGCGTTCATTTGTTTCACCTTGTTTTTCACATCGGCTGTGAGATGGGCATGCATGGAGCCACAGATTAACAGCGATGGAGATGCGTGGAAAAAACCACCTGGTCTCCTTACATACACCTCCCTCAGCCACTCTTTCATCATCTCCTCAATGAGGACATGAGGAGTTCTGCATAAAGCACATACCTGTTCTTTTATACACAATCCACGTCCACACTTCCCCCTTTAATGTTCTCATGGTGGTCTCAAACGTCCGCAGTAACAACACACATAGGGCGCACCGCACTATAGGGCGCGCCGTACATTTTGAGGGGAAAAAAAGACGTTTATATCCGCCTTATAGTCACGAAAATACAGTATTTTTGATTGAACTACTATATTTTATACTGTGTATTAGATACAGAGTGAATCATCCTTCCTCTGCTGCACTGTAACATGATTTACAGAAATTTTTAAAATATGGCTAAAATCATGGATGTCCAAAAGAATGCCACCATAATTGGAAATAAAAAACAGTTTTCTGTTGCTTCTGGTTGCTATTTAAATGCCTGACTGGCTCTGACAACAGCTGACTTTGAGTCTCCCGCTCTCAGTGACACCTTTGACCATAAAAAGTTTTGTTGACATGATCTGTCTCTTCTTAGGAGTAATGTCTTCTGTTTATGTAAAGATCCTATTTCCGGGAACTTGCTCAACAAGTTACCTGTCCAAATGGAAATAATGCATCTCTTGTCATTTGTGAGTTTCTACAGTGGTTTAAACACCATAGAGTAGTAGCCATTCAAAATATCCCCACTTTCCTTGATGGGCCCTTGGTTGGTCCTTGGTTAGTTCCCTACAATTCCTTTTTGGACATCAAAAACATTCTTTTTATCATGATTTCTCAACATTAAGATCTAAAAAGAAGCAACATCTCCTGGTCAGACCCCATCATTTAGTGAAAGGTTGGAATCAGAGTAAAAAAACATGGGCTGGAAGTTGGAGGGGATTTTGCTGCCATTCGGCTGGCTTTTTACTGGAAAGGGCCATTTGAATGCCTGCTGCTGTACCTCACGGGGGGCTTCCGTTCTGAGCTAGTTGCTTTTTAAATCAAATAAGGGTTAATTATGAAATATTTTAATCAAACTTAGCTAATATAAGTTATAAACTGACAGCTTTATGTGAGATGTTTTATCCCAAGTGTTCCACATATATAATCAGTTTAATTGGTAGACAACAAATCCTTAATTACTTACATTCCCTGATCCCCTTTCCCTCTATCATAAAATCCCCCCAAATTAAATATATTTCAAAGCTACTGGGTTAAAATCTATAAATCTTTTTTTTCTTTTTAAAGTAAGGTTGACTTTTTTGGGGGAAAGATCAGGATCATTAGCAGTGAGAAGAAATAACATGAGGAGCTTGTTAGAGCTGCAACAGCTACCCCAAATTGATCAAATCAAAGAGTGGCTTTAAAGTCTTCCCGTTCCGTTTCAACTTTTCTTGCAGCACTGTGTAGTTTATCTTTCAGAATTTGAGTGCAGAAGACTTTTATATCTGAGGTGAAAAATGCATATTTTGAAATAATGTTCTAATAATCTCTTTATCCTTTCTTGTTTTCCTGTGAACAATTGTCATAGCATGTTATTTATGTTAAAATTGTGTCTACAAGGAGATTTTTTTAGACTAAATCTTTGCTGATCTCTTCTCTCTGTTGGTCACAGGCTCTGTGAAGATCCTTGTTAACTCATCAGTCTTTTTTATGCAAAACATACTGCTTTGGTATCAAAAGTACACACATTTGTTACTTAAGTAGAAGTATAGATACTGCAGTTTAAAAACACTCTGGTAAAAGTTGAAGTATCAGTGGAAAGTGGAAAAAGCATGTGCTTCAAAAAACACTTAAAGTATAAATGTCTGAATAAACCTTTAAAAAAAGAAACAGCCAGATGCCACTATATGAATTTAAAGCTCAATTTTTCAACTATTTCGAAAAATTCTTTGAGATAGGGCCAAGGATGAGGGAGGTCTTGTTGGTCTCTGTCTCCCGATACGCTCTAGTCTGTGTCCGACCTTTCACACAATTCAACATCTTTTTCTGAATCCCACATTGTAGCATGGCATAGACAATTCACTTTTGCAGTTTGAAGAACACCTGCTTGCTTCTGATGAGGCTATTATAGATATCCACATATTTATACCTTGGTGCTGTTTAAATTAATTAATGTTTCTACATAAGATACACATTAAATGGGCTGAAGAGTTGTTCTTTATGCTTAATGACACAGAAGACTCACAGATGAGTGCAGAAAGTCTTCCCCTTTAAAGTGGAAATGAAACATTCAACCAAACCTAATTAACTTAATTGTGTCTTACTATGATCAATAATTATATCACAAATGTAAAAGATATGAACATAAAATAAAATAGAGAGCTTTGTTTTATACTTTCTTGGTAAGTATACCATGTTACATTACCTTAAATGGTGATGTCATGGGGTTGCTCAATGCTTTAGCTAGCAGTTAAATGCATTGGCTATACCAGTAATGCATCTCAACAATAAAACATTTAAAACATTTGGTTTGAAGTGCTGGTTAAAATTCTCAGTAATCCAGTTCATAGTTATTCCAAAAAAGTAAAAAAAAAAAAAAAAACAATGCACTGAACTTTGTTTTCAAGTTTGAAGTCATTTCGCTTCCCATCCAGGAAGCATTTCCAATTCATAATGTCAGAAATAGCATTGAGTTAAAGGCTTTATACAGGCCCCATACCTGTCTATGTCTCTGAAAGGGGGGTGGTTAAAGGGAGTTGTTGGCCTGGCTGAAAAGGCGTGGTCTTCTGTTCCCCTGTAAAGGGGTTGGGGCTGCGATGATAGTGGGAAGGAATCAGTTCAATTGCTGAATTGAGTCCACCCCCTCTGTTTAAGGTTGGCTGTTCTTTCTTAACATAGATGGCTTCCTTCATGCCCCTCTCAAACCACCTATTTTCTTTTTCCAAAATGTAAACATTCTGGTCCCTAAAAGAATGTCTTTGTCCATAAGGTGTAGATGTACTGCTGAGTCTTGTCCAGGGGAGGGCGCTCTTCTGTGTTGGGCCATGCATCTGTGGAGAGGTTGTTTGGTTTCTCCAATATAAAGATCAGAGTATTCCTCACTGCATTGCACTGCATACACCACTCCATTCATATTTGGTCTGGGTCTTGTGCCCTCTGCTTAAGGGTCTTGTTTGATTTGAAATGTACTGGGTATTTTGTGTTTGGAGAAAAACCTCCTGAGTTTTTCAGAGACTACAACAACATATGGGATGGAGATGTTTTTTGAGTTTTAATTAGTTTTTTTTTTTTTGGTGTGATGGAAGACGAAGCTGAAAGGACACCGCTTTGGAGCCCATTCATTGTGTGACTCGAGCTGTAGCAAGGAGAGAGGGGGCGTTTTTGGAGCCAGGCTTCTGATTTTCCCTGCTACCACACAGAACACCTGCTTTGGGAAAATATATAAAGCAGCAGACTTTTGACTCTGGGAACCTAGCGGTCCATCAGACAGTTTGCTAAAACCTGAAACTGCTTCGAGTGTTTTTAATCTAACAGCCTATAAGCTGAACTCTACTGACCGGCCAACACACCCAGACAGCGGCAAGAGTCAACCATAATGACAGGGAATTAAAACACATTAAGCAGGCAGAGAAATGACACAAGCAGTTATCTTGGCAGGTATTAAATCATCAACTATGCCCCTAACTTCAAAACAAACCTCCAGCACTAGAGCACAGTTTCCCGGCTTTATCCAGACTCAAGCCTTTTAATATCTTTTATAATTCAAGCGGCAGCCATTAAGATGAACACATCTATGCAGCAGAAAGCGGGTCTAAACCTCCAGATGGTTGACCCATCATAGCCTGAATTTTATCCAGAAATACAGTAGCCACCATTCAAAAATCAAGTCCCATCTGAATGGCTGCAACTCCTAGCAGAATCCCCCCCAACTTCCAGCCACTGGAGCAATCCCCTTCTTGTCCTGGGCATGCATATTATTTTTTTTTTATTCTGACTCCTACCTTTCACTGAATTACAGGGTCTGACCAGGAGATGATGCTTCTCTTTAGATCGTAATGTCCACAAATCATGACACAATGAATATTTAAGTGCAAAGATTGATATCTAAAAAGGAATCTTAGGGGACCAGCCAAGGGCCCATCAAGGAAATTTGAATGGCTACTGCCATAGATGTTGAAAATTGAGCTGTGTTTAGTTGGTTTGATTTAGTTTCTCTTTAGTCCAATAATAGACGCTATAAAAAAAAATCTCCTTATTCCAAAATTGAGTAAAATATTAACCAATTGTTTATCAGAATCCATTTATGTATCCTAACTAACCTAAATCAGAAAAACATTCTGTTTGTTTTAATATCAAAAACTGGGGAAAAAAATCAATGTGTGTTTTAATTTTTTTCCCTTTTCTTTATACAGTGTAAATATCTGCTTTATTAGTTTGGCAAAAAATAATGTTAGCTTTCTTCTGCTTGTAACTAAATGTGACCTCAACACACCTAGCCGCTGATTTATGTTCCAAAGCGGCCAGATGTTTTTCCTAGATGGATGGTCCACTGGGCCAAGTGACAAATCTGCTCCACTCTTTGTATGGCAGGCTATGCATCAGTTAAATCTATGGCGATAATCCAGGAAGACTCTGATGTTGTAGATATATTTTCTGCACCATGCTGGCTGATACTCCATTTACAGGTGTAAACATGCACACCGGGGCTCACAAAGCAAGCCTGAAATATATCACGACTCACAGGGAGGTCGCACTATTTTATTTCACAGCTGAACGTTTAGCTTTTGAAATACACTTACAAAAAAAACTGACAATGTTGCTGTTTTCAAACAAAAACCTGCTCAAATTTAATGGAAATTAGACTGTTATTAAAAGAGTGTGTTGCTAACCTTAAAGGAACCTGATTATGCACTCTATATTTAAAAAGAAAATTAGAAGAAATATACCTATCTTCAAATACAACAATATAAAGCCAGAGTTTCATCTAAATATACTTCATTTTGGAGCCTATATTTAATTTTTTTCATTTTTGCTCATCTTCCTGCAATACTAAGGAGATATCAGCAGCATCTGATTTAAAAATGTAGTGTAGTTTCTATTTTTATGTGCCATGAAAAAATAAAGTAGTCTTTTAGTCTATTTATTTCTGATAATGACATATTGAAGGGCAGAATCCCACTAATACCATGGTTACTTAGGAAAGAAAGAAATATGAAATACTAAAACACTAATGAAGCAGCTAATTTGTCTTGTTGTGATGTTGCCAAGCTAACTGGCTCTGGCCATAGAACCTGCAGCCAGTCGGTCTCATTTGTAGGGCTGAAACAATTAACGTATTTTTCTGACTATAAGCTGCTACTTTTTCCCACGTTTGAACCATATGGCTTATAAGATGAGGGGATTTTTTGTGGAACCATCAGAAGGTGAAGTATAACTTGGAAATAAAAGAATAAGGGGCTGATTTTCATTTAGTACAAGAACATGCTGAAGCAGGCACGACGGAGAACACATGTCTCGAATTCAAACATTTTCATGTTTGCTTGTAGCTTTAAAGCTGCAGAAGCAATGAAGAGACTGGGCTCAACTCCTGCAGAGCTGAAATAAAGAGCAGAAGAATCCCCATCTTTCAGTACATTGTCTTGCGCCAACGCTTAAGCTAATGGGCGCTAGCATTCTTCTCTGTCCATACTCCAAGGGTTATATGTAGCGCTCCCCCTACAGGTTCGAAGGGAGACAGTTCAGTAAAGATCAATGGTTTAAAGCCAAGTGCAGCTTTCATATGTATGTTTCCAGGTTTTACAGAAGATTTAGTGGGCACAGCTGATAGAGTAGGGCACTATGTAGTCCAGAAAATATATAATTTGTGATTAATCATTATTGAAATAATTATCAACTAATTTAGAGTATAGACTCGAAAACGTGTCTAGCTGACAGAGCGACCCAATTAAGGCAGTAATTATACCAAAATTGTTCCATAAAAATAAAAAAAAATTGCATTTTAACATAAAAAACAAAAAGCGAAAAAAAACAACAACAACATTTTTGTCTATCAACATGCTCTGTCCAGAACTCCTCAAGTGGAAAACTTTTTGTTTCACCTGGTTGACTCTGTAAATAATACTTCTTTGAGAAACGTTTACCTATCTGATTATCAATAAAAAAAAAATAAAAAAATTGACAGATTAATTAATTAACAATTAACAAAATAATCGTTAGTTGCAGCCCTACTCATTTGGTAGTTTTAGCCTAATAAGTGAGATAATTGCTTAACCTTTTAAACCCACCAAGCTTTCAAATAATGTATTGCACATGTAATTTCGGCTTACAGTTCCTAAGTTATTTGCTTTTCCATTTGGGTATGCTAAATAGGCCAGGATTACCCAAAATGAGGTGGATGTTGAGAGGTCGAAGTTATGTTTAGTGATACATTTCAGATGGAAAGTGTATCCGTTGGTTAATATGATTCGAAATGTCCTTGTCATCCTGAAAACTGTTCATTCCTAAGAACATGATCTCCTTCTTCTTATATTCTCTTCTTTAATGTGAACAAATTCAGGTAAAAAAAAAGTGTAAAATAACTCATGTGTTCTCTAATGTCTTGCTGTTACCAGCCTTACCTTATCAGGGTAAATTAAAGCTACAGTGTGTAATAATTACAGGGATATACAGTCAGAAATGTAATATATTATACATAACTATGTTATTTATCATCATCTACGAGCTCAGCCTCTTAACCTTAATATTTGCGTTGCCTTAGAATTCGTTATTTATAATTACATAGGAGCGGGTCTCGCAGCCATGGAGGCAGACATCTTTGCGCTACGGCAGCGCAGAGCCAACGTACTAGCGAAGCAGCTCACCAAAACGTCACAACGATGTAGAAAAAATAACAGGTATATGTATTATCTTAAGTCTACATGAAATCTATACCCTACACCAGAGATGGGAAGTAACAAAGTACAAATACTTAATTACTGTACTCAAGTAGATTTTTCTGATATTTTTACTTTACTTTACTATTTATTTTTATGGCGACTTTTTACTTCTACTCCTTACATTTTTACACAAATATCTGTACTTTCTACTCCTTACATTTTAAAAAATTGTCTCGTTACTTTAGTTTTGAATCATTTCAATGGAGTTACCGTTATTATTTTTCACGTCATCAATACCAAATTCAATCTAATTGGATGGGAATCTACGTTGCATTTGACGCACCACTACAAGATGAATCGACAGATTCGGCGGTATTCATTGGCGGCAAATCATTGCAGCTTGGTGGCGGTGGCGTTAGCATAGCAGTATGGACGACGAGATGATTGAAAATGAACACAACGGAGATCTAGTCCTATTGGCAGACATCCGTTTAAAATGTAGGCAACGGCATGAAAAAAGTGGTTTCTACTTTTACTTTTATACTTTAAGTACATTTACAAGCCTGTACTTTGTTACTTTTACTTGAGTAAAGAAGTTTAATCAGTACTTCCACTTTTACCACAGTATTTTTTAACACAAGTATCTGTACTTTTACTCAAGTACGGAAAGTGAGTACTTTTGCCATCTCTGCCCTACACAGACTAATGAAATACTATCTGTAAAATTATCTATGTAAACAAACCTCATCACTTGAGAAGGTAGGTGATGCGGACGTCGTGGAAGACATTTTGTCCCGTAACGCTCGCCGTACTGTTGGGGGGGAGAAGCGGTGGGGGGGAGATGTTCATGTTGCTGCGGTCTGCAGTCTGGACGTTAGATGTCACTAAAAGTTACACACTGTAGCTTTAACTTGCCAAGGGAATAAGTATCAGAGCTACTATGGTTAAAAATACTTGATCAATATCCAATACTATTTCTAGCTTGCATTATCTTACATTATTGTAAACTAGAACAATTGTTTATATAATACTTATTACTGTATACAGTACAGTAAACCTTCCCATCAGTAAAATTACGAGCCTAAGAATAGCATTGCTATCACTATGCTGATGAAGATTTTCCGCCATTCCAACAAAAGAAAATTAAAAACAATCCACTGGACTTTGTTTCCAAGTTTGAAAACATTCTGCTTCCCATACAGAAAGCTTTTTTAATTCTTGAATTGAATTGAATTGAATTATGTTGGAGGGCACATTTTAATCTTAATTTTTAAGGCGATGCTTCTTGCACAGATCTACTGTCATAGTTCTGCTGTCAGTTTTAGGAATGGGACTTTAACACCTGTTAATGATCAGCAAATGTTAAACTCTTACAGCAGTATTGTACCTCCCCCCCCAAACACCTAATGTCATTTAGATGTTGTCTTTAGGCTAAATCTTGATTTATCAAATAAATAACTCTTGAAAATCATGCTGTGTTTGGTAGGTCTGACCCCATAATAATAGTATATTTAACTGAATGTGTCCGTGGTTTTGTTTTGTTGTAGTAATATTTCTGCTAACTTGCTGACTTAAATACTTTTAATTACAATCAGTTTCTATTTGGGGTTTTAAATTATCAAATCATTATATGAAGGGAAAATAAATCCCACCTATAAACAGGATAAAGAAAGGCTGCCTCATTTATTAAAAAAAATGATCTACAGAAAGGTTCATAAAGCTCAGTTCTGTGTATTTTTGTTGGTAGAAAGCAGCATATGAACAGTAGACATGTTGCTGTCTGTGCCTGAATACTGTTTTGTGGCTCTGTGGCTTCTTGACAGCTCTCATGTCCCATTAGAAAAATAGGGTACCAACACAGCCATGTAACAAATAAGACTTGAAAAGGTTTTGAGTCACAGTAACCTGTAAATGAAAAAAAAAAATCTCATCTGCCATGCTAGGTGTTTCAGCACATCAGCAGGGGGAAGACTAACAGCGAAACATACAAAAAAAAAAATCACCTGACAAATTTATCACAGCTGAAAGGCGTCACTCCTACATGATGAAGACAATCATAGAACCATGAGGATTAGGGCGCATTCTTTTGGCATCATTAATCACCATGAAGATTAATGATGGAGACAGACACACAAAGACACTGGAAAAGAAAAAAGAAAAAAAAAACAGCAGTCAGTTGAGGATCTTTGACCAGGTAGCAAGTCAAGAGAGAAGCAATAAATCAATGAAATATTCTTGGCTAAGGGAGATTCTAAAATCTTTTTCCTCAACTGCACATCTTAAAATTGTTCATAAAATCACCATGACAACCACAGCAGTATTTTTTGTGTTTTTTCATTTGAAAAAAAGGAAAAAGGCTTTTAGCAAACCACTTTCTTCATGGAATTGTTTCTAAACGGAATTGAAATGGGCAGGACCCACTCAGGAACCAGCTCCACTGGTCTGTGGCTGTCAAAGAGGAACAATTAACCCTGAAAAACTTAGGAAAACATAAAATGAAAACACTTCATTTTCAGCCTTAAAGTTCAGTTAAATTTTCAATTCAGTTTATTTATATAGCGCTGATTCACAACACATGTAATCTCAAGGCACATTACAGTTCAGCCAGATCACCTTAAAGGAATAGTACACCCAAAACATGATTAGCCTTCATTTTCTACTCACCCCCATGCTGAACAACACTCTGGAGTACTTTTTTGATATCTCAAATGCATCTGGAGATCTCGGAGGCTTCTTGCTGTCTGCTGACATTCAAATAATGGAGGTCTATGGCGCCCGAGGCAGAAAGGTCCATAAAAGTCCACAAAAAACGTGTCAATATTCCTCCATACTGCTCGTCCAATGTATTCCTGAGTGGGTAGCGTTCATAATTTACTCGAAACTAAGTCATTTAGAATGTTTTTAGAGCATAAACAGTAGTGTATAGGATTTCCTAAAAGCGCGTTCACGACGCTACGGAAACCGCGGCAGACCAAACCAGATGAAAGTGCGCATTCAGCTCGGCAAAGAACTCAGGCTCTTCCTCAACACTGAAGTCCTCAGACATTTTTCTTTCGTTGTTTCTTTCTTTGCACAGGTAAACAGCACATTTCTTCTTCTACGCTTGCATTATCGGCAGAGCAGACGCTGAATGCGCACTTTCATCTGGTTTGGTCTGCTGCGGTTTCCGTAGGCTCGTGAACTCGCTTTTAGGAAATCCTATACACTACTGTTTATGCTCTAAAAACATTCTAAATGACTTTGTTTCGAGTAAATTATGGATGCTACCCACTCAGGACACTTGGAATACATTGGACGAGCAGTATGGAGGAATATTGACACGTTTTTTGTGGACTTTTATGGACCTTTCTGCCTCGGGCGCCATAGACCTCCATTATTTGAATGTCAGCAGACAGCAAGAAGCCTCCCAGATCTCCAGATGCATTTGAGATATCAAAAAAGTACTCCAGAGTGTTGTTCAGCATGGGGGTGAGTAGAAAATGAAGGCTAATCATGTTTTGGGTGTACTATTCCTTTAAAGGCCTCCTGCAGCAACATCTGAGTGGTTGAAAGATTATTATTTTTTTCCTATATTTGGGTTTTACAAGGTTAACCAGATGAGCTCTGAGCCTGTTTTCATGTCAAAAAGTTATTAAAGACCTTAACAACAGTAACACTAAACACAGACAAACAGGCCCAACTCTATCATCCGTAATCAGAGGTATTTGATGGCCTCAACCCAGCCAGTGCCGGTCTCCAGGTTTGAGTCACATCAGATCAAATCCAGGCTAGATGAAGGTTTTATAATGAGAAAAAGCAGAGAGAACAAAAGGTTAGGGGTTAAACTATCAAACACTGCAGAATGGTAGAATAAAGCAGAATGATGAAAAGTGATCCTTACCGTAAGTCCTCCAGCAGTCTAAGGCTATAGGAGCATACTACAGTAGCATGGCAGCCCACTTCCCTGCAACTACCCGCAAAATCCCCTCCAACTTTCAGCCACTGCAGTGATGACCCTCCTTCTCTTGGGCGTGCATAATTTTTTACTCTAACTCCACCCTTTCAGTGAATGACAGGGTCTAACCAGGAGATGGCGCTTCTCATTAGATCTTAATTTCCACAAATCATGACAGAAAGAATATTTTAGTAAAAAGATTGATATTTACAAAGGAATTGTAGGGGGGCCAGCCAAGGGCCCATCAAGGAAAGTGGGAAAGTTTGAATGGCTACTTCTGTAAAAGCTCAAGCCATAAACACAACATGCTGCAGTTATTTAAAGCATTATTTGTTATTTCACCTGAGCTGCCAGCTCCGGGAACCCAAGCTGAATGGGGCAGGGAGCGGTAGGTAACAGAGGTTGGGTGCAGCTCTCTGTGTTCAGAGCATCTATGTTTTTTTTTTTCCTCTCTCCTGCTGCTCCCGTGTCCCGCCTCTCAGAAAAACATAATCGTACCTGACGGTTTGAGACATCTGATCTGCGGTCATATTTCACTGCGTAGAGAGTAGCTAGGTGGAGGAGGAGAGACACACAGCAGCACTCAGTGAATATTAACCAGCAGCTACTTCAATATTTGCTTATGTAAGAGTTGGTTTGGTTGAAAAAATCTGAAATGCCACCGAAACAGCAACAGATTGTAGGTTTTATTAAGTTGGTATTACAACACAAAAAGCTTGAGAAAACACAGTTTGTTCTTCTTTACTATTTAAAAAAGCTTGGCTTATCAGATGACCATGATTCCCAGTTAAAGGTTAAAATTAACATGTTTTCTTCTTGTGCAGACAGAATCAGACTGCAGAGCTTCTACATATCTTGACTTTTTTTTTCTGGTATTATCATATTAATAAATAGGTTCATAAATCTTTTTAAACAGAGCACATAGAGGAGTAGGGAGAGTTGCGGATTTGAAAGGGAAACAGATTTACTGGGTTATGCAACATGCAATAAAATATATCTCCAAGTTTACCAGAAAGTTCACAAGAAAAGAATTTGCTATGCTTATTTAAAATGCAGAATATCCATTTTTAGTCTGGATGGAATTGAAAGTGTGCTTCTAAATATGCATGATATATCAATTTTGGCATTGGAATCGGCTCTTATTAATTTTTACATGCGTTGATGTTTAAGGGCCTTATATTGGTAATGCACTAAAAGGCACCTCTCTAATATCTATAAATAGAAATATCAATGTGTTGTGGTCTTGTGTTCTCAAAAATAGCATTCAATAAATATGTGTTTGAACTAATTTTTTGGAATATTAGCGTAAAGAAAGTGCCCCCACCTGGGTGTCCCCACCAACTTGCGTTGCGATGACGGTAGCCTGGACACCGGTGGCCCCTTGCTTCCCCCAGCCTTCTGGCTCCCTGCCCCCGGGTACCCGGACCAGCCAGGCGCGCTGGAAGCTGTTTCAAGCGAGGGGGGCTGATGGCTGGGTTGGAAAACACATGACGTCATTATGTTGAGGGCTGTGGCTGACGTTTTTAACATAATATTGTAGGCCTACATTTGTCGCCAAAAACTGCCATTTAAAATGCATCGGAACAAAGCATGAACATTTTAAACTTTATTTCTTCTCTTTTAATCATTCAAAACAAACAACAGCTCCCAACCAACAGGATCAGGAATACTTGAATGAAACATGGCCTAAATATAGCCTAAACTGAGCATTGAACGTCTTGAAAGTCCATTCGACTATGGATATGGGGAATGACTTCACATCTGAAACAAAAAACACTCACAAAAAAAAATTAACTAATTTCATATTTTATCACTAAATAGCTTAATACAGACATAATATTTAGTGATATGCAGCCTTATTCTAGCGTAGACTTCTTCAGCCACAGGACTACGACGAATAGGCACATAAATAACGCTAAATCCGGCAGTATAGGGGAATCAAAACCATTTCTTACCTCGAAATAGTCAGAAATACGTTTCTGCTGCGTATTACTAGCCATGCCTAAATGAATGTGAGGTGGCGGAAGCTTCTGGGGGAGTAGCCTAGTTTTTTATGAAATATTAAAATAATGAATCATTAGTTTATATCTTATACACAGCCCATCATTATAATCCCATGTCAAACACAGTCTTTTAAAAAATAAATACATAAATAATTTCATGTTTTTAAGTACAATATTATGTTACTCCACAGCCCCCCACCATGGGGGGCTGATGCTATGACGAGCGAGGCTGCAGCCCCCGCAGCACCCCCCTTCCCGTGCCACTGGGACCAGCCCCCGGAGCTGACGGTTCAGTTCGAGTGTCCTCCTTTTCAGCAGCCCAAATCTGGTCACCCTACAACTACGGTCCGTCAATTTTACAGAAAGAAATTTATTTCACTTGCACCCCCTCCATGCTTCTCTGTTTTCGTATGAGAAGAGAAAGAACAAAATGAATCTCTATTTGGGCACTAAGCGATTTTCCCACGATGGCCGATTGAATTTCAAAAATGTTTGATTTTCTCCAGACCTGACAATTTCTGACGGAAAGGTGGTTTTGAGAGGCTAAATGCCGCTCGTTACCCCCTGTATACTACTCTATGCATGATCCATGATCAGGCTGAAAATCGGCTTAATCGAAAAATTCTCGCATGACTGAAAAAACAGCCAAAAAAGGGCAAAATATTGTACAGTGTATGTTTGGTTTAAGTCTCCTAAACACTGAGATTTCAGCATGGGTGAAAACTTCTGTGTTGTCCTACACACCCCGGCCCACTTACACCTTTTTTCACTCCTGGAGGAATGAGCTAAAACACCAGGTAAATATCGCTAACAAGCTTTTAAATGAATTATCCAACATGATTGACCCAGATTGGTATTTTAGCAATTCCATTTTTAAAATCTGAAATGATACAGGAGTAATCTACATTTCTCTTACAGCATAATTATTCTTAAATACAACAAATTTAAACGCATGCTTGTTTTGAGGGGTTGCTTTCAAGGAAAAGAGTCGATGCAATCAGCTGGTTTTCTTAAATAGAAAATCTGACTTAACCAATCTGACGATATGATCTAATTGAATTGTCTCTGTAAAGTGTCTTGAGATGTGTTGTGAACTGGCTCTATATAAATAAACTGGATTTAATGATATAATTTTTATTTTAATTAAACCACCTAAAACAGGAGCCTAAGAAAAACAAGTTATATATCTTTTAATGTGTTAGTAAACATATAGCTTCACATATACATGTAAATGTATCTGTCTCTACCTTGAAAGTGGCAGGAATCACATGTAGCACCTTTGGAAAATGGAGAAAACAGAATTGTAATCAATTTGAATGCTGCCTACAAAGACCATCTTGGTCCTTTGTGACAATGCAGAGGTGCAATGGCTTCTGTAACACGTTGAAGACAGCTTTCATCCCCACACACTCGTATGTCAGAGCACGTCTGTTCTATTTTTACATTGCTGTTATCTTTTCCATACACACTGACATCCAGTGTTTGTTTTTTTTGTGTTTTCATATCTTTGTTTAAGGAAGTAATTAATTTCTAAAACGTATGGCATTCCATTCTGAAGACATGCTCACTCATTGATTATGTTTTAGTATCTTCTTGTCTGCTAAAAAGTATTTGAATGAGAAAATAAATAAATAAATATATGTATATATATATATATTGGTTCATTATATATAATTAAAAGTGGGCAAAAATTTGATAGAAAATCAGTCTAACTTCTTATTAGGATCGAAAATAAAGATCTCAAAGAGCCAAAAAGGCCCCACTTGAGGGTCCACGAATTGCAGGTTTCAGGCCGACCAACCGATTACTGATCTTTAAAAAGCCTTGTCATTGAATTGTTGTAGGTGTTGATAGCTGTAGGCAGGAAGTATCTTCTGTAGTGGCTTGTATTTTATCAGGAGAATCATTTGACTGAAGACAATCTGTTGTTTGAAAATCTTCTAAAGAAGACTCAAGTCAGTTTGTTTTTATAGTGCCATTACCATCACATGCCATCTCATGGACTTTTACAGAAACAATTCATCAAGTAGATTGGTAAAAACTAAGCTTTCCATCTAAGGAGAGAGCTTAGGGCATCCAGTCATTGACTTTGTAGGATTTGTTCCTGAATGAGCTTTAGGTAGATCAGTAGACCTTCGGTTGCATTGTGTAACTGACTCTACAGCAATCCCTCACACAAAGCATGTATGTAGCAACAATGGAGAAAAACTCCCTTTTAAAAAGAAGAAGAAACCTCCAGTAGAACCAGGCTCACTGTTAGTGGCCTTCTGTTGAGGCCGACTGGCGTTCAAGGAGACAGAAGCAGAGATACAAAAGGAAGAAAGAATGACTGTAACATAAATTCTTTCTATCTTAGAAAGGGTAACGGTTAACTAGTGCTTCTTTCTTTGAAACATTCAGTTAAACAGATGAGTTTGAAACATTACTAAACACTGCAAAACAGCCCCAGCTTCATCCTCTATAATAGATGTTGTTGATAGCAGCAGCCCAGGTGACACTTCCCGACAGGATGGCGTCACAGCCAAACAGGAAATGACAAAAAGAAGCAACTATGACAAGAAAATGAATAGAGAAATTACAAACCTGTACTTTAGAATTGGAGAATAGAAAAGTGGTCCCCATGTCAACCATACAGCAGCAAAACTACAGACAAAGCTGAATGTGTGTAAGTGGTAATATTGTTAAAATTTACCTTTAACAGTGCACTTTGATATCTCTCATGGTTAAATTACCTGTTAGGGCAGCTTGGTGTGGACTTTAAACAGCAGGAAATGGCAAGTGCAGAAACACACAATGTTTTTGCACGAACAGCTAATTACTTTTGCCATTTACTGACATTTTTATAACTAAGTTCCCATACCTGCATTCTGCCATGATATTAATCAGAATTGCACTGAGCATGTGTACATGTAAAACGAAATACCTGCAGTTTGCAACACAAGTTGTGGGGGGAAAAAATAGAAAGGACAAAGATAAAAAAAAAGGACTGGTTTAGGTAATCAGCAACATTAGCATATGTTAAAGGAGCTGTCTAATAAAAGTTAGAGAATCCAGTTTATATTGAAAAATGAAAAAACAAAAATTGATGGAAAATGTTCAGAATATGTGTATGTGGGTTAATAACCTGTAGAATAAAGTACAGTATATTCACACGTGCATTGAAGATTTCAATAGTTTACAAAGATGTGTGAATACAAGTTACAACTCTTCACCAAGAGATAATGCCCTAAAACAGTAACACTTTTTTCATGATAATTCTTCTTTCTATGGAAACTATTAGATGAGATGCTTTGATATTTATTTGCATGCATAGCAACTGCCTTAATCCAAACTAACAATGTAAAACCTTAAAGGTTTGCATCTTGGAGCCATCTTCCCCAGCTGCTTTTTTTTGGCCTTTTATCACTTTTTTTCTCTTTAGGTCATGCAACATTTTGTCTATCTGCAATACGCAAAGAGGGGGGAACCACACATTAATCACATGGACAAAGAAAAAGAAGGGTGCCATGATCGCAGCCCTGATGAAGTGAGTAATCAGATCAGCTGGGGGCTATGATCAAAACAAAGGGAGAAACGAATCAAGAAAAAATTGTGAAAATATTATCGTGAGTAAATAAAATGATTTGATAAAATGGGCATTTTAAGAAAATGTGTTCAGAAATGAATGTTTGACAAACTTTTCAAGAAAAACAAAAGTTTTCATAGTAATTTATAAGGTGTACACAAAAGTTGAAAGATCATTATTACTGTGTACTTGTCTCCATAGAGACAAGGGAGAAAGAGCAAAAAGTGAACAAGAAGTTACTGAAAAGGTACAGTTGAGAGAATGAGTGACGGCAGAAAAGAACTAAAACCTGTTTAAAATCTACAAGAAAAAAAAGGTATTTTCCTTCAGTAGAAATCCTTAAAACAGCAAAAAAAGAAAAAAAAAATTACCTGAACTAAGGGACTCAGCAATTTCTCCATGACTGAAACTCATCCCGTCTCATTTAAATTAATTATTCTCTTCTATCCCTAAAGGGGTCAGGGGAAATGTGGGAGTCCAATTTGCATGTAACAGTTGAAGTAGAAATATGATCTGAATTGTGTAATAATGTCTGAATGCAACAATTAGTAGATACAAACTAACCCATAATAGCTTTATTCATCAAACTTACATTGCACCCCAAAAGTTGGATAAATATACCCAATGCTCTAAGTGGCATAGAGGTTCATCTCTGCACAGTACAGGGAAAACACTCTGGGATGACCTTTCCAACATTTTATATAGGCACTTCTGACACTTAAAGTTTCATTAGACCCTAAGACGCATTTATTAGGGGACTTCACAAATGATAATTCACTGTTAAGTAAAATCATGCACAAAATTGTGAGTGTCGCTAAAAAATATACTGACTCCCAACTCCAGATTGTTGTGGCATTATTGTTGAAAGCATGGAACATGAAATAAAAAACAAAACAAGTATTACTTTTAGAAAGTAAAACATGCAATATTTCTTGCCACAATAATGGAACAAACCTCTCTCCATGGTTGCTAAAAGGATCTTAGAGATTAATACTTGTGTCTTCCTTCAAAAGATAACCTACTCTCAACAAAGGCCTTTTTAAAAGCTTTTGTTAAGATTTGTGAGCCTTTGTTTGTGTAGGAATCAGACCACGACATCTGTTCGACTGTATAGTTTCATATACTATTGTGTGTGTGGATCTGGAAATGGGTTGGAGTTATTAATTAACTCTTACCTTTTATTGCAATAAATAAACAAATAGGAGCTCTTAAAAAACTGTCGACACAGACATATGAAAATGGTTCAGAAACCACAAATTTGTATAGGAAGATGATCCACAGGCATTTCAAGGCTGGACTATTGTAATTCTTTACTATCAGGAAGTCCACAAGCTGTAGTTAAAAGCCTTCAGCTGATCCAAAATGCTGCAGCCAGAGTTCTAATGAAAATTAAAAAGAGAGATCATATCTCTCCTATCCTGGCTTCTCTTCATTGGCTTCCTGTTAAATCCAGAATAGAATTTAAGATCCTCCTTCTCACATATAAAGCCTTAAATGGCCAAGCTCCATCTGATATCAGAGATCTGATTGTTCCTTATGTTCCTAACAGAGCACTTCGCTCTCAATCTGCAGGTTTACTAGTGGTTCCTAGAATTTCTAAAAGTAGAATGGGAGGCAACTACCAGTTTTAGTCCGTGAGGCAGACACCCTGTCTACTTTTAAGGTTTAAAACTTTCCATTTTGATAAAGCTTATAGTTAGAGTGGCTCAGGTTATCCTGAGCTATCTCTATAGTTATGCTGCTATAGGCTTAGACTGTTGGAGAACATAGGGACCCCTTTTTCATCATTCTGCTTCATTCTATCTCTTTTCTCCCACTTTGCGGAATCTGTTAGTTCAATCTCTAACGTTCTGCTCTCTCTGCTTTTTTTCATAGTAGCTTCATCTGGTCTGTTCCTGTTTGACTGTGACTCCATCCTGGACAGAAATATCAGCTGTGCTGCTGCAATCAACACCTTTGTTTATAGATGTAGGTGTTTGGCCTGTTTTTCCAGTGTATACCTGTTTCTCTGACTAACTGTATGTGCTCTCTTCTTTCTCTGACATGGGATGAAGAGCTTTACATTTGCCTTTTGTATCTCTGCTTCTTTCTGTATATCTTATTCTGGCTCCTTGAACCCCAGTCAGCCTCAGCAGATGGCTGCTCACACAGTCTGGTTCTGCTGGAGGTTTCATTCTGTTAAAAGGGAGTTTTTCCTCTCCACTGTTGCTAGAAGCATGCTTAGTGTGAGGGATTGCCTTAAAGTCAATGAGTCGATGTAATCAGCTGGTTTTCCTTAGATAGAAAACATTAAATCAATTTGACTTGATCTGGTGAACTGTAAATTGCCTTGCGATCACATGTGTTGTGAATTGGCACTATAGAAATAAACTGAGTTGAACTGATTGTGTCACATTGAGCTCTTTTCACTATTCCTAGCACCAACAGAATGCCAGTGACCCTCTTCTGGATTAAACTGTTTTATAAGCTATTATATTTTATCCTTATCCAAGATTGACAATAATTCCCATTTCCTCTATATACTTAGGTGATTTTTTCACTGACAGTACTCCTTATTTTACTAAGAGATTTTGTATCTGTTTAGTATTTTGTCCATTTTTTTGTTGATGTAAGCAAAAGGCATAAGTAGGGCACATCTGAACTGCTGACATATGTCTAACATCTGGGCAGAGTAAGCTGGGTTAGTTCACAGATAGAAAAAAATATATATATATTTGTGTCTCCGAGGAGTTGGGAAATGTTCAGCAGTGAGATCCTCATTATAACTGCATCTTTGACTTGTTTGTCTTTTAGGAGAACTGCAGAGTAGTTTTATTTTGGTTTCCATTGTTCCATGAACAGGAACCTTAGGGGAATATACAAGCTCCATAAGGTAATGTAAGTCGTCATTGTGTCATAAGTCCATCATTTTCAGAGTTTTCCTGCCAGGGGCGTCAGCAGAATACAGTGCTTACCTATAGCAGAGCACAAGGGGGCATACAGTAATTAAAATTGTGTTGGGCAGGAAAAACCATGGAGTCATGAGTCATTCTTGTGGTGTAAATAAATCACATTCTTTCAGATTGATTTTGTTGTAGTGGTCCTAAAGTCATCTGAAATGACTCTAGCTTAGCTCTTGTAACTAAAGTTTTTTTATTTTGTAAAGTGCCCTTCACATTGACATGTTTTCTCATGAGTTTGTTCTCTGCTTCAGTACTCTTTTTAGTTCAATTTATATCTCTATCACCTCAGCATAAACAGACTATGTTGGACATAAAGGCAGGAGGCTTCCTCTTGGCAATGTTGGAGGACACACCACAGACCAATCCCAAAATGTTGCCGATGTTACTGCAATGTTAGTGGAGATTAGTGAAACCTGCTACAGTAAGTGCATTTGTAAGATGTAGACCAGCATCACATATTTACATTTATTGAAATTTGTTTATTATGATATGTAAATGGCCAAGTTAAATTATTCTGACTTGTGTCCGCCACTCAAAGTGAAAAATACATCATGTTTGTCTTGATTTTTTTTCTCTTTTTATAATAAAAAAATAAATAAAAATAATTTGGTTCAGTTTTTTTACATAAAAATTGCAAATGTATACAATATATAGACATACAGCCTAACAATTCGTGGAATCATTAGACAGCATGGGATTCATCCCCACTGTATGCTGATGACACTCAGGTATATCTGTCTATAAATCCAGATGAAACAAACCTTTACATACAGGCAATATAGCACTGCCACATTAATACACGAAAGTCAATTTCTGCACATCTATTGTTATCTGAGTTTTATTAACTAACAAAGGAAGACTCGGACAGAAAAAAAAATCACTTTTTTTGCAAACTTTGCTCAGCGGGACTTCACAAACAAGTCCATACCTTAGCCACGTCCAATTCAATTTTAAAGCCACACATCGAGTTAAAGCATTCAAGCTATCTGGGGAAACATCGGCTACTAAATGAGGAACGTAATTATCTGATCCAGATAATATTACCAAATCCTGAAAGTTCCTTTATGTTTCTGAAATTCTGTGTAGTTAAATGTTTCATTGCACACACAGTATACCTTGACTTCATTGAGTATTTTCCATTTTTTTCTCTACATATTATGATCACAAGGGTGAAATATGACATTTTAATTTGTAGGATTGTGGCTTAATTTACCAAACAAACTTGAACTAGTTCATTTATAGGTTTGTGAACTTTTAGTTAATTTTCATCTCTGTGAACTGAACTGTGAGCTCGTTCTTTTTCAATTATGAAGTGGCACACGATTACTTACCAGTGTCTTGACTTTGGCTTCCTTTTCTCTAGTGATTGGGTCATAGCTCTATGGATATCCTTCCGTTGGATATCCCGTGCATCCTGTTCCTTGAACTTCCCTTACGGTGTGCATCTCACTCTCATCTGACTGTCAGTCTTCTCATTTCTACTGAAAAGAAAGTAACCAACAAGCATTTGAACACTATTCTGTTTGTCAGTCTTTGTCTCAGAGAATTAGCCTGGAAACCCTTCCTCTAGCAGTAGTAAGGTCATGCCTCTCTCTCTCTCTCTGAGGTTCCCTCATTTTCAGCTCTTGAAACAATAATCCACTTACCTCTCCTCCTCCGTGCCCAGTAGGGATGGGAATCGAAAACCGGTTCCTGTTAAGAACCGGTTCCGTATTTTTCGATTCCATGGCATCGTTTGGCAGCTCACTGAACGATTCTTTTTTCGATTCCCGCAGCACCAGAGCCTAGAGCGCCGGCTCTGGGGAGCACGACTTACGTCACGTTTTTTACGTAAGTTACGTAAGTTACGCAAGTTACGCAAGTTACGCAAGTTGGAAGAACTATTCGAGGAGGAAGACAACGAGCTGCGGTCACTTTGTGAATCAAAGCCCCGTCTTTCCTTAGCCCAGAGGGTAGATCAGGAAATCCAGCTCTATAAAAGCTTGCCCTCCATCCCCTGCAGGGATAGCGCCACACTGTGGTGGTGGAACAAGCAAGATGTGCTGCCCTTGCTATCTGACTGGCTGAAAACTACCTCTGTGTGCAGGCTTCCTCCACCCCATCTGAGAGGGTGTTCTCCACGGCTGGAGACACCATAAGCCCTGAAAGATCCCGTATCCTTCCAGAAAAAGCAGATATGCTCATCTTTCTGCAAAATAACTGTTAATTTTCCCGACTACTGTTTTATAATTAGTATTTTTTGTTATTTAAAATAGGTTATTATCCCATCATTTGTTATTAGACATTGTTGGTTATTAAGTTTGTTCTTGTATATTTATTTTTCATTTAAACACAGATGTTACTCCAGTTTCACATTTCCTGTGGACATCTTGATCTTGTTGAGTTTGTAAGATTGTGCAATAGTTAAGTAAACAAAGTTGATTCTGATAATCAAACTGTTTGTTCTCCTTTTTCCCCCAAATTGGAATCGAAAAAAGAATCGATAAAGAATCGAATCGTTTCATAGAATCGAAAAGGGAATTGGAATCGTGAAAATCTTTTCAATTCCCAACCCTAGTGCCCAGAGAGACCCCTAGGGGAAAATCTAAACATCCAACCTCTTCTCCAACCACTTTCAATAAACCTGTGAAGCTGCTGTTTCGATAATGGTTGCCTTCTCCATAGTCAATGATGTAAAAAACATTACACAGAACAGATTTGTCACAGCATCACAAGTTGAGTCAGAGCATGGAAAAAAAGGGCCTCCCAGTGACTGAAAAAGCTGAGTTGAAACACTTGGTTTATTCACATCGTGCAGACTAAAAGTTGTTGACTTGTCATTTCAAAGTGAAGCATGTGCACCCACATTCACATTTAAACTTGTTACCAATGGCGACGGTGTGGCATTTAAACCATGTCCTCCATCACATTAGGCTCAAGCTGGCCGTCTGAAGATGAGCTGATTATAAGCGACCTGAGGGAATTGTGTTCAGTAATGGCATTGATTTGTGTTTGAGCGAGTGTGTGGATGTGTGGATGTCACACACCTTCACAAATATGCTCTAGCTGTGACTCCATCCATCAGTCTAATTACAAATGAATCCAGTTAATTCTTCATTATCATTAACCTTGACAACTCCCCCCTCTCAACCCCCCTAAGAACACAACCATCTGGTAATTCTTTCCAAACTTGCTAAATTTAAGTATTTTAAATCTCGATGCATGCAAACACACAACACCAAGGAAAGAGACAACAAGCCACACTATCTCCTGGCATTTCCAGCACTACAGAGGACTAATGTTCATCTCTCTCTCTCTTTCTCTCAGAGGAGGAAAGCAGAGCGATAAAAGTCGGAGCCTCACACGTCTACCTTGGTTAATGAACCCCTGCTGCTGGATTCTTGTTAATGGATTAGTCCATTATGATTAGTTCATGATAGCTGCGATGCCAACTCTCCGCCTGACATTTGTCATTTTACATGTGGGATCGAGCCTTCCTCATTACTTTGCTTCAATCAATCGATGAAGAGAAGCGGCTCAATTTGAACCTGATTGATGAAACAGAAGATAAATGTCTTTAATTCAGTTATTTTCAACATATTGTGCTTCTTGCATAAGCTGATCTGCAGATAAAGAGATATAACACATATCAAGTTATTCACTATGAACTAAAGATTCTGTTCTCTGTATTGATTATCATGTAAGAATTGTTCTTGACAAGACCCTTTTGTAAGCCTTAAAAATGTGAAGTTAATTCATGTTTAGCCCTTTGAAGTCCTTATGAAATCGAGCGTAACCAATTTCTTGGAAAGTAGGTGAGATTTTGGGGGTTCTATACGGGGCCAACAGGAGCCAGTGCCCTTGTAGAACTGGTCCTGGCCCAGGGGCAGATCCAGATGGTGGTCATGCTCAACCCTAGACCATCACTGGCCGCCCCTGTGGATGTAATTCACCATCTGTAGAACGAGTGTGTTATACCTTAATGTGGAATGTCGGCTTTACATTTCAAAGTTGATATATTAAACAAAAACTTGGAGCAAAAATTAAGGCAATACTGTCAGGGCTCCAGTAATTTGAGGCAAAAAAAGCAGTTAGATTTCTCAGGGCGTTTTGTTAATAGCAGACTCAGGTAGATGCCGTTGGCCTCTAAGGGAGGAACCTCTGTGGGTGGACACAGAGGGTTGGTTATCACATGTTTCTGGAAGTGGATGATGACAAACGAGTAAGTCACTAACCTGGTCTTGAAGATGAGTCTGAGTCCAGAGATAGAGAATGGTTCTCGCTGCCTTACTGCCAACATAACAAAGTGGTCACTGCAGAGTGAGGCACAAACACAGGGGTATCGGAGGTCAGAGGACAGGCCGGAGACCAGAACCAAGCAGAACCAAAATCATGACAGCTTCAGGTAACAAATTGTTCATTGTCATTGGAAATTACAATTATTTAAATTAGTACAGAAACCAGTAAATTTGTAAAATGTTGTTGCTGCTTTTTCTTCAATATGATAAGGAGCAATAAATGGAAAAGAGAGACAAAAGTGGGATATTCGTGAGATGTTAAATGTCTTAATACAGTTTCATCTACTGTAGTCATATTCAACACAGCTACATCTGTTCAGCAAAGAAGTACTAATGTGCCATATTCCTCTGTCTCCATTCCCTGATGTATGACGGTTTAAGTATTAATTACCCTTTCTCATGGCTGCATTTTATTCACTGGATTGTCTCTAATTTCAAGCTTGTATTAATGAGATGTTCAGTATCTGTTTTTCTGTTTCTTATTTACATCTTCAAAGCAAAAGAGGCAACAGCCTCTGTTACCATGGACACCCCCACATCCCCCCTGAAGCTACTGAGTTACTCGTCTTATATAGGAATAAGTGTCACATAAAGTGACAGATCTTCATCAATTTGATAACTCATTATCTTTTAGAACAGCTTTTATATTAGAGTATATTTGACACATTATGAGAATGAAAATGCACAGATGAATATAAGGCATGGTGTAGTATTCTTCACTAGTTTATTTTAAATAGCTTTTGAAGGCAAATTACCTTATGAGAAACCTTTACTTTGTCTAAAATCAAACTATCAGAGATCTTTGTAGACCCCCATGAGTCTGGTTGTTGCCCGGGCAGAATTTTAAGATGCATTAAAATCATATTAAACTGTTCATTTGATTCAACTGTGGGTGTATAGTACAGCATATTGCAAAATTTAAAAAGAATCTGAAATCCACACAATCCACAAATAAAACTGTTTTAATTTGATCAGTGCTTATTGATCACAGTGAAAAGAATTGACGACTCTTATGAAGATATTGACTGAAGTTCAGCTAAGGGACAAATACCTTATTTTTTAAAATTACAGAATGTTGTACATCTCGAATCAGTTCCTTTATATAGCACCAATTCCCTACATGTCTTCCCAGGGAATTGTATAGAGAAACTACAACCAGATCAGATAGTCAAGATTGGTTAAAAGTGTTCTATCTAAGGCAGTGTTTTTCAACCCACGTCCTGCATGGCACGCTGCCATGCATGTTCTACATTGTTCCCAGTTTTTACACACCTGGTAACAATTGATAGCTGATTAGCAAGTTTTGCTAGCTGCAATCATTTGAATTAAATGTGCAGACAATGTGCTTTGAGTTTTCAGAAACTATTATTACTGATGTACATTCTGAAGCTCTAGGTATGACTATGAGAGAAACTGGACTAAGCACAAAACTAACCCAACTCTAGCATCTATGTTTAGAGGTTTTGTTAGCAGAAGCCCAGCTGATGTTTTCCTCCAGCACAGTTTCACAGCAAAACAGAAAAATGCCAAATGAGGCTACTAGTATAAAAAAAAAGCAGAGAGAACATAAAGTGAGCGGTTGTACCAATAAATACTACAGAGTAAGAGAATAGAAATAGAATCATGCAGAATGATGAAAAGTGTTCCTTGGGTCCTCCAGTAGTCTATGCCTACAGGAGCACAGACTACTGTGTCTATGCTCCTGTAGTCTGCTCAAAATAGCCATTGTTAGATTTGGAGTAAAACACTGGAAGCCTAAAAGCCTAAGACCACAATCTAAGCTCTAAAGGAGGCATAATATTTTGAGGTTATTTTCCTGTGGGGGGATCGAGTCTACTTCCGTTGCAGGATTAAAGGCTATAATAATCACTTATGGTACGTTTACACCAGATGTGTTCTGGGTATTAAATCATCTGATTTACATTTAAAGTAATTTTATACTCACTTCCAGCCTCTATAAACTGCAGAGGGAAATCCCCCACTGGTTGGCAGCTGCAGAGGGTTCCCCACTGGGGATTTCAAGCACTGCCAGCCACCGGACAAGAACTGCGTATTTTTAGTGACTGCACAGATTATTATTGGAGGTAGAATTTCTTGCTTAAAAATGTGTTAAAACTGTTTTTCCAACTTATCAAAGTAAGTAAAGCCAAGATAATCTCTAGCTTGAAGATACAGAAGAGAGCACAAGTAGGAGATTGGAACCAACCAGAGCATCCAGAGCATTGAAACGTCAAAGCAACTTCTGTATCTGAATCAGCATCAACATTTTATCGTTTAAGTGTTTTTGACATACATAAAGCATTCACTCTGAAGGCAATATTAGACTATACTTCATACGAGGTAAGATCAAATCGATTTTGTTCAACTCCCTCCTCTTTGACTCTAAATTACTGTATAATTGTAATGTCGGCATGATGAACATACAGTAGCAGCCGCTGATGGCCATGTGTCTAGATGAGTCAGTAGCCTTTATTTTCTCCTTGTCCAACTTGGTAAAGTGCCATCTGACCATCAACAGCAGGCAAGGCGACCCCAAAATTTCAGTTGCCAGGAGTAAGACATATACTCAGTAGTAATCTATTTTTCTGGTACATATGATATAGTGTAACAGAATCTCATCTGGGACATTCTCAGTCATTGGATGTGCAGAGGGAGTTCTTCCAAGCCTTTGGGTCCTAGCAATGAAATGAAAGGCTGTTGTTTGGGTCCAACATGGTAAGTTCTGTAACATGCTACAAAAATATGTCATAGTAAAAGTCTCCTTCTCAGTCTGTGCATATCAGTCTGCATATCCTGTATAATGACTACACCCATTCTGTATGAAGATGATTCAGATGAGACAACCTTCAGTGTTTCGATCATACAAAGGCAGTACTTGGTGAGAGGTTCGGTCTTCTTTGATACTGTCACCAGTCTGTTATCACTGTGGCCCCCAACTCACTTATTGGACTTCTTTTCCAGTTCTGTGAGTGAATGCGTTTTCTTTCTCAAAGTGACTAATGAACTTCCTCAAATGATTTGTCATTCCTACGAAGTGTTTCTCATCCCTCACTGACATTTCTGGGCTCTAGTATTGTAGTGATTGCTTTCACCTTGCCATGCTCTGCACCTGCTCCTTAAGCCTCTAAGTACTGTATATTAGAGTAACTTTAATTTAACATGCAATCATCACCTAAAATATTTGATCCTTCCTAAAGCCACATGAACAACCTTTGCAGTCACTTATCATGTTCAGTCTGTGTAACTCACCATATACAGTAGCAGCCATTCAAAATGGCCCTTCCCAGTCAAGCGCAAGCCGAATGGCAGCCCGCTTCCATCTGGAGTGACCCCGTCCTTCTTGTGGGCTTGCATATTCTATTACTCTGAAGCACACTTTCACTGAATTACAGGGTCTGACCAGGAGCAGGCGCTTCTCTTTAGATCTTAATGTCTACAAATCATGACAGAAAGAATAGTTTATTACAGAGATTGATGATTAAAAAGGAATCTTAGGGAACAAGCCAAGGGCCCATCAAGGAAACTGGGGAAATTCTGAATGGCTACTGTAAGAACATGACCAATGTAACAGATGGTACCTTCAAAACTTTCTATAATGTGTTGTGTTAAACAGTTGATAATATTCCAGTACATATAATATTCCTGTATGCCAGACCTCAGACAGTTGGGACAGTTCTGCTGAAAAATGTAAAAATTAATGCTATCAAGAAAAATTATTTAGGGAGTTGTATCTGCCAGAACCCTGAGGTGTTGTTGAATTTGAAAAGGACTGCGTCCAGCCAGCTGATGTATCTCTTTTCTGTCATGTTGACTCCTAGATCAGTGCATATATTTGTTTGTTTCCTTTACCTTTGAGAATGACCTTAGGACATGCACACCATTCTGTGGGTTGCTAACTTTAGAGATAACACAAGAAAGGGAGAGATATCACTATTGAAAGAGCAAAATGTTTTGTTCCCACTTGAAACACAATAGTGTACTCAGCCTTCCTTACCAGTGCTTAGGCAACTGAGAAAGTCCTGTTTTACTGCTTTCTGTGATCTTCACCAGTTGTCTGTCTATCTGATGTAGTGCTATTGATCCTTTGCAGCTAAGCAGCTTAATCTTTTTAACACATACATATATTCGTGCTGTGTTCCATATCTGTTCATTAAAGTTCCTCAAAATATGCCCGCTATATTTAAATGTTGTCCTCCAGGCCCTTAAGGCAATCATTGCTTTAGTGATTTTGCAATGACACTGAAGCGGTTTGCAGCCGAGTGTGAAGCGGCCAGGATGAGGATCAGTGCCTCCAAATCCGAGACCATCGTCTTGAGCCGGAAAAAGGGTAGAGTGCCTTCTCCGGGTTGGGGACTATGTACTGCCCCTAGTGGAGGAGTTTAAGTATCTTGGGGTCTTGTTCACAAAAGAGGGAAAGATGGAGCAGGAGATCGATAGGTGGGTTGGTGCGGCGTCTGCTGTGAAGTGGGCACTGTACCGGCTGTTGTGGTAAAGAGAGAGCTGAGCCAAAAAGCAAAGCTCTCGATTTACAGGTCGATCTACATTCCAACCTTCATCTATGGTCATGAGTTTTTGGTCATGACCGAATAAATGAGGTCCCAGATACAAGCGGCTGAAATTAGTTTTTTTCCGTAGTGTGTCTGGGCTCTCCTTTAGAGATAGGGTGAGGAGCTCAGTCATCCAGGGAGGACTCAAAGTAAAGCCGCTTCTCCTCCACATAGAGAGGAGCCAGATGAGGTGGCTCGGGCATCTGATTAGTAAGCCTCCTGGATGTCTCTCTGGTGAGGTGTTCCAGGCACATCCCACCGGGAGGAGGCCCAGGGGGAGACCCATGACACGCTGGAGGCACTATGTTTCTCGGCAGGCCTCGGAGTGCCTAGGGATTCCCCCGGAGGAGCTGGTGTAAGTGGCTGGGGAGAGGGACGACTGGGCCTCCATACTGAAGCTGCTACCTCGCTACCCGACCCCGGATAAGCAGAAGAAGATGGATGGATGGATGGATGGATGGATGGATGGATGGATGGATGGATGGATGGATGGATGGATGGATGGATGGATGGATGGATGGATGGATGGATGGATGGCAAAACAGCTTAACAATGTAGACCTTCTAGGAGGCTGTAGAGTCTAAAAACTCTCCATGATAAAAGAGTCAGTTTTGTAGATGTAAAGGAAATTAAGTTTTTAAACATATTAATTGGACCAAAATAAGGATAAATGAATTAGATAATTAAAATTAAAATGATAACGCCCCTATGGTTCCTCTTCTATCAATTCTGGATAACTGAGTTTTTCTGCACATCCTCTCTCTGTCTTGTGTAGTACTATTTTCTTGGGTGGCTGATCTTTTGAAAACTAAAATGCAATGCTTTTTTTCTTTTCTTTTTTGTGGACCTCCTATTGGTTTGTAAGGTAAACCTGAAAGCTTTAAGAATTTAGATATTTGAGTTGCTTTAATTAGTCCTAAAATCCAACGGGAGATTATTACAAGACACAAAGCAATAATTACTTAACTTCTGAACAAAACATGGACTAAAACTGGGACTAAATCAAGTGGCCGAATTAGAGCAAACAAGGGGTAAAACTAATTAAAAGACCACTGGGTATAGAGAAAACAAACCATTTGATGTCAATTTTGTGTGATCGTACACCCAGTCTCCACCTTGATAATTTAAGCTAGCTGCTGTATATTTTATGCATATTTACTCAAGTAATTGATTGCTTAAAATCCTCATTAATTTACATTGTGAACTATCTTAGTCCAGATAAGATAAGATAAAAACGACATACCTTGTAATAACTGCTCAGAAATCCCGGTCTTATTTAATATCTGGCACAAGTCCTTCAGCTTTGCTGCTGTCAGGTGGGCTGGTGCAAAAATACAGACTGGATATGAACCTGGCATGTCCTCTGAGTTAGCATTAAGGTTGTGTTAGAAGCCTGCATTTTTATCATCATGGTATTTTTAGATATGAATAAGTTGAATGGAGTTGAGTGTTAATGTTTGTCATTTTTCATTATGAAAAATTGATGAAATGGTGTGAGAGCATGTGAAAACATTGAGATGTGTGAGTCTCACGCCTAATGGGGGAGAGTTGACAGCCCTATGCTGGTCAATTTGGGACTACAGGCATCTGGAGAAGAGCTACAGACAAGCTAAAGATATCCCTTATAAAACCCAAAACAAATAAGGGTGTGTACAGTAGTAGGTGTTCGAAATGTACCCACTTTCCTTGATGGGTCCTTGGCTGCTCCTTGGCTGGTCCTCTACAACTCCCTTTTCATCAATCTCTGTAATAAAATATTCTTTCTGTCATGATTTGTGGACAATAAGATCTAAAGAGAAGCATCAACTCCTGGTCAGACCCTGTAATTCAGAGAAAGGATGGAGTCAGAGTAAAAATTATGCCTTGAAAAGAGAAGGCCAGTGGCTGGAAGTTGGAGGGGATTTCGTTGGGAGCTGCAGGGAAATTGGCTGGCATTTTACTGGGAAGGGCCCTTTTTAAAGGCTGCTACTGTAGTTCTGCATCTTTCACACAGTGTAAACATGATGAAAAGTATCTTAGTTCAGCTTAAATCCCAAGATGTTATAACAGCATCCGAGAGTAAAAGGGGTTGAAGTCAAATGTGTAATTCAAAATGTGTAAATGATGAAGAGGTTGCAATACTTTTAAGACGCATTGCATTTAATGTTTGAAAATCTTCCGAGAATGCCCTTAGTTGCATTGTTCCAGTTGTTTAAGCTGCAAAACTCTTGAGACACCTAATTATATGTTCTGCCTCAACAGACTGAATATCTGTCAATAAAGAAAAAAAAAACACTGCACTCACCACTGGTACAAACTGATAAAAGTTTTAACACCTGCTGTCTCGCCAATAAGTAGTCACTGTTCTACACACCTTTATTGCAGATATGTTGCGTGAGAATGAGATCTGCTCTATTTCTATAGAGCTTATATTCTTATTTTATGAGCATCTTTCATCTGACAAAATTAACCACAGGGCACAACCATCTCTGATAGATATCACAGGTAAAACAGACTCACTCGCTGTCCTGTCAATTTCTGATCATTGCAACACTGAGTTGTGACAGAATATCTGTTCAATAAAAAAGCATTGGATCATCAGGGAGTTAATTTAAATGCTATCTCAAGATTTTCCCTGACATGTGTTCTGAATTCCTCTAGAGGGGGTAGTGTTGTTGGACTTTGAGACAGACAGCTAAACAGGTTACAGTAGCAGCCATTCAAAAGTCAATCGCCAGACAAATGGCAGCCAATTTCCCTCCAACTCCCATTAACATCACCTCCAACTTCTAGCCACTGGAGTGACCCTTTCTTGCACATTTTTTTACTCTGACTCCACCCTTTCACTGAATTACAGGGTCTGACCAGGAGATGAAACTTTTCTTTAGATCTTAATGTCCACAAATCATGATAGAAAGAATATTTTATTACAGAGATTCATGTTTAAAAAGGAATTGTAGGAGCCAACCAAGGAAAAGCCAAAGACCAGCCATGGACCAGCCATGGACCGGCCAAGGACCTGCCAGGGACCTGCCAAGGACTAGCAAAGGACCAACCAAGGACCTGTCAAAGACCAGCCAAGGACTAGCCAAGGACCAGCCAAGAACCCATCAAGGAAAGTGGGAAATGTTTAATGGCTACTGCTGTATGCAGCTGTGCAATATAGATTAAACACATGTTGCCTATTTCCAACCAATGTACATTTGGGCCAGTTCATCGCACTCTAATCGAAGCCCACTACAGATGCAGGGCTAGGGCCACTTAAGTTGATAAATGTTTTAAAACACCTAACAGTACTGTTTGATTTACACTTTTTAGGAAACATTGTGTTTAGTGAAAACTTGAGATTTCTAGGGATAAATGTTCCCTTTAAGCTGCATGCTTGTGAAATAAACCTCTACTTCTGTGTTCTCAGTGCACAAAATAATCTATGCAGATTATAAAATAAAGTCCAATTGTTTAACAATTAAAAATCAACAATGAAAATACGAGACACAATTCAACAAAAAAAATGGCAATTTAAGTCAGTTTTGTTAATAATCTAGTGATATTTAACATGATTTTTTATTTATGGATATTTATGAAATGCTTTAACTATTATATAATTTACATTAGTAGCAATACAAAAAACTGTGTAATTAAAGAGTCACAAGAAGAAACTAAGAGTTGCAGGAATTTCTACTGTTTTACAAGCTACAACACAAATGTCATGGTTTTTAAGTGCAGAACTACATGAAGACCTAACACACATACAGAACTAACACAGAAGGCAAGAGCAGTTTCAGAGGTTTATTAAACAAAGAGCAAAGAACACGAATACTGGAAGCTGTGGCTCGGTAGAGCAGACGGTTTATCGCCGCAGGCAGGACTTGATCAATCTGCGGTGAGAACAAAAGTCAGACACTGAGATCGGGAGAACGAGTGAGGGGAAACGTTAATTCAACCTACCACCGGATGAAGGAACCGGGCCTGGGGAGTGGAGAGACGGACTCAGTGCAGAACCTTCCAAGATGTTGGCTGGTGACCGAGATACAGGTGGGTGGGTGATGGAAGTCTGTGAGGAGGGGCCCGAACAGCGGCTGAGGAGGAATCCGGGGGCAGCTGATGGAACCAGAGGGACTTGACAGGGTCTCCAGCCCGGCTTGGTACCACCAAGAGAGCTGGAGGGATTGTTCGGAGGTGCATTCAGAACAGTCGGAACCTGAGATCTTCCACTGAAGATGTCAGAGCACGAGGAATCGCTGGAAAGGTTTTCCATAACAAGAAGTGACCTGGGAAACACAGGAGACTAGGGTTAGTGCAGGAAAAAGGCAATCTGTCACAGACATAAGCCTCTAAGCGTACCAACAAGGTTAACACTCTGGCGTCCATCAACTGTCAGAGCGCTGCTTATGTAGTGCGGCCACATGCCGCTGAACGAGCCACAGGAGTGTACCATGCCCACCTGTCAGCTCCAGCCACTTGCGGAGAAGGGAGAGAAAGCGAAACCCGGCAGAGTCAACAATGTCATTGTGCAAAAATATAAATGCTTTAATGCTAACAAAAAGTTATGTCTGAGAGGTGTAATGTCAAATTATTTCAGAGCAACTCCCCCACCCTGGCTAAGGCAAGACTCTTACATATAGCATATTACACATGAACAGACAATTTTTAGCTTTTTCATTGAATACAATTCAGCTTATTCATATAGCGCCAATTCACAGCAATTGTAATCCTAAGGCTTTAAAGTTTTCTATCTAAGGAAAACCAGTTGAATGCATTGACTCATTGACTCAAAGGCAATTCCTCACACTAAGTATGCCTGTAGCGACAGTGGAGAGGAAAAACTTTCAATAGGAAGAAACCTCCAGCAGAACCAGGCTCAGTGTGAGCGGCCATCTGCTGAGGCTGACTGAGGTTCAAGGAGACAGGAGCAGAGATACATAAGGCAACTGTAAAAAGCGACCTGTCCAGGAAACACACAGCCAGGCAGACGAGCTCAGAGCCAGTTCCCATGTCAGAGGATGAAGAGAGCACATCCAGTTAGTCACAGTCAGAGAAACAGGACTACACTGAAAAATAGGCCGATCTCCAACATCTATAAACAACAGTGTTGGTGGCAGCAGCTAGGGTTGCGCCAGGAATTTTTGGGCCACATGAAAGAAATTGATATTACTGCTGGATTCTTTTTTATTTGAAAAATATAGCAGGACAAATCTTTTCTTTTTCTTTTAACTAAACGATGTTTTTTAAAATAACAATTTTTATTAAAATATGTTTATTAAAATATGTTATTTTAATAAACGATGTAGCTCTCTATAACCTGGGCTTACACACACACACAGACGTATGTATATATATATATATATATATATATATATATATATATATATATATATATATATATATATATATATATATATATATATATATATATATATATATATATATATATAAAAGGTATACATATATACCTTTTGCCTAAGAGTGCACATCTGATGTTGCTCACACAACAGTGGTCCTCTGTGTACTCAGGGGGCTTGTATGTATGCCCAGACACATGGAAAATTAAAGGAGAACACTACAAGGGAGTCTTGCTGTGGCTTGAGGGGAAAGATGTCAGGTCACAGGACAACAACCTTTCGGTAAAGAATGAACTGTTGTTTAAAACATGGTGATACATCTTTATGTTATGTTATTTCCACTACCAGCCAAGCATGGTTAAATTAGAAATAAACTCAAATTTAAGCATTTGCTGTAGAAGTGAGGAATAGCGTAGGTTAAGAATTGTTTCTGAGGATGTTTTAGTATGGTATATAATACATTTTAGTGTAAATGGATTTTGTGCAGTCATATATTTTAGAAAATCATTTATGAAAACACCTTTCTCTGACTGTATCGGGAATCATTTGCAGTCTCTAAGCTGATGGGCACATACAGGAGCATGAAGAGATGGCTGTTGAGGGAATGAACTGACTAGCAGTGGTGAAATATAGATGTCAAGACCCATTTTTTATGCAAGGAAAGTAATGCTTGGAAGGGTGCTAATGTTAGCCTGTCTTGCTATCACTACACCCACCATAACTCCACCACACGGAGTGATTCTAACCAGCCAGATTTGAAAAAATCACTAAAACAGTCTATTAGTCTGGAAAGGAGCTAGTAGAATCCAATATCAAAGGTAGGATAAACACAAACAGCAGAAATTCAATTCAATTATATACTGACACATGTAATATATTATTTAAATGCTTGTTATTCATCATCATATATGAACTGAAAGTCTAAATCTTTGTTTGCTTTGCTTTAGAAATACCTATTTCTGATTATATAGGAGTCGGTGTGTGGAGATCTTTTAAAGAGGAGGAGACGCCCCTTAACACTTGTCTTGTCTCAAAAGTGGGGTAAGCCATCTTGTATGGTTTGGCTTGTTGGAGCAGTAGCTAAGGTCAGCTAAGGACTCAGTGCAGCATATAACCCAGTGCAGGTGGTAGACTGCATCCCATGTAAGTAGCACCAACAGCAATTCTTCCTGCTGAAGAAGGGACGGCCTTCTAGCCTGATAAACCAGTCTAAATGTGAGATCAAATGTGTAATTTAGTCTGCCGCAGATGAATGAGACATCGGAAGATTGTTGATGAGAACAACCCCTTGTTTTTCAAATCATGTCAGTGCCCAATGGCCAATGCCCTGACCAATGAGTGTAACTGACTGTGACGTAGTAAGTGCAACAGAAATCTGGTGATGGTGGTGGGAGGGGTGTAAAGAAAGGCCATGGCCGTTTCTCAATTCACTCATTTTTGCCTACGAGTTTGTTCTAGCCTGGATCAATGCCCCAGGCCCTAGAACTAGCGGGAAATATATGCACAGCTCTAGAGCACGTTTGCACGGTATGACTGCTAGTTACAGCTGGGTACAGAATGCATGGGCTGGGGTTCTTTTTCTTTCACCTTTTCTCACTCATTGCACTCTCTTAATTTTCTGTCTTCCTTTTCCTTATTCGTCTGCTTCTTCCCTGTGGTCCACACAATCACAAGCACACGGTTTGATGCTACCTGGGTCTAGGTATAACTATTTATTTAGAGGCATGTACTTTTCATCTTCTCACTCACACCTATGGTGAATGTAAGGTTTGTGACATGGAATGTGCATGGGGCTGGCACCAGAGAGAAACAGCTTAAGATTTTTAACCAGCTTAAAAGATTAAATGCAGATGTTGTCTTATTGCAAGAAACCCATAAATCAGCGGCATCTATAAGTGATCTTAACTCCCCTGAGTTCCCTGATGTGTTTGCAGCCTGCTATAACTCGAGACAGAGAGGGGTAGCTATTTTAATCCACAAAAACCTCAGTTTTACTTTATTAGACAAAATTATAGATCCTGAAGGCAGATTCATCATAATTAAAATATCTATTTATAACCAAAAGTTGTGTATTGTCAGCATATATGGTCCAAATGTTGACGACCCCTCATTCTTCCACAAAGTTTTTCATTCACTTTCAAAGCACGGGGATTGTTCTCTAATTATTGGGGGTGACCTCAACTTTGGTCTAAATGGAGAAATGGACAGGTTGAGTACAACAGGGACCCAGCGCAGTTGGCAATCATTAAATGTAGTCAAACAATACATGAGTGATTTTGGTCTTTGCGATGCATGGCGATCTCTTCATCCTAACAGTAAGGAATACACTTTCTTTTCCAATGTCCATCATTCCTACTCTCGTCTGGACTATTTCCTAATCAGCAGCTCACTGCTGTCTGATGTCTCAGATGCTGTAATCCATCCTATTGCTGTCAGTGATCATGCTCCTGTTACTTTAACCCTAATAAATAAAAAAATAGCCCCACAAAACAAGAGCTGGAGATTAAATACATCACTGCTTAAAGATGAAGAGTTTCTCAAATTTTTCAAGGAAGAGTGGGCATCATACTTGGTGTGCAATGATTTACCAGGAACATCAGCATCTATACTATGGGAGGCAGGGAAAGCAGTGATGAGAGGTAAAATTATTTCATTTTCATCTCATAAAAAAAAGTTAGAACAAAAAAAGATCCAGGAATTAGAGGGGAAAATAAAGTTACTAGAAAGCTCGCTAGATGAGGAAAAGTTAGGGGAAATCCGTAAAATAAAACTAGAACTAAACGAATTTATTTAAAAACAAAATAAATTTTTAATTCAAAGACTTCGAATTGACAACTTTGAACATAGCAATAAGTCAGGAAGCTTCTTAGCTAACCAGCTAAAAATAAACAAAGAAAAAACGACTATATTTGCAGTTACAGATTCAATTGGTAATACATTACAGGATCCGGAGGATATTAACAATGCCTTCCAAGATTTCTATAAATCTTTATACACATCACAGTTAAATCCATCAGATAATGATATCAAGCGATTTCTGGATAAAATAACTCTTCCTAAATTATCAGAGAGTCAAAGAGCGACCCTGGACTCACCGCTGTCTACAGCTGAAGTTCAGGAAGCATTAAAAAACATGCCAAATAATAAAGCTCCAGGTCCAGACGGGTTCCCTACTGAGTTCTATAAAGAGTTCTGGGACATTCTGGCCCCAACGTTCCATAGAATGCTGCAGGAAACTCTAGATAATGGCAAATTTCCAGTTAATATGAATTCTGCCACCATTAGTCTCCTGCTTAAGCCAGGCAAAGATCCTATGTTTCCGACCAGCTATCGTCCCATATCCTTAATTAATGTGGATATTAAAATAGTCTGTAAAGCTTTAGCAAAACGGTTAGATAAAGTCACTCCTCTCATAATCCACCCAGATCAAACTGGTTTCATTAAAGGGAGGCAGTCAGCTGCTAACACACTGCTGAATTTAATAGATTATTCCTACAGCAAAAATCTTAAATCCTATATATTGTCCTTAGATGCAGAAAAAGCATTCGATAGAGTAAACTGGAAATTTTTATTTGCTACTCTACATAAATTTGGCTTTGGCAATTCCTTTATAAATTGGTTAAAAATATTATACAGCTTCCCAACAGCCTGTGTCAGGACAAACAATCAAACATCTTCCAGTTTTTGTCTCCAGAGGGGCACCAGACAGGGATGCCCACTCTCCCCCTCACTTTTTGCTATTTTTATTGAGCCTCTGGCTGCTACAATCAGACAAACAAATATGATTAAAGGTATAAAAGGCATGAAAATGGAGCATAAAATTAGTCTTTACGCAGATGATGTATTACTTTATCTCCAGCACTCAAACACTTGCCTCTCTCAAGTGATTAGTTTACTAGAATCTTTCTCAAAAGTCTCAGAATACTCTATAAATTGGTCTAAATCTGTAATACTACCAATTAATTGCTCTCTACAGAATCCCTCAGGTCTACAATTGCAATCAGGAAATATCAAATATTTGGGAATTACTGTGTCATCTAAACTAGCTGAGTTACCAAAACTCAACCACACCCCTCTTTTAATGAAAATAGAAGAGGACCTAGAAAGATGGAAATCGCTTCCGATCTCCCTTTTGGGTCGGGTAGCCTCAATTAAAATGATGGTCTTACCCAGAATTAACTACCTATTTTCAATGATCCCAAATAAACCATCAACCGAATGGTTTAAATCTCTAGATTCTTCCATCTCTAAATTTCTTTGGAAGGACAAACCCCCTTGTATCAGCTTAAAAACACTACAGAAAACTAAAGACAGAGGGGGACTAGATTTACCTAACTTCCAATACTACTATTTAGCAAATAGATTACAATACATCTCTAAATGGATAAAACATAATCCCTTAGATGAGCCCTGGATAGACACAGAACAGGATATATGCAGTAATATAATAATCTCAGATTTGCAGTTTATTAGCTCTAAGATCAAACGGCACCCATGTTTCAAAAATATTAACATCAGCTCTTCCCTGACAGCATGCGTGGGAATTTCTAAAAATAACGAACTCATCACTTATCCCGTGCAGTCGTACACCCATCTGGAATAACCCTGACATTCTACAAAACAATAATGTGATAAACTTTCCGTACTGGAAGAATAAAGGTATTACATATCTGGATCATTTGTTTGAGGGTACGGAGTTTATCACATTCGCTAGATTAAACTTGCAATATGGCATTAACAAAAATAAATTCTTAGAATATGAGCAAATCAAAGCTATAATTAGAAATAAATTTAAGCATATTGATGGAGGTTTAATAATTCCAACTAAAATATCAGAGTTTCTAGAGTTAACCCCCCCCAAACTACTGTCTAAGTTATACAGGACACTGACTAAACTGGATGATACAATATCTCTTCCTATTACTAAATGGGAGGAGGATTTATCAGTCAGCTTTGAACAAAACATCTGGGCTCAGTTATGTCTAAGAACTTTTAACATGACCAGAAACCCCAATTTACAATTAATACAATACAAAATCCTCCACAGAGTGCACTATACAGGTCAAAGATTATTCAAGATGGGTTTTGCGCAATCTAACATCTGTCCACAGTGCACAGGCAATCGACTTGATAATTATTTTCACGCGTTATGGTTATGCACGCCGGTTCAGAGATTCTGGGTACAGGTATGTAAGGATCTATCACTGTGCCTGGGTTGTAAAATCCCAATTTCCCCTTCAGTTTGCTTGCTGGGTAACTTTGAGGGAAGCTCTATGGGAAAAAAATCGGTTTGCTTGGCATTCACTGCATTATGTATCGCAAAGAAAACTATCCTCATGAATTGGAAGAGTAAGGATAAACTCAACATCAATCAGTACAGAGATCTGTTGTTGGATCATATTAATCTTGAGACAGCATCTGCATCCCCATCAGACCGATCTCTCTGGGCTCCCTTGATCGGCTCCATCACTTAGTGTAGTGGGGGGCTATGGGGTGCGTCTTGTGGGGCGCGGGGGCTAGTTCGGGGGTCCTTGGGTCCTGGGGGCTCGGGGGGGTGCTCGGAGCGGGGTGCCTGGCGGGTCTGGCCCGGGGGACTGTTGCCCCCGTCGGGGCGGGGTCTGGGGCGCCGCGGGGGGGTCCTGCGGCGGCCGCGTGCGGTGCTCTTGGGGGGTTCCGTGGTGGCGGACGTGGGCTACTGGCCTGGTGGCTGTGCTGCTGCTGGGTGGGGCTGGGCGCCGGGCATCGGTTCTTTTGTGGTGCTGGCCGGGGTGCTTCTGCTCTGCGGGGCGTCGGGGCGTGCCTCGTCTTCCGGTGCCGGGTTTCGGTGGTTGGCCGTGGCGCTTGCCGTGGTTGCGTCGTCCGGGGGGGGCGTGGGTGGTCGCGCCTGTGGCCGGGGTTCGTGTGTGTCTGTTGTGGGCTGGTTGCGGGCGTCGGGGGTCCCTTTGGAGTGCCCCCGGGTCGGGGTGTGGCTTCGCTCTGTTGGGGCGGGTGCCGGTGGCGCGTGGTGCGGTGCATCGTGCGCGGTTTGGGAGTGGAGGGTTGCTCGGTGTTTGGCGGCGGGGGGGGGACGGGCCGTGGCCGGCGTGGCCGTCCTCCTCTCGGCGGCCTGTGGGCGGTGCGGGGCCGGAGCGGGGTGGGTCGTGCTGCTTTCGCGCCGGGCGCGGCGGGGGTGGTGGGGTCGCGTCTGCTGCTTTCTTTTTGCTGCTTGTGCCGGCTTCTGGCGGCTGGGGCGGCCTTGCTGCTCTGGCTCTCTGGCGTGCGCCGGGTGGGGCTGCTCTGTCCTTTGCTTTGCCTTGCGGCTGTGTTTGCTGTGGTCGGTGGGGGCGGGGTGGTTTCGTTGTGTTTTTGGGTGGGGGAGTCCGCCTGGGGGCTTGGTTGGTGCCGTCGGTTCGTCCGTGTCGGCCTTCCGGTGTTTTTTCTGTTGGGGCTGCTCGGGCCCCCGCATGCCGGCGGTGCGCTGCCGGGGGGATTCCTGTTCGGCGGGCTTGCCTGTCTCCTGGGAGGGCAGGCATGTTGACTTTTCTGGGGAGGAGCATCTGGGTGGAGGGGTCCTCGTGGTGTGGCGGTGGGTGTTGGGCACTGGCTTGTTTGCGACCGTTCTTCTCCGGTGAGGGGGAGAATATTATAATTTTTTTGTTTTTGTTTTTGTTTTTTTTTTTTTTTTGTGTGGGAGGGGGTGTGTGGGGGGGGGGATCGGGGCTTGGAGTGGGGCTCGGGATTTGCGCTTAGCTGTGTTGTGTGGCTTTCTTCTTCTTCGGATTGGTGCTGTGGGACCGGTGTCGGGGGGGAGTCGTTCGGGGGCCGGGGTCGGGGTGGGGAGTGCTGGCGCCGGTGCCGGGGGTTTTTGGGCATTGCCCGGCCCACTGCGGGGTGGGTCTGGGGTGGCTCCTTGGGTCTGGGATCCCTGGGGCGCATTGCCCTTGGGCGGGGTCCCCGGTGGGGGTTCGGGTTCTGTGGGGAGTGCTGCTTGGGTTCTGGGCCGGTGTCCGCCCGGCTGTCTGTCCCTGCTGCCACGGCCTCTGGTGGGCCGGGGTGCCTCGGGGCCTGCGGGGCTGGGGGGGGGGCATGGACATTAACACCTATGGCAAGTGCTTACCCCCTCACGGGTTTGCACTCTGTAAGTGGGGGAAGGGGAGGGAGGGGGAGTAGGTATGATCTCGGCCTGGATGTCTTCTGTCGCTTGTGTGGTGAGTAGCTTGATTGTTATTGTAGGGGAGGGATTACATCTCCGGAGGGGGGGTGGGGGGTGGTGATAGAGGGAAGAAGATCTTTGAAGGGCTTTGGGTCTGGCTCCCTGTCTTGGTCCTGGTCCGTGCTGCCCCCTGGTGGGGCTTCGTCCGGGGTGGGGGCTCTGCGTGTTGCGCGTTGGCTGGCCGGCTGGGGTTGTCCCTCCCCTTATTCATTTATTTATTTATTATTATTATTTTTTTTTCTTATCTTCCTTTTATATTTTTTTATTTTTTTTATTTTATTTTTTTTTATTATTATTATTTTTAATTTAATTAATTAATTTATTTATTTTTTTTATTTTATTTATTTATCTACTTATTTTTTTTTTTTATTATTATTTTTCTGGATGGACAGGACGGGGGGAGGGTGGTGGTGTCGGCTCCGTGCCCGGCTGGCTGGTGGGTCCTGCTGCCGGTCCCGTGCCCCCGGGCTATGGTGGTGAAACTGGTGGGGCCCCCTTCTCTGGGGGGGCTCTCGGGGAACAGGGGTGCCTATTGGAGTCAGCGGGGGAGCTGGCTCCCTGGGAGTGCAGCAAGCACCCCAGTCCTTTGCTCCCCATCCCCGAAATCCTCCCTCTGCCTGCTCCATCACTCGACCACACATGTAGGTTTTTGGGGAGGGGGTCGTTACTGGAGGGCCACACCTTCTGATGACGTCCCCCACCCCAATTTTATTTTGCATTTTAGACACTTCCATCTACATCATTTTCACAACACACATCTATGTAGGGCATTTTCGGGGGGTGGGGGTCAGGGCCACCGGGGGGGGGGCTTATTTTATGGGCCTCACCACGGTCGGCCTCCTCCATCCCCTCTCGCATCTAGACATTGAGGGTTGAGGGTTGTCGAAGGGGGGGGGTGTGCTGGCACCGTCTATCTCCTGGAGGGGGGGTGGAGTGTGCCGGACACCCCCTCTTGGTACTCCCAGTTTTAATTGCATCTGAGAGCAACACGCAACAACACCACATTCGAGCGGGCGCAGTGAGGATCGGGGTCTTCTCACACCCCTGTTCTGGGGTGCGGGTCTTGGGTCCTGTTTTGGGCTCCGGTTTTTCCGCTCGCACTTCTCCTCTTGCCTATTTATTTTAATTGTAATTATTAATTAATTTATTTATTTACCTATTTATTTATGTTTTTTTTTTTTTTTTTTTTCTCTTCCTCGGTGGGGGGGAGCGGTTGCGGGCGGGTCGGTGTCTGGTGTCCGCTGTCGCATTATCGGGGGCTCTTTTTTTTTTTTTTTTTTTTTTTTTCTTTGGGGGGTTTGGCATGTCTGTTTTCTCGGGGGGCGGGCGGGCCTGCTGGGTGGGGGTCCTGCTGGCGGCGCGCCGCTGGTGTGTGGGGGTCCGGGCGGCTCCGGCGGGGGTAGTGTTGGGGGGCCGGTCTGGGCGGGCTGGCTGCGCTGGCTAGGTATTCGGGTGGGTTTTCCCTCCTGGAGGCATGGCGGGGCTCTGTTCCCGCTGATCGCGGTGGGTGGGGCTGCGGGGCGGGTGGGGGCCTGGAGTGGCTATGGCCGGCGCGTGGTGGGGGGCCGGGGCGGCGGAGCTGCTCTGGCCGCGTGTCAGGGCCTGGTGCGGGCTGCGGGGGGGGCGGCGGACGTGGCTGGGCTGCTTTAGCTTCGTCCGGTGGGGGGGCGGCGCGGTTCGCTCCGCTCTGGCTTTGTGCTGCCCCTCGGGCTGCTGGGGGGGGTGGTTGCGCCGGCTGCGGTCTGCTCTTCTTGCGGTTTTGCGCCGGGCGGCTTTTCTGCTCTCGGGCTGATTCTGTGCGCGGTGTGTTTCGTTGCGCGCTGTTGGCATCGGTCTTGGTGGGGTGGGGCTGCGCTTTTGGCCGGGTGGGCGTTTTGGGGGGGGTCCCGCGGCGCTCGTGGCCGGTTCGCGGCGGATGCGCATGGGCCCCGGCCGGGGACGGGGCCGCCTGAGTGTTTTCCTGGGTGGTGCGGTCGCGGTGGGTGTTGCGGCCGGTCGCCGGGGCTTGGTGCGGGGGGGCGGGGCGTGTTTCGGTGCTCTGTGGGGCTGGGGCGTTTCGGTCGGCGCCGTGGGGGGGCTTGTGTTCGGTGCCCGGCCCTACTTCGGGGTGGCCGGCTGCCGGCGGGGCCCGCGGACTCGTCCCCGCAGCTCCCCGGGGCGCCGGCATGGCGGTGGCTGGGGGGCTTCTTCGTGGCTGTCTCTCCTCCTGCCTTGGTGGGGTCTGGTTTCCGGGGCTGGCCCCGCCTTGGTGCCTTCGCTTCTGGGGTCCCCTTGGGCGCCTGGGGCTTTGGGTCTCCCGGCGCTGGACTCAGTGCTCTGGGGGGTGCGCCTCTCCGGCTCTCCACAACGACTATTGAGCATTTTTTTCTATGGTTAAAACTTTACATGCACAAGTTCACCCTCACAAACAACTACAGGTGCTAGGCTTCAGGTACTTAGAGATTCACTTCCAAACAGAAACCCCACATTCATATCTTCAGGTAACACAGAGTACATGTCAGACTTAATAATATTACTTTAGCGATAGTTTCAAGGTGTTGCTTTATTGTATATCTCGTACCATGTTTTTTGGTTGTGCTGTTCTTTTTTCTTTTTTTTTTTTTTTTTTTCTCCATCTCATTACAGGTGTTGAAGCAGACTGAAAATGTTTTGTCATTGTCTCCTTCCTATCTCCTCTTTCTTTCATCTTTTGTCCTGTTTTTTTTCTTTTTCTTTTTCCTTCTTCTTCTTCTGTTTTTCTGCTCTACTTACATTGCAGTGTCCATATGAACTGTAAAACTCCCTGCATAATTATAATAAAGCAATTTATATACATGAAACAAGTGGAGCGGTATGGCAATTGCGATACCGCTACACTTGTGAAAGTAAAATCTGTTGGGCTCCTTTTGGCATCAAGACAATTATTCTTACTGCCACCTTGCCAGACAGGACACTGTAAAAAAAAAAAAAAAGAACTAGCGGGCCAATCACAACACGGAGGGATGTTTTGATTTTCTGGAAACAAAGTGGGTGGGGTTTTGAGGGCAGGGCAACAAAGCTGCATGACACTGGAGAAAGCACAACAAGGAAGATGGCAACAACTATTGAACAGTTCTCATTTGACTCAGTTTTTGAATCAGTTTTGGAAGGATTAGACTTGGGGTTTTCGTTGAAACGTGAGCAGGAAGAGGCTCTACACACATTCAGTTTTAAAAAGGAGGTATTCGCTGCTTTACCGACATGTTTTTCGCAATATTGATTGACAGCTGTCACACTATGCTTGTAGCGACAGTGGAAAGGAAAAACTCATTTTTAACAGGAAGAAACGTCCAGCAGAACCAGGCTCAGTGTGAGCGGCCATCTGTTGAGGCCGACTGGGGTTCAAGGAGACAGAAGCAGAGAAACAAAAAGCAGCTGTAAAAGGCGTCCCTGTCCAGGAAACACACAGCCAGGCAGACGAGCACCGAGCTAGCTCCCATGTCAGAGGATGAAGAGAGCACATCCAGCCAGTCACATTCAGAGAAACAGGACTACACTGGAAAACAGGCTGATCTCTAATATCTATGAACAAAGGTGTTGATCGGAGCAGCACAGCTGATATTTCTTTCCAGGATGGAGTCACAGCCAAATAGGAACAGACTAGGCGAAGCTACTATGAGAAAAAGCAGAGAGGGCATACTGTTAGAGATTGAAATTATTATGATCCTTTTGATTTTTGGTCAGAGGTTAGTAAATAAAATACATAAAGTCTCTGCATTTGTTAGCTCAATCTGGGGAGATACTGTACAGGCTCTACTTTATTTGTTGGACTCCTTGCTGCAAGTACAAAGAATGATGATCTCAACAAGGCAGGTAACTGTGGTTTTTCTTTTAGTAAGGTGATTATTGGAGTTTCTCCTAACCCTAACCACCTACTGACCACAGGAGAAAGGGACCAGGCTCCTGCTACCCTTCACAGATTGATCGATGAATGGTTTAATGTAATCTGCTTTGCATTGTTTGGGATGTTAATTGTTAAAACCTTACTTTTGTAAATCTAATACAAGACATTTCATACTGGTTTTAGAAAGTGGATATCTGCAGAACACAGGCCAGTACCACTGATGTGAAACAACACACTCGTATGTAACTAACCATGAAATTGAAAATGGTGCTTATTGTTGAAAATAAATAAGCTGGTAAATGCTTGCATTAATAACCTCATAATGTTAAAGTCACATGATTAAAGCAAGAATGGATTCTACCTTTTTCTGCAGTTTTTATTTAATTGGTGCTGAGAATTAGCCTGAATACCTGAGATTGAAAGCCCACTGTTTAGAAGTTTTTTTTTTTCTAATTGTGTCATAACAAAAAAAAAGAAAAAAAAAGCGGTTAAGCAGCTGGAGAAGAAGTAAATGTCTAGTTTTATTTTCAGTGATTCAGTTACGGTGTCACGATCAGTCTTTAACAAAAGGTTGAATTTTCTTAGATTAAATACAAGAAAATTGGTAAATATGAGCCTCTTTGAGTCACTGAGGTCTGATTTACTCATAAGAGGGTATTAAAGATATTGTGAAGGATTTTTTTAAAAGACCCACCCTCTCCACTTTGAAAAAATAATGCGTGTGTGAGAGCATGCACAAGCCCATTTCTTCTAGTGCAAGCTGTATTTAAAAGTTGCTGTTCTCATAGCTCATATAGCATGCTGTGCCCAAACGTCCTTTGTGACCCCTAAATCCCTCAATCACTATACAGAGTGGGGAATATATAGGGGACTTTATAGCGAACTCAGTTAACTTACTGTTCGGACAGATGATCACTGTTTTTTGCTCCATTGGTCACGTAACTCCTCCTTCCCTGTGCGATCTTAATTAGTTTCCGCTGTTGAGTAGCAATAGCCTATGGCAACAGAGGGCCGCTGTGACAGCAAATCCAATGTTTTGCGAGGAGAGCTTTTAGCACAAAGCATTCTGGGATATATCTACCTCTTTTGAGGTCTTTCTTTTATTCTCATACAGAAAGGTGAGCTTTAATGACTGTCTGAAACCATAGCTAACCACATATATACACCTGAAAGTGCACATATGCAGAAAAAGATAGCTAACGGGGCGAGCACGTAGGATGGCCTTACGTAAACCTATCACCAGAGCGATTGTGTATTAGGAGGACCACTTAATTAGATGATCCAACTGGAAATGCAAGATCATCCTTTATATCTTTAATATATCATGGTTAGGAGAGAAATCAGTTTTCTAATCAATTCATATGGATAAGGTTAAATGTACAACCTTCCAAAGTTATTTCGGATGTTTGTGTGTTTTTCAGTAAAAGTTGAATATAACGGATAGGAAGCTATGAGTCTCAGTATTTAGGCGTGGATTTTTCTCTTTTTTTCATTAATAGAGAGACAGGCTTGAAAAGTTCTGTCTTGGCAACTAGCATGAAGTTTCCTAGAAGATGTTTCACCTCTAATCCAAGATGTTTTTCAGTTCTAACTATTTGTGGGGAGCACTGAGATTAATATACTGTAAGTGGAACAAATAATTATGGGTGGAAAAAAACTAAAGGTGGCTCTGATCCCTCCCACTGGATTGGCCGTGGAGGTCACCTCGGGGTTTTAATGGTCGTAAGGGGGTTCTGATGGCTCGTTAATTCCCTGGTCAGGGTGGTTTCAGTCACATGCCTCAATGAAGTGTAAATCAGGTGAGGGCGGGTGAGAGGTGAATCTTCAGAATATTGTTCTTAAAAATGCTTTGTAAGTAGGTGAAAGGTAATGTCTAAGACCACCCCGTCTGTTGAGAGATATTTTATCCAGGTTAACAAAGACGGCTTCCTTAACCCCTCGCTCAAGCCATCTTCCTTCCTTGGCCAAAATATGGACAAACCAGTGTCCTTTAGCCTTTAGCTGAGAGCAGTCCTGAGGAGTCCCCCACCCACGTGTTCAGCTCTGCGCCTGTGTAGCGCTTTCCTTTGTCACTTTAATTTAAAGGTCTTTGCACTCTTCACTACTCTCAACGGCATAAAGCACATTGAGGACATAGGGACCCCCATTTCATCATTCTGCTTCATTCTCTCTATTCTCCCAATCTGCACACAATGTTAGTTCTTTCTCTAATGTTATGCTCTCTCTGCATTTTCTCATATTAGCTTTGCCTCATCTGTTCCTTTTTCCTGTGACTCCATCCTGGAGAGAAATATCAGCTGTGCTGCTTCCATCAACACCTTTGTTTATAGATATTAGAGATCAGCCTGTTTTCCAGTGTAGTCCTGTTTCTCTGACTGTGACTGGCTGGATGTGCTCTCTTCATCCTCTGACATGGGAGCTGGCTCGGAGGTCATCTGCCTGGCTGTGTGTTTCCTGGACGGGGCCGCCTTTTACAGCTGCTTTTTGTATCTCTGCTTCTGTCTCCTTGAACCGCAGTTGGCCTCAGCAGATGGCCGCTCACACTGAGCCTGGTTCTGCTTGAGGTTTCTTCCTGTTAAAAGGGATTTTTTTCCCTCTACACTGTCGCTACAAGCATGCTTAGTGTGAGGCATTGCCTTCGAGTCAATGAGTCAATGCAATCAACTGGTTTTCCTTAGATAGAAAACTTTCAATCAATTTGACTGTATGATCTAGTTGAACTGTAAAGTGCCTTAAGATGACTTGTGTTGTGAAATAGCACTATATAAATGAATTGAATGAATATATATATATATATATATATATATATATATATATATATATATATATATATATATATATATATATATATATATATATATATATATATATTAGGGATGGGCCGATTTATGAAAACCGTCAGAATCGTTCGGTTCGACTGTCTCGGTTCGGTTCGCGTGTGTTTCGTTCGGTTCATGCGCTGCTCCTTTTTCTCATAGAGGAAGCGATTACACTCCAGAGCAAAAGGTGGCGGTACTGAGACCAAAGCCAACCGCCAGTAGTAAACAAGAAGAAGAAGAAACGAAGCAGCTTAGCCGGGTGTAGCAGAAAAAAAATCAGTTGTTGTGGAGAATTGTGTCGGACTGGCGAGTGGGAAAGAACAGGAGTTGGAAGACGTGCCAGCAGCACTTTATAGGTCTGCTGTATGGGACCACTTTGCATTTAGAGTGACCTACGATGTGGCTTCGTCCGCTCCCCTCTGAGTTCCTTGGAGATGGTAGAGAGCATGTAACCTGACAACAGCCAGATGCATGTGGCGGAGCGAGACATGAGCGAGACATGCATCTGGCTGTTGTCAGGTTAGAGAGCATGCGCCAGATGATTCAATTCAAAGCAGCAAAACATACGGAAATGATCCAGGGTTTCCGCGGATCATTTAAAATAATTACAGTCCATTATTTTTGGGGGGATTTTTTTCATTAATTTCATAATTTTTTATGGAATTTCGGTGTAACAATCAACATGTATCGAATCGAACCGAAAACCGTGACCAGAGACCGTGAATCGAACCGTGGATTTTGTGAATCGTTCCACCCCTAATATATATATATATATATACACTCACCGGCCACTTTATTAGTTACACCTGTCCAACTGCTCGTTAACACTTAATTCCTAAGCAGCCAATCACATGGCGGCAACTCAGTGCATTTAGGCATGCAGACATGGTCAAGACAATCTCCTGCAGTTCAAACCAAGCATCAGTATGGGGAAGAAAGGTGATTTGAGTGACTTTGAACGTGGCATGATTGTTGGTGCCAATCTGAGTATGGGCTGGTCTGAGTATTTCAGAAACTGCTGATCTACTGGGATTTTCACGCACAACCATCTCTAGGGTTTACAGAGAATGGTCCGAAAAAGAAAAAACATCCAGTGAGCGGCAGTTCTGTGGGCGGAAATGCCTTGTTGATGCCAGAGGTCAGAGGAGAATGGCCAGACTGGTTCGAGCTGATAGAAGGGCAACAGTGACTCAAATAACCACCCGTTACAACCAAGGTGGGCAGAAGAGCATCTCTGAACATCTCAGAATTTGGCGTCTACAACATGAAAGCATGGATCCATCCTGCCTTGTATCAACGGTTCAGGCTGGTGGTGGTGGTGTCATGGTGTGGGGAATATTTTCTTGGCACTCTTTGGGCCCCTTGGTACCAATTGAGCATCGTTGCAACGCCACAGCCTACCTGAGTATTGTTGCTGACCATGTCCATCCCTTTATGACCACAATGTACCCAACTTCTCCTGGCTACTTTCAGCAGGATAATGCGCCATGTCATAAAGCTGGAATCATCTCAGACTGGTTTCTTGAACATGACAATGAGTTCACTGTACTCAAATGGCCTCCACAGTCACCAGATCTCAATCCAATAGAGCATCTTTGGGATGTGGTGGAATGGGAGATTTGCATCATGGATTTGCCGACAAATCTGCGGCAACTGTGTGATGCCATCATGTCAATATGGACCAAACTCCCTGAGGAATGCTTCCAGCACCTTGTTGAATCTATGCCACGAAGAATTGAGGCAGTTCTGAAGGCAAAAGGGGGTCCATGGGGTACCTAATAAAGTGGCCGGTGAGTGTGTGTATATATATATATATATATATATATATATATATATATATATATATATATATATATATATATATATATATATATATATATATATATATATATATTTATATAACTATTTTGTCACCCCTCTTGGGGTGGTATGTGTCATCCTCAAGTTCAGGTCCTGGGAGTTTGAGGGTTCTGCTCAGTATCTTAGCTGTTCCTTGAACTGCACTCTTCTGGACAGAGACCTCTGATGTTTTACCTGGAATCTGCTCTAGCCACTCTCCCAACTTGGGGGTCACAGCCCCCAGTGCTCCAATTACCACTGGCACCACTGCTTATCTTACTTTCCTCATATTTTCTAGCTCCTCTTTCAGCCCTTGGTATTTCTCAAGCTTCTCGTGTTCTTTCTTCTTGATGGTGCTGTCGCTTGGGATTGTCACATCTATCACTACTACCTTCTTCTGCTGTTTGTTGATCAACACCATGTCTGGTTGGTTAGCCATCACCAGTTTGTCAGTCTGGATCTTGAAGTTCCATAGGATCTTAGCTCGGTCATTCTCAACTACCTTAGGAGGTGTCTTCCATTTTGACCTTGGGACTTCCAGCCCATTCTCATGGCAGGTGTTCCTGTACACTATGACAGCTACCTAGTTATGGCGTTCCATGTATGCATTTCCTGCCTGCATTTTACACCCTGCTGTTATGTGCTGTATTGTTTCAGAGGCATCTTTGCACAGTCTCCAGTGGGGGTCCTGCATGGTGTGGTAGACCCCAGCCTCTATTGATCTTGTACTGAGTGCCTATTCTTGTGCTGCCATGATTAGTGCCTCTGTGCTGTCCTTCAGTCCAGCCTTTTCCAGCCACTGGTAGGATTGCTGCGGCTTTTCCCTCCATGATGGTTCTCCTTCATCTTTCTTTTCATCACTTTCGGTTTTCTCCTGCCTGAGGTATTCGCCAAGCCATTTATCTTTGGGGGCCATCTTTCTGATGTACTCCTGGATCTTAGTTGTTTCATCCTGGACAGTGACACTCACTAGCCCTCGGCCTCCCTGGTTATGCTTGGTATACAGTCTCAGGGTGCTGGATTTGGGGTGAAACCCATCTGATGAATGGCAGGGTATATGTATTGATGGCCTGGCTCTTGCTTTTCCCATTCAGCTGACTTTTCAGGACCTGCCTTACTCTTTGTAGGTATTTAGCTGTGGCGGTCTTTCTTGTTATCTCCTCGTGGTTTCCATTAGCCTGTGGCATCCCAAGGTATGTGTAGCTGTCCTGAACATCTGTAATGTGGCCTTCTGGTAGTTCAACCCCCTGGGTTCTGATCATCTTCCCTCTCTTTGAGACCATGCAACTGCACTTGTCCAGTCTGAATGACATTCCAATGTCGTTGCTGTAGATCCTGCTAGTGTGGATCAGTGAGTCGATGTCTCGCTCACTCCTGGCATACAGCTCGATGTCATCCAGGTAGAGGGGGTGACTGATGATTGTTCCACTTCGGAATTGGTATCCATAGCCAGTCTTTGTAATGATCTGGCTGAGGGGGTTCAGGCCTATGCAGAACAGCAGTGGGGATAGTGCATCGCCTTGGTATATGCTGCACTTGATGGTGACTTTTGCAGTTGGCTTTGCGTTGGCTGCCAGACTTGTTTTCCACAGCTTTATTGAGTTCTTGATGAAGGCTATTAGTGTCCTGTTGATGTTGTACATTTCCAAGCATTCCTTTATCCACCTATGTGGCATTAAGTCATAGGCTTTCTTATAGTCAATCCAGGCAGTGCACAAATTTGTCTGCCTGGTCTTACAGTCTCGAGTGACTGCTCTATCCACCAGTAGCTGGTGCTTGGCTCCTCTGGTGTTACTGCCTATTCCCTTCTGGGAAGAGTGCAAGTATTAAGAGTAAGAGCCATGTGCCTACTCATCTTAGCAGCTATGATGCCTGACAGGAGCTTCCATATGGTACAGAGGCAAATTATTGGCTGGTAGTTGGATGGGATTGTTCCCTTCTGGGGATCCTTCATGATCAGAATTGTCCGTCCTTGTGTTAACCATTCTGGGTGGGTCCTCTCCATCAGCAGTTGGTTCATTTGTGGTTAGTTTTTTTATGTCAGGGCCTGGTGCTGTCCAGCTCTTCATACCTGCCGCTCTTTCTTGGACGTCTGCCGTTGTAACGGTTACTGGTTCTTGTTGTGGGAGATTGCTGCGATCTGTTCTTAGATACACTAGGCACTGAGCCTTCTTCTTCTCCTATATGTTCCTCCAGTACTGTTCAGTCTCAGCCCTGGGTGGAGCTGATCTTGCCCAGATAGCAGGCGACACAGCGCCAGATCCGTTTTCAGACCGGCAGATCCGCATAACACATCTGTTTTACTGCCTGCCCCCAAATCAGAGAGAGCGAATCACAGTCAGTTTACAGATGGTTTGGAGCCGGGGATATGGACTGAGGCACAACCAGAGAAAGGCGATAGAGACAGTACTGCGGCTGGTGATTATGAAATTAAAATCATATCCAAAGTTGATTCCTCATTAAGGTAAGCCAAAGTTGTTCAAAAAGGCATGTAAGAAAATATATTTTCTTTAGTTTTGTAAAATATAAGTGCCGTTGACAGCTTTGAGGATCAAAAGTTAAGCTAATCTTTAATTGTGTTCATTAAAATCCATCGAGAGTTTGTGTGCTTGGTCTGTAATAAAAAAAAAAATAGCCATAGTAAAAAACATTTCACGTTCAGACTCAAAAAATTAACAGATTTTATCACTTAAACGTTTAGCATTTATGGGGTTTTGGCTAGGTGACTGCAAAGCCTATTTTAAAACTATCATGACAAACCCGTTTTTAAATCAGTTAGTGACTACAACTCTATGAGCATGTAGATCAAAAAGCGTTAAGAGATTAAATGTAAGATAAAACAGCGTTGATACAACGCAAATTTACCAAACTAGTGCAACTACATCTCCCATCATGCACCGGACAAGATGGCGCTAACAGTTGACTGTGTCTGCTAAAAAAAACTGTTCACTGTCCAATGCGGGTGGGAGAGTTTACATGGTAGGGGTTTGTTACACCTGCAAATCAATAATATAATGAATTTTGTGGGAGATTAAATTCTAAAGAGCGATCTGGGAGGAGTAGTTAAAAAGAAAATCAGCGATGTGGCTGTACGCTGCACTGAGTTGTGTGTGAGTTACATGTGTAATAGAAACTACAAGTTATTTCACATGTAAATGTTTAATAAAGACTTCAGATGACAAACAACCATAAGATACAAACAAAGTTTCAACTTTAACTTCCTTATCACATAAGCATCTTAATTTTTCCCATGCTTATTATGAGAAGAGTCTAACTTATAAACTATGCAATGGTTAAACAGAGGGAAAGTTTAAATGTTTTAAGTCACCCATATTGTTCAGTAAATAATCAGCTTAAATCCAATACATCAGAATTAACCAATAGTTAGTAACTCTTTTCTAATGAATAGTCTGCAGCTTTATTATTGTTAGTAGTGGTAGTAGTTGTAAAATATATTATAATGTTTATCTTTTGTCTCAATGAGTTGCACATTAATTAATAAATGATGTGTATTTTGTCTTTATAGGAGCTGTAAGGAAGAATCCTGCATCTGCTAGTGCAGCAGATACAGAAATTGACAGCTTTTCTATCTGGTGGTTCACCCTAGCTTGTGACCGTGCAGGTGGTCGCAAAGAACGGCAAAAATCATAATCCTCATCTTAACAATCTTGATCTTGTGCGAGTTGTGATGTTTAGAGATGAGTTTGTTGTGTGAACACAGCTTTCAAAAATAAACAATCAGTTTAATGATTATTAAAATACATTTATACATTTCATATTGTCAGTTATTTAAATAAAAATGGTTAAATAAAATAAATAAAAAATAAATGGAATAAATATGGTTAAATGATATGTTCTCATAATAAATCATTTATTCAAAAAATGCTGTTATGTTCCTTTTTTCTAAAGATGCTTTTAAAATGCTTAACTGTTTTTATTCTTTTATTTTCTTTCTTAATATCACTAGATTTAAAAAACACTCATAGTTTTTGAAAGGTATTTCTTCTGTTATTAATATTAAACATTTAGAGGGTTTAATAAAATGAGGCCTGCAGTGTAAAAGTAGCCAAAGATTCCTTATCCGGTGCAATTCTGGTGCAGAATCAGAAGATTAGAGGCACATCTGGCCCAAATCCAGAGCAGATCAGGGAAAACGGGCAAATCATCTGGTATGGATCCGGCCCGTAGATGACCCTCATCAGTAAAACGGGTTCATATCGGTATTGGCCCGTTGTGCTAAAAGACACTGGCCCAGATGCGTTGCGCAGATTTGGTCCAGATGTCATGATGAATCTGGGCTGGATCCGGGCCAAATACATTTTGTTATCTGGGTGTATTATTACCCTGCCACTGTGAGTACACTTTGGATGGGTTGGTGGAGAACATCTGGTTTATTCTCCTGGCTTCTGCTTCTCCCTTGTATCTCTTTAGGCGGGTGGCCAGGGCGGTGAGTCTTTGTTTGGCAGTTTCTAGAGCCTTAGGAATCGACAGCTTGTTGTGCTTAGGTAACCTCTTCCCTACACCTTTCTGTAGGTCAGAGAGCTGACCTAAAGCTCTCTTCGTGTTGCCTTGATCATTGCCTCCAGCCCTCTCCTCCATGGGGGGTAATGCTCTTTGTGGCCTGTGGTGTTTATCTTATAGACAAGCATCTCTAGGATCACTGTAGCTATGGCGTAGATCAGCTCATTGGTCTCAGTTATGTCTTTAGTAGGGATAGTATGTAGTGCTGCATTTACATCTTCTAGAAGACTTTCAGAGGGTACTCTGTCATTCAGCCTTGGCAGTCTTGGTCGTCTTACTAGGGGATCCAGCTTGGCTACGATCTGCAGTCGTAGGTCAGCCGCCCTTACGTTTAGTGGGCTTGTTGTTGTTATTGGGGCTTGGGATGTCTGAGTGTTGTTCACCTGTTGTCCTGACTCCCCCTTGCCGCAGCATGTCTGTTGTACCTCATCAATTTCTAGTTGTGATAAGAGCTGCCGTTTGCGGATGTTAGAACACTAAGTTAGGCGTTGCTTCTTTGTTAGTGTCGATGATGGATTTCAAGCATCAACATATCCCATAATCTCTGCATGTATCCTCTCTCACTGTGGTTGCTTGTATAGTAGCATTTCATCAGGTCCAAGTTTTCTGCTCTAGTCCATGTATGTCTTGTTCCAGTAGCCCATTTCTCATCAAGTCCTGGAGTGTGTGTGTCACACTTTCAGCTGTGAAACACATCCAAACCAATAAGAGGAACAGACTGGATATAGAGAACAGCCTGATATCAGCTGTTTTTCACACTGCTCTATCTGAGCTCATCAAAGCAGCCCAGGGGTCTGGATGAAAACAAAGTAAACTTAATTAAGTTAGTCTGACTTTAATCTTTGTTCCCAATTCATCGGGATTAAATATGATTATAAGAAAGTAACTCAGAGGAGCTCTGGTTTACAAATACAGGTGAATATTTAATTTTGTATTTATTTTCTTTACTAACTTAAATGCAATGTATTTGGTTTTTTAGATGGAAAGCAAAAAAGCCTAATAATAAAATGCTCAAATTAAAAGATTAAGTAAAATAGTTTTTATTTTAAAATCAGTTATTGTACGTTTGACGTTTGGACAGTCATCAATACTTCTGACTGAGAAGAACTCATGTTAAGACAAAATTCGCAAAGCAGTACACAAGTCAAAAAGGTTGGCAAACACTACTTTAGAGAAATAATCTCATGTGGCACTGAAGGTGTTTGTCGCAGCAGTAATAGAAATTAAAACAATATGCAGAAACCTCTCTTTGACAAATAGGAATTCTGAAACTTATTGGATTGGAGGTAGAAAGATATCAAAGAGAACTGCAATAAATAGCTTAAGTGCCAAGTACTAATACAAAAAAGATCACTTCCACTTTCACATTTAAATGAGTTGTTGTTAGTTTTTTATTTAAATATCTAACTTAATTAAAGAAGTTCTTGGAAGTGTTGAAGATCATGGAAGTGCTAATCTGCATTAGGACCTAATCAAATAGGTTTCTAATTTTACATTAGACCTTTCTGATAATGAAAGAACTCTCTATAAACTTCTTGCAATGTAGTTGTTTTATGTATTTACAGGTTAATGAATGTAGTTAGGCTGTTTTTGGTGTAAAGTCTGATGATTTGTTCTAAGTGATGCTTTGAGTTCCTCTGCAGCCTTTTTCAAAGCCACTTTCAAAGACCCGTCAACCCTTGACAGGATTAAGCCAGAATAATGCAAGCAGAAAATGACAGAATAAGTTTTGTGACATGACATGAATGTGAAAAATTTAGCTATTTCTTTCCCAGCAATTACTTTTTGTCCACTGAGTTGGACTAAAATTGTCCTGAGGATTATCTACATCCCAGGCATAAATTGCTGCAAAATATTACATATTATTCCAAATAGTTGCTGAAAAGACTTTCCACCTAAAAAAAGCAATACAAATGTTTTGAAAACAAAATTTTTTTAAAATCTGGTTTTAAAAATTACTGGCTTACAGGAAAAGAAAAGGAAAGCAGCTAAAAGGAAAGCAGCGAACTTCTTTGCAGTTTTTAGCTTATGCTATGGCCATATTGAATGTATTGATGCTCAGTTCCAATTCTCCACCAGAAGAATGTAGACATTGCACAGTAGCACCATATTTAAAAGAAGGGATGATAAATACGACTGTCACTACAAGTCTTCAATAAAGCTTTGTTGGAAAAAAAATAAAAACCGAATAGTGGATGCCTCTGTGTTGTTATTAAAGCATTGAGTGATGGAAGCTAACGTTATTATGACCACAATGTTAAAGAAGAAGTAAGGTAAGGAAAAACCAGCACAAGCTTTGAAAGGGATCTGCAGTATATGTATGATCTGGTGAACTGTAAAGTGCCTTGAGATGACATGTGTTTTGAATTGACGGTATAGAAATACACTGAATTGAATTAAATAATACCTCTAGACCAGGGGTCCCGGATTAACTGACCACGGTCCAGATCCGGACCCACCTACTGGCTAATCCAGACCAGACCTGATTCAAAGCATTTCTAAATTACTGCATGTTGTGCGATGACAGTATCTAAACGACACTTGTGCCACTTCTCTTATTAATATGGTAGAGCCGTCCGGAGCATCTGGGACCAGACTAAATAATGATGCAAATAAGCCAATGAGCTGCGTTAGTTTGGGTCACTGCAGTGAACCACGACACAGCAGGCAAACCTGTGGCAAGCCGGGCGATGGGAAAGAAGAAGACGAGAAAGTGTGGACTGCTGTTAGAACTGCTGTGAACTGGTGAAAGAAAAGTAAAATGGCGTACTCAAAGATGACCCTGCACATTTAGAGTATGTTTGGCTCAACCTACTGTTGTGAAGCAGGATTCTCCTCCATGACCATAATCTCTTTTTAAAATAACAGAAGATAATTAAAAATGACCTTTACTGGTTGATGATTTTCTTTATTCGGACCCTGCTGATTTTTATTGGTTACCCCTGTTTTAGAACAAGTTAGTCCTCCCACTCGATTAGGTATAATCAAACTTTAACATATTTAGCCTGACCATTTTTGACCAATCTTTCAGTAGCAATAGGACAGCAAAAAGTTATTAATTTATGGCGTACATAGAACACCATTAAAGAAAAAAATGTTCCTTATGTTGCTGCAACAACTCTGAAACAAAATAGATATTCTGCCCTCACTGTTAAAGGTCATGATCATAAGCGTCGTTAGACCTATTTAAGGGTGGCTTCAGTCACCCTTTCTTTGGCATTAGCCACCCTATAATTATTTTGCGATTTAAAAAAAAATATTTTTTTTTTCTGTATTTATTTTTTCCTCATATTTTCCCAAAACAAATGCAGTAAAGCACCGAGTAAAAGCCATAAAGAAGACAAGTTAATCTAAACAATCATAGGCGTAACTTCCTTAAGGACCGGTGTGGACATGTCCCCACCAATATTTTGTACACGTATTTTGCTTTCGGTGCTGTGTATATCTGATTAAAACCCCATTAATGCCGCTCCTCGGAAAGAAAATAAAAAAAGTTCTCCCCGCTGCTCACCGTCCACAAACCCCGACAAAAAACTCAGAAAAAAGAATATCTGTTGCCTCTCGCTTTCTCCCCATCACCCCCCTCCAACCTCTCCCCATAACATTTGAATTGAAGATATCCGCGGGTGACGGGTCGGGTTCGGTAGTCATCCTAACGGGTTCGGGCGGGTGCGGGTTGGTAAAACTCGACCCATGCAGGTCTCTAAGCTACACTACATTCAGTATCGTTGCCATAGAAACAGACAGCAGCGCCAATATATCAGAATTATACTAAAACACACGCAAATAATTTCCCACATAAAAAACAGGACTTTCAGTCCATTACAGTTTTCCGTTTTTAGAGGGTTGTTTATTTTGCATTTATTAAGTGATGGCTGTGGTATATTAGCTTTCACTGCTATAAGCTTTCGCAGCAGTGATTGATTAATTTAAACACCTGCTCTACTGATGGTCTATCGGAGTTGGTGTTTAGGTTGAACATAAAGAACACCTTTTATTTGAAGCTTCTTGTAGCTACTGTTTTAATCCCGGCTTCACAGTGAAGCCGGGATTAAAACAGTAGTGCTTGCTACTGAATGGCAACACTATCAAAGTCAGGAAAAAGTTTTAAGTGAAGCCGGGATTAAAACTTTTTCCTGACTTTGATAGTGTTGCCATTCAGTAGCAAGCACTGCGCCCCTTTTTCTTTTATATGTACACGTACATTTAAGATTTAGCGTGTTAAGTTGACAACTCATGAGCAAGCTGCTTTTTGCAATCTAGCAGGAAGGTAAGGATAGGATCTTGCAGGTGTGACGTCACTCTGCAGGGGGTCCAAAGATAAAAGATTTAAACAATTTTGGCATTGGAATTTCAGATTTAAGGGAGTTAGAAAGTTCACTTAGTAAAAGTGCAAATAATAAATCTGATTACCGATTACTTTTAAGCTGGTTGAACATACTGCGACAGACTGGTGACCTGTCCAGGGTGATCCCACCTCTCACCCAGAACGTGGCTAGAGATATGCACCAGCACCTCCTGATCCCACTGAGGGATAAGGTTAAAGAAAATGGATGGTTGAACATAGTCCGCTCTCCCAGGTTCTATCAAATCAGTGTTGATACCCTCAGGGGCGGATTTAGGACATTTGGGGCCCTAGGCAAAGACAGGCAGGGGGCCCCCTGAGAAGAAAACCCATAAAACAGACCCATTCAACAGATAGAGAAATGTTAATAGAATAGACATCCATTATTTGTTCTAGGTTTTGTCCCTCTCTTCTTGTCCCTTTTTCCTCTCTATTTATCAGCGTTCTGATGGCATTTTAGCCAAAGGATTTTGATCAAAAACATAATTAATGTGCACAAATAAGGATTAGTTGTATTAACTATACATGGAAACAGAGTTTTATGGGGCCCCCAGAACTTGGGGCCCTAGGCAACTGCCTAGTATTGCCTAATGGTAAATCCCCCCCTGGATACCCTGCTGGTGAATGTTCTTGACAGAAAGACGGAGTTGCTTAATCATATTCTGCTTAAGGTCCCATAAGATCTTGTCCGAGTCCTGGTTTAAAAGTAAATTAATTTTAAAAAGTGACCCAAAATTGACTGTCAATAAATGCTCTAGAAAATTGATATATTTATTGGATTTCTTTGATTTGTACTGTCTGTTTAGATTTATGTGATATTTTTTGCACAAAATATATAAGTGAATATTGTAACAGTTATGTTTTCAACTGTAAGCATTAAATTGATAAATGTTATTCGCATTTTTTTGGCTTTATCCTTTCCAACAAAAAAAAAAAGGCATCGCGCAGGTAGCTCCCTTTCCTTATGAGCCGTCCCCACCAACTTTCAACACAAAGTTACACCCTTGTCTTAGACAACGCCTTAGCAGGTGCACTGAAAAAATTCGGCACGCGCTATGCGTGTGCATTATCTTCTAGGGGCTGAGCCACCCTTGTCTCTTAAACCTAGAGACGCCCCTGGTCATGATGCAATGATTTTCCTAGATGGATGTGAGGCAGGGAAGAAAGTCTCTACTTAAAACTAACATCTCACAGTTTATCTGAAGTATATGAAAGCCTTTTAGCTTGATTTGGCATAGTGGATTCTTTTACCCCTCCTTTGATTCATTACAAATGTTTCCTGGCATCTGTCCTTTGATCCACCTGCTCGTCCAGCAGATGGATCAACTTAGGGCCGGATGAACCTCCTAATGCTGTGTTAGGTCTGGCTGTTCTGTGTCTCTCTCCAGGGCAATTTAAAACACAATTTTTGGAATGAGCCACAGAAAATTGAAGGGGAAAAAAACCTTCTGCCAGTATGCTGTGGCTGCCCCAGCAAAGAGGGTGACAGATTTCTGTTCAAACACACTCTGCAAATAACGTGTGAACTGACTGATGGTAATTAAAGTTTATTGTAAGACTGCGGATGAGAGTCATGTGTGCTGCTTAAGCTCGGGAAACATCAATGAAAAATCTTCTGGGAGATCTAAACCATGCTGCGTCGCATGACAGCCTAAAATATCACTGAATTTTTATTCATCTAAAGAAAGACTGGCAGAAAATTCTGAATTCATAATTTGAAAGACTCTTAGCTGGATACAGCTGTGTTTTTAGACTGTGATATGTGATGAAGGGAAAATTACTGGACAAAAACTGGGTGGGGGGGATTAATAGACAAACTACTGGATAAAGCTATTATTATTTCATATCTTGAAGGGTTGTATCTACTTTTGCAATTAAAAAATTAATGTTTTCAAAAAGGTATAGTTTTCTTCTGCAAAAAATTAGACATATCTTATCCAAGGGTGCTACTGGGAAAGTCAATGTCCATGCTTTTGTTACTTCAGGGCTGGGCTATTGTAATTCTGTAGTTTCAGGAAGTCCACAAACTGTAGTTAGCAGCCTTCAACTCATCCAAACGCTACAGCATCAGTGCTGAAGAAAATTAAAAAGAGATATGTCTGTCTTTTCTTCTTCTTCTCTTAATTGGCTTCCTGCTAAATCCTGAAAAGAATTTAAAAGCTTATTGTTACAGTTGTTATCAGGTAATCCTGAGCTATCTCTATAGTTATACTGTTGGAGGCTTAGACTACTGGAATTGGGGGACATAGGAACCATTTTTTTCATCATTTTGCTTAAAGGAAAAGTCTGGTCAGCAAGGAATAATAAATGGATCATTATTTATAACTAAAACTAATACATTCTGAGTGATTTAATGATTTTAGCGCTAATCAGTAAAAAAATAAAAAACAATAATTTTCGTCATGATGACTAAGGGGCCATTTTTGTCCAAATATAGTAACCCCTCCCTCCTGCCATCTTCCAGCAGTGACGTCACGGTGCGGTAAGCCTAGCGCCATTCTCCCTGCTTTACAAGCTAAATCAATGGGAACTACTAGACACATCTGCAATCAACAACAATTATTGAAGATTTCCAGAGGACTTCACCATTGAAATTCACCAGAGCTATAGTGAAACTGACAATGCCCACGTGCATGGCAGTTGGATGTTGGAATACATCAGGTAATAGTTAAAAAAAACGTTAGTTATTTCCCTTTTCCGATTCCTGATCCTCCTCCGACTGGTTCACCGATGGATTGCCAATTTGAAGATGGAGGATTTGCCATCGGACTTCTGGCCAGAGGAAAAAACATGTAATATGTAGCCGACATTTGGAAGAAGAATGTTTTGACTTGGATGATAGCACGTTGTGACAAACACCAGATGTAGATACAGCTCTAAAGTAGTGTTGCCATGAAACAAGTATCGGGCAGGGCCCCGATCCAGGACTAAAATGTTGGTATCGTATCGGCGAGTACCGACAAATAGGGCACCAATACAATTTTGAGAGTGAAAAGTTAATTCTACTTTTGTCATCCATTCCAGGTAGGCAATAAAAAGTTCTGTTGGATTCACTTTGTATTAGTCTTTTTCCTGCTTCAAAAGGGTAGGCAGCAGCTTCACAAAGCCATGATGGCAATTATTTTACATCCAAGTAGTTTACAGTTCTTCATATATACACACACACATCAATTTAGAACTGATAGTATCAGTATGATATCGGTATCGGCCAATAATGCACAGCCTGGAATCGGGGCCAAAAATGGCATCGGCACAACGCTAATCAACAGCCGATGCCACACTGTGACATAACAAACAGGTAGGTGGCAGTAGTGTTCTTTGACAAACGTGGATGTCTACAGTAAAGCACATTCATATTAAAATTATTCTTTATTAAAAACCCTTATCATTTATTATTATAGCCAGTTTCACACTGCACTATTTTGCGTTGATCCGTTGCTGCTTGTTATGACGCGCCTGGCGGCTAACGTACCTGTCGATCGCGTGTAAACGTGATTCAAACGATCCTCTTGCAGTACATAAGTTGTTCCAGACAGATGAACCATTTTGTGCATTAAAAAAAATCATTTATTCCACAATGCACGGCCACAGGGATAACAACGACTCCGCCACAGCGGTCAAAAACTTGTATGCCCTTCCGGATTCAACACCTGTCAATTACCTGTCATCTCTTCATTTATATACTGGAGCCGACAGCCCCATCTAGTGATCACAAACAAAACAAACAAAAAAATAAATAAATAAAAAGAAACAAAAAATACACATATTTGGCTCCAATATTTATTGAACAGTATGTGATAATTTCATATTTTAGGTACTTGCAGTAGTTTGAATTCTGAATATGACCAGATTGTACAAGAAAATATTGTTCATAATAAACCTATATTAGTGGTGGTGGTAGTGGTGGTACCTACAAATAAGCTAATTTCAGATTATTTTGTTCCTTTGATCATTTCCATAGAAAGACAGGTTGGTCAGCTGAAATTAAGGCACCAGAGAAAACTCTTCCTTCTAATGCAAGCAGAATGCAGTAATACCCCATGGCTAAGGACATCCGCTGCAATTTCTCTCCTGTCCACAGCATGATCACAGAAGCGAGAACAATATTTGCTTACAGGTGTAGTCACCTCGATGGGAATGGACAACCTGGCAGACACCGGCAGCCATAAATTGCTCGAAACGTTTCAAGCGATGGTAAGATTAACCCTGCGCGCTGACACATCTCTATCAATGCAAGTCATTTGAAACGAGGGGGCAGCTCAGTGTTTGCCTTGTGTCTATCATGCAGCGCTGGTGACAATAATCAATCTGACATGCCATCTGCTTTTGCTCCACAACCATCGGCATTTCCAATCACTGCCAGGCACATTCTTTTCTTTTCCTCCACTTCTCTGCCTACAATACCTCTGACTTCCCCTGTTTACCCCTTTGTTGCTATCTCAGATTTCCCTTTAGCACTCTACCTCTCAATGCTGTGTTTCTATTATCAAATATGCCACTAATTAATGGAATTGTACAGGGAGAATAGAAAGCAGATGGCTTCATTGCACAAACAAATATAATCACATCCAAAACAGCAACACTTTCAGTAACGATCAGCAGGGCCGTGCAGAGACCACTAAGGCAGGTGCTCAAAAAAAAAAAGGGCACATCTTATCGCATTTTAGGACAGAATATTAACAAAGTCACATAGCTTTCAGAGTTTAATGAACAATGATAAATTACAAAATTGTGAGACATACAATCAAAGCTAAGGGAAATCTCTACATAGAACTATGCATATGTAAAATATTTTATTAGTAATTTCTTTCTGCAGGTCTATTTTCTTATAGGAAAGTATTACAATATTCAAACCTGCAATTTAGCCAAAGATGTACATCAGAGCTGGACCACCAGACATATTTTGTCTTTACAGAATTAAACTGTAAAAAATGCATACAAGGGCACAATGCAACCTTTTAGTGTACTGTAACCTATAAAAAAGAATGTCTGCCTGGTTTGCTGTACTGACAGTGGAGATGGAGACGGTCCATTCAGAAAAGCTGAGCTGCTGCATCAAACTTTAACTAGAACTGCAGAAAAAAAAGAACAAAACAAACATTTTATTAATGCATGTCACCATGAGAAAAGCCTACTCTGTTTGTGTCTTAGTGTATTTTGTAAGTACCTATATACATTTTCTTCAATCTTTCCTCTTCGTTTTTTCTTGTCAGTTTCTCTTTTCTTTTTTTCCTCATTGTCTCATCTTTTCTGTGTTGAGTGAAGGTCAATGTCTTATTTATTTCAGTCTCTTGCCTTTCTTTTCCCCCCAAACTAAATCCAAGATTATGATCCAAAAACGTATTTTCCGTCATGGTGATTTAACTGTTTAAAAACAAATTTCCAACTTTTAAGCATTTTTGCTATTTTTGTTCTCTTTTGTCCACAGCAGCAGTTTTCTGTTAGCCATGTCTTTAAAAATGTTAATAACCTCACTGTGAATGATTGGCACATCCTTCTCGATTGCCAACAAAAGAAGGTCTGACAACCGATCCTCCTTGCATAAGCTGCGCAGTTTTGTTTTCACCAGCTTCATACATTATATCTATCATATATCTATCATGGTAGTTCTGGATGAGTTCTCCTTCAAGATACATTTACCTAACGCTAGAATAAATGCAATGTACATCATGCAGCAAAGGAAATTAGAAAATCAGACATATATCCATTATGGAGATAATAGGTTTTTGACGGGCGATGTGCCCCTATTGCATAAGTAATACTGAAGAATGTCCTACTATCATTAACGACACAGGGAAGCTTTTTAGTTATCTTGCTTTGCTAGCAAAGTCATTAGCTAGCAGCTAGCTCATAGCACAAGAACAACAGCCTAATGTCTGTATGATAAAAATACTGAATCGATAGATAAGAACAGCTTTTCCTCACCTGGCTGTCTCCTCCCGCTCAGTAGTTCTTCAGAGAAAGGCGCGCAGCGTCCTATACTTTCCTCCGTTTAAACCGCTACTCTTTGCTAAAGTAGAGAAATTATATAACGTTCAAAGTTTTCCGTTGTCTGACAAGTAGGAAGCCTACTCCAGTATTTTCACCAAAAATTATGTTTTTTAATTCACAAAAAAACTGTTCTGTAATCATTACAGAACAGTTTTTTGTGAATTAAAAAACATAATTTTCAATGTAAAAGACTAAAAGCACAGAGTAAACAGTGTTTTAGATCAAACAATACTGCATCATCCATGGGGCTCATTTGGTTTCACTTACATCTCTATTCAGGTTGACATTGGAGAGGCGGTGCAGACTGAAGACATAGCCATCCGTCCGATCATGGTTGATCTTGCTTAGGGCCAAATGAGCAGCGGCCACAGTGTAATGTGGAATGTTCGCTACCTTTAGCTCCGCAGTTAGCCGCCTTATCTGACTGTGCGAGAGGCAAGTGCGTCGTCACCGGCAAAAGGTCAAAGGTAACAATGTGACCAGAGGGCTTATTGTATTGTTTTTCTTGCCCAAAAAAAAAGATAATAATAATAATTTCAGTACATGTGTCAAATAAAAAAAAAAAAAAAAAAAAAAAAAAGGGACCAAAAGGGCACATTGGGATCATGCAGCAAAAGGGGCAGGTGCTCAAGCCCCCTTAGCCCCCCCCTCTGCACGTGCCTGACGATCAGTGCATATTAAGCCAGCTCATAAACACAGCAAACTAGTATACAACCCTGTTCGCTATGGGGACGAAGGAAAACTGTCCCTCCCTGTGGACTGAGGGTGCTGAGACAAAAAAGAAAGCAACATCTGTTGCCCATATACAGTACCATTGTTGCACTCAACTGTAAATTGTTCAAGTCAAGAAATTCTTAAGTGACAATTGCTTTCCTTCTTGATAAACCTTATAGTTAGACTCGCTCAGGTTATCTTGAGTTATCTCTATATTGTTATGCTGATATAGGCTTAGAATTCTGGAGGACATAGGGACCCCTATTTCATCATCTCTAACCTTCTGCTCTCTCTGCTTTTTATCATAGTAGCTTTGCCTCGTCTGTTCCTGTTTGGCTGTGACTCCATCCTGGAGTGAAATATTAGCTGTCTGCTGCCATCAACACCTTTCTTTATAGATGGTGGCGATCTGCCTGTTTTTCAGTGTTGTCCTGTTTCTCTGACTGTGACTGGCTGGATGTGCTCTCTTCATCCTCTGATGTGGGAGCTGCCTCGGAGCTCGTCTACTTGGCTCTGTATTTCCGGGACGGGGGTGCCTTTTACAGTTGTCTCTTGTATGTCTGCTTCTGTCTCCTTGACCCCCAGTGGGCCTCAGCAGATGGCCGCTCACACTGAGCCTGGTTCTGCTGGAGGTTTAATTCCTGTAAAAAGGGAGTCTTTATAAATAAATAAAATCATTTCAGAAAGAAAAAAAAACAATTCAGACCTTTCCTAGCAGGCCCAACTCTATGATCTATAACTGAAGTTGTGGATTTCAGCATCCCACCTGATATTTCTCTCCAGGGTGGAGTAACAGCCAAACATGAACAGGCCAGCTGAAGCTACGATGAGAAAAAGCAGAGAGAGCAGAATGTTAGAGGATGAACTAAGGACTTCTGCATCGTGGGATAGTAGAGATAGAATGAAACTGAATAAGTTGAAGTAGTCAGCGTAATGCTATGTTCACACCGCCCTCGTTTGGGGTGCAAAAAAAGAACCTGCTGCTTCATTTTTGAAGCTTGTCCACATTAAGGTCAGATGTGCATCAACAGCATCCTTGATGCTACCTGAAGCGTGTTCCTGAAAAGTATGTGCAGATGCATCTGATTCTTTCTGTGTTCAGGGGCACAGAGTGGCTTTGCTCTATTTGCTATATTTTAAATGAGAAAGTCCACCTCAAAACATCATCAGTGCACAGCTCATCAAGATTATGATCCTGCCTTAAAATATTATTTTGCTGTCTGAGCCCCTTAGATCCCCACATACCAAGGGTGGACTGTCATTGGGTATTCCCAGCAGCAACTGGAGGGTTTCTGCTACTGTTCATTGTGGCTGAAAGTAAAGGCTGATTTATACTTCAAAACTAGATCGTCTGCGTAGGTGTCGCAGTGAACTAAAAGATGTCCCCGCCCCCACTGCAGACACTCTGCTGCACCTCTCCCAAATTGTAGGTGACCGCAGAAAGTAACTCAGACAGGGGGCCAGCTTGTTTTATATCTATGACCGCAAATGCGGAAAAAAACTTGTGAATTTGGACCAGCTAGAAGAGCGAGGTGCGCGAGCACACTGCCATCTTTTTTGCACCTGGATCCCAGCTCTTTTTCGCCTTCATGTCCCTCTAGACCCACAGAGTATAGCGCAGGCCACGCTTCAGAACTGAGCATATATCAAAAATGTCTGCGTCAACCTCACTGTGACACACTGCTGCGGGTTGTATAACCTGCCTTTAAATGTTAGCATTTTTTTGCATGTTTTTGGTACAAACTACAGGCTTTAGAACAATAAAAGTGAACATATTTTGCCAGCTGGTTTGCACATTTTAAGGTAATTTATGCATTAATAAACTGTTTCAGAGGAGCCATCATAGTGATGTGCATCAGCAGTACTGTGTCTGTCTCTCTGCCAGCTCCCAGATCAGCTTCTCTGATTGGTTGATTTGGTGCATCGAGCAGCAAAAATTAAAGTTTTCCAACTCCAGCAGCTGCTGCTTCTGAAGCGCATCACTCACCTCAGATGGTCAGAAGCTCATGAGGCACTGCTTCGATGCTGCTTGGATGCATCATGATAGGCGTCAACCATATACTTGAATGGAAACCAGCTGCTTTTGCTGCTTCAATCGTGTGATGTGTAAACATAGCATAAACCTACAGCAGTATAACGAGCTATAGTCATATATGTAATATCTATAGTTATCTATAGTTATCTAAAGCTACCTTTATAGAGCTAGCTCATGCACTCTATCTACAAACTACCGAAAATGAAAGTTTTAAAAGCTGACAGGGTGTCTTCCTCACAGACAAAAAAAAAAAAAACACAGGATAATTGCGAAACCTCTTTGATATGTGTATAAAACAAGAGGTCCTTAACAGAAACACGACCAGGGCTTCAATTACAATTTTACCAGTTGGGATCATATATACATACATATATATAGTGAAAACTATAAAGCCTTAAATGGCCAAGCTCCATCTGATATCAGAGATCTGATTGTTCCTTATGTTCCTAACAGAGCACTTCGCTCTCAATCTGCAGGTTTACTAGTGGTTCCTAGAATTTCTAAAAATAGAATGGGAGGCAGATCTTTTAGTTATCAGGCTCCTCTCCTGTGGAACCAACTACCAGTTTTAGTCCGTGAGGCAGACACCCTGTCTACTTTTAAGGCTAGGCTTAAAACTTTCCTTTTTGATAAAGCTTCTAGTTACAGTGGCTCAGGTTATCTGAGCTATCTCTATAGTTATGCTGCTATAGGCTTAGACTGCTGGAGGACATAGGGACCCCCATTTCATCATTCTGCTTCATTCTCTCTCTGTTCTCCTATTCTGCAGAATCTGTTAGTTCAATCTCTAACGTTATGCTCTCTCTGCTTTTCCTCAGAGTAGCTTTGCCTCGTCTGTTCCTGTTTGGCTGTACACCATCCTGGAGAGAAATATCAGCTGTGCTGCTTCCATCAACATGCTTGTTTATAGATGCTGGAGATCAGCCTGTTTTCAAGTGTGGTCCTGTTTCTCTGACCGTGACTGGCTGGATGTGCTCTCTTCGTCCTCTGGCATGGGAGCTGGCTCGGAGCTCGTCTGCCTGGCTGTGTGTTTCCTGGACGGGGTCGCCTTTTACAGCTGCTTTTTGTGTCTCTGCTTCTGTCTCCTTGAACCCCAGTCGGCCTCGGCAGATGGCCGCTCACACTGAGCCTGGTTCTGCTGGAGGTTTCTTCCTGTTCAAAGGGAGTTTTTCCTCTCCACTGTCGCTACAAGCATGCTTAGTGTGAGGGATTGTATTTGAGTCAATGAGTCAATGCAATCAACTGGTTTTCCTTAGATAGAAAACTTTGTATCAATTTGACAGGATGATCTGGATGAACTGTAATGTGCCTTGAGATGACATGTGTTATGAATTTGGCGCTATATAAATAAACTGAATTGAATTAAAAACTGGCCCTCGCATTGATGCTTGTGGTAATCCAGTGGTAACCCTGGAGAAACTGAAATTTGTCAGATAAATAACAGTCAATTCCTACAGAATGTTCAAGCACTGAGACCTAACAGGCCATGAGAAATCATTAGTGACTTTAACCAGAACTGTTTCAGCGGTATGATGAGCTCTAAAACTCGATTGAAACTCTTCAAAAAGGCCATTATCACACTTTTTTGACAACTACTTTCTCAATAAAATTTAGATTAGAAAGAAATAATAGATCTGTATAATAGTCATTATAAATAATAGGCTATAATTGACCAAGTCTAAGGAAAAGGTTTAGCTGAGTGGTCTGAGGGTTAAACTGTTCTTTTTTGAAGGACACAGTGCTAATTCTAGATCAATAGAATCAATTCAAAAATGCCTTTGCTAAGTAAATCAGATTTTATCTTGGAGTTAAATCTTTTTTTGCCTCTCATCCGGAAACGAGTAAGTCACGCATACACTCGGAGAACATTTAAAATCCTCAGAGGAAGGCAGAACAGCTGTAAGGCATCAGTGCAAACCCAACAGCTTCGTTCCGCCCACAGCAATCTCCCCGCCTGCTAATTACAGACTACCTTTAACGTATATATCTGCACATGCACGTCTCCACTTGATGCTGAGAATGTCCTTTGAGCTGTAAACGCATTAGGGGCTTTTTTTTTCTTAACCCTGCAATTGAAATTTTCTTTAAGCAGAAATTCTATAAATGTCAGCAGTGAAGAGGTTATACAATTACATTTTACATTTAAAATGTATCACACAGAGTAAAATTTGGATAAAACGTAACTTTTAATGGTTGGATCAAATCATTTCAGATTTTAGGCTACTGTTGGTGTGACATGTTAAGATTTTAAGGTAAGAGGTATCTAAAGTCTATCAGCAGCTTGAGCGTCGAGGTAAAGCAGCATTGACTGGTTGCTAACCTCCAGCCACTTTTAACAGCTTAGAAACATGCAGTCATATCAGACAGGCACTCTCTCATTATACAGAAAAACTCTAAATGCTAAAATACAGTGAATTAGAGTGGGTCCTTTTTCTGTATAATTAGTTCAGCATTAGTTCATGCATTTTGTGTAATGAAAAGTCCTAAAAAGAAAAGGTATTTGGACAAAGACATGGCTGAGTAAACGTGGCTACTACGGTCTGTCAATTTTACAGAAACACACCATTTCTCTCGCACCCCCGCCATGCTTCTGTGTTTTTGTCTGAGAGGAAGAAGAAGAGTCCTTGTTTATGCATGCCCACTGAGCGATTTGCCCACGAAGGCTGACTGAATTTCAGACATGTTTGAAACATGTTTTTCTCCAGACCTCACGATTCCTGATTGGGAGGTGGTCATGAGAGGCTGATGTGTTATCATTTCTCATAATTTCATCATCATCAATTTTTAAATAGTTTTACAATACTGCGCTCGGCCATTTTAAAAGTGGAAACCAACTATTTTTTTTTCTGCCTTTCCACTTGCAATGTTGATCACTGCCCCTCTGTGGTTTTTGCGAGTACTGCACCTAGATCTGCATCAAGTATAAAAGGGCACAGTGCGTCTATGAGCACAAGGCAGAGAACCCAAAGCATGAGTACGTATATATTTTCTTTTAGAACAACAAATCACCTGAAAGGGGTAGAGGGCCACTGGAGTGGCTGAAACTCCAACCTTAATTTAAGCTAATCTAGCAACTTAGATTTTGCTGAGTAATATTTTAAAGTAGGAAAAATATGAAAGTTTCTTGAGTGTGTGTGTCATCATAATCTTGGGACTGATAACTGGCTTAATTACTCATTTCACTCACCAGTCTAACTCTGATCCACCTGCTCCTGACTCTATTTAAGCTGTTTGCATCCAGTCATCATGCCAGATTATCTCAGTCATTCTAAGCCAGTGGTGAGACTGTTTCTGATTTCCCGATCCTGACCTGTTTGCCTCTCAACCACTGATTCTGCCTGCTTCCTTCTGATCTCAGTGGTGAGAGTGTTGTTAGCGTTCCTTAGTGTTTTTGATTACCTGATCCTAACCTGCCTGTCAACCACTGAGCCTGCCTGTTCCTGTCCCGATCTGCTAGCCTGACCTGGCTTTGCACTATTGCTTGTTCTCCGTTTTCTTAGTTTGCAGGATCGGGGACATTCTGGGCGGCACCTGTCACTTCTTGTTGGCAGCCCACCGCTTGGATCCTACCTCGTTCTTTGAGCATGGACTGAAATGTTTAACCAGTTTATAACTCATTAGTTCATAATCATCCTGCGTCAGATTATCGTGTTCACTAACCTGTGTTTCTCTCCTGCAGGGGTTCCAGCATTAGATGCCCTAGCATCTACTACTGCAGATCTGCAATCTGTGCTTAAATTAACACCTTTTAAAGCTACAGTGTGTAATTTTCAGCGACATCTAACGTCCAGACTGCAGACCGCAGCAACATGAACATCTCCCCCCCACCGCTTCTCCCCACCCAACAGTACGGCGAGCGTTACGGGACAAAATGTCTTCCACGACGTCCGAATCACCTACCTTCTCAAGTGATGAGGTTTGTTTACATAGATAATTTTACAGATAGTATTTCATTAGTCTGTGTAGGGTATAGATTTCAGTACCGTCTCAGTTCATCTCTCTCAACTTGCCGTAGTTACTTTCGAGCGTAATGGGCGATCTCGCAATCGCTAGTTTGTTGGCTCTGCGCTGCCGTAGCGCAAAGATGTCTTCCTCCATGGCTGCGAGACCCGCTCCTATGTAATTATAAATAACGAATTCTCAGGCTGAGCTCATAGAGGATGATAAATAACATAGTAATGTATAATATATTACATTTCTGACTGTATATCCCTGAAATTATTACACACTGTAGCTTTAAGTTATCCTACTGCATGTCTTGCCTCAAATACTGGGTCTTCTTTTCTGAGTCATGAAAGAAAGATATGAAAAGCATTTGTGTTTATTATGGGATATCTTTTTTGGTATTTCTTCCGTGCTGACAAAAAAAAAAAAAAACAGTTTTGCCCCAATAAACCTTCTCTGTGAGAGGGCCTTGATGAAACATCATAATTCTCTTGAAACAATGATAATGCAGGTGTTGTGAAAATCAGGACCAAGGATATGTACTGTATGCCATGAGCTACTGCAGGAATCATCGGCTGAAAAGCTTTTGTGATGCAGTTTCCAGTCTTTCCACACCATTTCATTCTCTCAGTCACTGTCTGATGGGGTGGGTGTGTGTATGTGTGTGTAAGTTCTTATTAAGATACAAAATGGTGTCACAAAGAAGCAGACATGGCTGGTAGCTCTTCCTTTGTGAGGCCCATTTCCTTATTATTCTTCCATTTATTGATGTATTATACTCAGTCACATTGGCCAGGTTATTGTCTGTTTTATCATTTTGCTTCTATTGCACAGTCAGCTGTTCTGAGGCGAGATCTGCTCCTCACTGAAGCATCCCTTCATTTCTCTGAGTTTGCTCCTTGTAATTGTTTCAGGTCTGATACTGGGAAAAGGTGATCTGGAGGTAAGAGAGTGTCATGGTCCATTTGTTTTTTGTTTCAGCTCTTTTTTTCATATTTTTGTTCTTCTCTCTGTGTTAACCTTGTCATTTCAGGGTCATTACTCTTTATCTTGGATTAATTCTGACATATTTCTTCTCTACACTATTAGATTACCCCCCTATTTTATGTAGACATAGCTTGCATTTTTAATTTTAGTTTCATGCCCTCTTTTACACCTGAATGTAGTTTATGAATTGGCAGTCTTCCCTCAGTCTAATGTATTTTTTGGTGCTCTTTGTAGTGTAAACGAACACTTCAGATTTTATAATTAATTCACAAGATTGATCTCCTCTTGTATGTCCTTGATTGACCATAGATCAACCATCGATTTTCCATTTATCCTATGCAGGGGTCGCCCTCGCGAACCCAGCTGGGGTTTTTCCTCTGGTTCCTTCTCCTCCAGCTTCCAATGTCTCAGATATTCACTCAGGGCTTCATCCCTTGGCACCATCTTTCTAATGTCTGATGATTTCTATCTATCTATCTATATATATATATATATATATATATATATATATATATATATATATATTGACGTCATCCAGTAGACTTTCTGATGGTACTTCACTTTGTCTCTGTAACTGGCTTTGGGGTTGACTAGTGGACATTTTTAATCTTATTTTTCACGTCAGTCACTGCCTCGTTCAGGATGGTTGCACTAATATGGGTGTTGTACCCAATTTCGGGTTGAAGGGGTTTTTGTTGATCCACCATTGCTAGAACAGTGGTTTTGTAACTCATCAATCTCAAGTTGTGAGAGCAGTTGCCATTTATTGATGTTGGAACATTGAGCTACGAGTTGTTTCCCTATGGGTGTGGACTGTGCGTATCGAAGGGACCATTTTCTGCCATGTAGCCCCTCTGACTAGATTTACTGGACTAGTAGCTTTCTAACAGAGCCCTGTTCTCGCATATCGCCCATTTCCTTCTTTTTTCAGTAGCCCATTTTTTAATCATTTGACTTCATTTGACTCAGACCTTGTTTGGCCAGGTGACGTCTGAGATGGCATGTCATTCCTTTAATTGTCTCTCATCATTGTATGAATTGGGAGACTCGGGACAGTGACCCCTAAACTTGAGGAGTGGTTACAGCACATCCCTGGAAATACATCAGACATCTCGGTCCAGAAATGTGCAGTTCTAGGAACAACAAAGATACTGCACTGAATCCTCAACCCGAGCTGGGAGGACAAATTTGAATTTTTGAAGACTCAGCTTGACTCAAAAACATCTGGGCTAAAAGTCCAAGGACTTCTCCTGAATGAACAGGGTAAAACCTTTTCCAAACAGTATGGAGTCATCTTTTCTAGGCATTGGTCGCTCTACACCTTAAAACCCGAAGGGGTACCTTTTAAAGTAAAAGTCCGATCACCAAGGAATAATCAATGGATCTTTATCTATACCTAAAACTAATATGTTTGCGGTGATTTAAACATGACCCACCATGTTTTGAGAGGTTTGAGTTTTGAGAATAACTCAGAATGCATAAAAAACCCCGGTAAAATTTTTACCGATATAGACATGTTAGACATAGCTAGAAAGCTTAGAATCTCCACAATTTAACCACAAAGTTTATTTTATAGACACAGTGAGCACTAAAAGCACAATTAAAACAGATATAGCAGCTTGTCAAAATGTAAACAAACAAGGCAGCCACAGCAACATACCTTTGAAGGCGTCCACAAGCCATTTTATAAATCCAATCTTCAATTGTTTATACTCGATTCGTCCATAAGGGTTCACAGATTAAAAGTAATCCCGCAAATCCGTAATAAAAATATTCCATAATGACAAAATCGCCCATAATATCCGGTTGCTGACATCAGAAAAGTTTGCTGGTCATAGCTTGTTCTCAGCATCTTGCTAATATTTAATTCTAATACTTATTTCCTTGGTTGTTAGTCCACAATGTTTGGTATGGTGTTTCACATCGTCTTCTTATCCACAAGTTGTAAAAATTCCTTGTTTTTTTTTCACAGAAAACAAGCAAACTGGAATAACAACCATTAAAGGCAATTGGCCTCGTTGAATAGGCAAGGTTGAAGAAAATAGCCCCCCACCACCAACTTACAAGGTTAACAGAAGAACTTGCTTATTCAGCCAGGCCAAAAATTTCCTTCAACGACCCCCCTTTCAGAGACATAGAGAGGTATGGGGCATTGCAGGCTAACAAAAGAAGCCAAACAACCCCCATTCCAAAGGGGTGGAGGCATATGTCCATTCCTCTTTGCATATTTTTAAGGCTTTGTTTGGCTACTGTATAAAACCTGGAACTCAACATTACTTGTGACGTTTTGAATTGAAAAAGCTTCCTGGATAGGAAGCAAAAAACGTCTTTAACTTGGAAACAAAGTCCAGTGGATTGTTTTTAAACTTTTTCGGAATGTTTATGTATCCTTGTGTTATATTTGAGACTAAATTACATTTTCTTTTCTATTAATGTGTTGAAGATTAATTTCCTTTTATTTTATTTTTCTAATTTAAAAAACTGTTACATCTGTTCATTTCTCTATCTCTTCACTCTTCTGTGTGCCTAAATGGACATTCTTATTCATATGGTGGCCAGAGCGGCACCAGCTTCATCTTACATGGTAATGCTGGAGGTTGTGTGAGAAGGCCAAGAATATGTTGACTGACTTTTAGATAAAACGGGAAAGACAGCAAAAACTCTCTGCCTTTCAGGGGGGTCTTCCCCTGGAAATGGCCGGAGATGCAAGGACCTGATAAATGGTGAACTCTTCCTCTGCAATTTGTGTTTGTATCAATGATTTTGTTAAACACAACTGGAATAAATACTGTTAATATTTAAACTGTTGCCTCCTTTGTGTACACTATCTGAGAAACAATTCCTCCATCGGTAAAAAGGGTTCTACAACAACAGATGTTACTTTTACTGCTGTAAAATCCAGGGTGGAATTACTTAGAAAGTTAACATTGAACTTACTCCTAAACTGGGTACTTTTGATTCTGTTGTTTTAATAATAATCCATCCAAACCTTCTAATCAGTTTTTTTTTTTTTTTTCAACAAATCAAACGCGCATCTACACAGCACAGCGTTCACAGACCAGTGAGATGCGTTCGCTGCGCGTCAGAAAGCTATGGTGCATTCGGGAGCATTGGAACATTTTAAACTTACAAGAATGAGGCATAAAACAGAACTGTATTTTACTGAACTGTATTGTATTTTTTTTTTTGTTTGTTTATGCATCTCACTGGTCTGTGAACGCTGTGCTGTGTAGATGCGCGTTTGATTTTCCACTTAAGAAAAAGCTTTGCAAACTCCAAACTCACATCGGCTATCACGGTTTAGTGTTGTGTGTAAATAACAAGAGACCACAACAAATAAATCAGCCATACCATGGTCAAAATCTTTGGATTTAATGTTGTTCAAAAAATCCGCACTTTTGTAAATTAATCTGCCAAATAACCACAACTTTTTTCCCACGAGAGGTATTTTTAAACGTTTTTATATCATTAATATAAGAACCTAAGCTCCATTGAACATATTTTAATCCTGGAGATTAGATGAATGGTAGGACAAGTTTTTTCTTTTAACAGTTCAAACATTTTTTTTGTATGTTGACATAATTTTTTTCTCAGTATATATGCAGCAGAATTATGTGCTATATTATTAGCTTGAGAATGGGTAGAAGATACTAATATAAATAAAATATTTTGTAGTGATTATCTGCATTGAGTATTCAAAAGGGATGTACAAATAATCATCAAAATGGGCTTGCACTGATGAGCATCAACCAAGAGGTCTCAAATAAAATCTCATTTGATGATACCATCAACGAATTTGCCATTAGGAAGTCCAGACGAGTCAAATTTTAATGCTGCATCAATTTTGAAGGTGAATAGAAATACCTGAAACAACTGATAGATAGAACTACAAGAACTTCAAACTTTTAATTTTGTAATGGTATTCATAAAAGCACTTTTGTTTGTAGAGGGTTAATCCTTTCTTTAATCACTAATCAATGTCAGAAATCAGGGTAAATATTAATACTTATAGCAAATCCACTCACTGAGTTCACAAAACTAAAAGAACAAACACTGCTTTGCACTCAATTTGCAATTTTGTAACACACTTTGCACAACTGTAGGCACAATTCACCGCACAGCACTCTTTGTGGAACTGTAAACACAACACAATGAAGCACTAAACAGATGCTGAAAACAGTACTGGTATTTCGCACGGCAAAATTGAGGGGAGGGGTTGGGGGGCGCAAAACTCAATCTCGCCTAGGGCAACCAAAGGGCTAGAACCGGCCCTGCTTGGTACCAATTGAGCATTGTTGCAACGCCACAGCCTACCTGAGTATTGTTGCTGACCATGTCCATCCCTTTATGACCACAATGTACCCAACTTCTGATGGCTACTTTCAGCAGGATAATGCGCCATGTCATAAAGCTGGAATAATCTCAGACTGGTTTCTTGAACAATGCAATGAGTTCACTGTACTCAAATGGCCTCCACAGTCACCAGATCTCAATCCAATAGAGCATCTTTGGGATGTGGTGGAACGGGAGATTCGCATCATGGATGTGCAGCCGATAAATCTGCGGCAACTGTGTGATGCCATCATGTCAATATTGACCAAACTCCCTGAGGAATGCTTCCAGCACCTTGTTGAATCTATGCCACCAAGAATTGAGGCAGTTCTGAAGGCAAAAGGGGGTCCAACCCGTTACTAGCATGGGGTACCTAATAAAGTGGCCGGTGAGTGTAATATCCGATGGCATCTCACCCATTGCCTTCTGGAGTGCTGATGTTCTAAATGCTCCTGTACAATGCAAATATCAACGCTTTATGTTGCATTAACCCTTCCTTTTTAAAATGTGGTTTTGCTGCTAAACCATAAATGATGCCTACATAGTGAGTGTTTGATCTGATTATACCTCTATAAATTTGTTTTAAAGCAATTGTATCTGCTTCCCAGTCACTGCCTTCCAAACATCTCATAATATACACATTTTCCATAATAATAATGATAATTATTAAACACTATTGATCTAACACTGGAGAAATCTACTCTCTGCATTTAAGCCATCCGCTTTGGGAGCAGTGAACGTTGAAACAGTTTATTGGAATGTGAAACTGCTGCAGGTTGAGAGAGAATCGTGAGATGTGAAAGTTGAGTGACAAGGCAGAAACAGGGAAAAATGTTTCCAGTGTTGGGTTAGGGTTAGGTTTGTTAGATTAGACATGACTGGCATGGTGTGTTGCTGTTCGTAGGTTCTGCTCAATGGTATCGCGTAAATTGGTGGGTCGACCCTGGTCTCATGTTCCAACAGCATGCCGATCAGAGTCAAGGCAATTTTAACAGAGATCACTTGCTTGTTGTTTCTCCTGGGTTTACAGTGAGCTGTTCCCACTGCCCCTAAAAGCCAATTGTTGCCGGATTTAAACAGTTTTTTTTGCCAGTTGGGAAGGGGTTTATGACAGGGCAGATAGAGTTCAGGCAAACTCAGAAAATTAGGAGGCAGAATTCGTGATGTTGGGCTACAGTCCGTCTGCTCGACACAGCTTTGAGCGAGCAAGGCCTCATTGCTCACACTTTGTGTTAAGCTTCACAATAAATTTCAATAATCCTGGTCTTTCAATTATACTGAAATTATAAATAGCTTCAGAATCACGACAAAGACATAAAAATAAAGTTTATATTAAGCTCTTGTTTAAAATTGATTCAGAATATTTTGCTACATGCACATAGATCTAAAATAGCCAGAGACACACACACATTACAGACACACATCTATACCCACCACAGTCATCCACCGAGTAATTTGTTTACACAGCACATCTAAACTGTCATTGATGCTTCTCCTTTAATGCCATCATCTTCATCAGTCAGAACCACAGGAGGATTGTGGGGAACCTGTGGGAAATTCTGGGCAGCGGAGTTGGATCGAATCATTTTAACTATCAGAACTATTCCTGATGACCCAAAAAGTCTCTAAATGTTTAAAAATAGACCAAAAATGAAAAAAACAAATCCAGACATTGGGGGCCAAGGAAGACTGGCAAGAGTGAAGGATTTTTAAGTTTTTTCTGAACAGCACTGATGTAATAGCATCATTATCAAATGATACTTTCAATCTTTGGGTTTGATGTTAAAAAAATGTTATTGTGCAATTGTAGGCCTTTGCTACGGCGGCCCAGAAGGGTCATCCTAATTTTGCATTAAGACCACATGCTGTGGTCTTCCTCACTTACAGTAGCAGCCATTCAAAATGGCCCTTCAATGACCCAATCAAACAGTAACTGAATGGCAGCCCATTTCCTTGCAACTCCCAGCAAAATCCCCTCCAACTTCTTTGTTAACCATCAAAGATTGATGGTTAAAAAGGAATTGCAGAAGGGACCAGCCAAGGAAAGTGGGGAAATTTTGAATGGCTACAACTGTACCTCCAGCAAAGAGCCAGATCTGTCACTGCCCATTATCAGTGGTTTCTGCGGGGTTAGTGCATTTACAAGAAAGTAACCCCGAATCAGGCCTGCATTTGGATAAATCAAAGTAGACTCTTTTTTTCAGTGTTTTCAGGGCTGTTCTATAAAAAATCAATGGTTTCCCATTGATTCAAAAGTTTTTTCATAAGGAACAATTTAGCGGTAGTCTGGGACTTTTAAGTGTCACTTGTGCTTTTATTTAGAAATGCAAACAGTGAGACGTTGCCAGGAAATGACATGGGATTGCCAGGGGTGACGGCAGGTCAAAAGCGAAGAGTCATGGAGGCTGGTGATTTACTAAATTTTAAACAATGATTCCAGGAACTAACTAAGGTAAAAATTCAGTTTATTTATATAGCGCCAAATTCACAACACATGTCATCTCAAGATACTTTACAGTTCAACCAGATCATACAGTCAAATTGATACAACGTTTTCTATCTAAGGAAAACCAGCTGATTGCATTGACACATTGACTCAAATACAATCCCTCACACTAAGTATGCTTGTAGCGACAGTGGAGAGGAAAAACTCCCTTTTAACAGGAAGAAACCTCCAGCAGAACCAGGCTCAGTGTGAGCGGCCAACTGCTGAGGCCGACTGGGGTTCAAGGAGACAGAAGCAGAGATACAAAAAGCAGCTGTAAAAGGAGGCCCTGTCCAGGAAACACACAGCCAGGCAGACGAGCTCCGAGCCAGCTCCCATGTCAGAGGATGAAGAGAGCACATCCACTCAGTCACGGTCAGAGAAACAGGACCACACTGGAAAACAGGCCGATCTCCAGCATCTATAAACAAGGGTGTTGATGGAAGCAGCACAGCTGATGTTTCTCTCCAGGATGGAGTCACAGCCAAACAGGAACAGACGAGGCAAAGCTACTCTGAGGAAAAGCAGAGAGAGCAGAACGTTAGAGATTGAACTAACAGATTCTGCAGAATAGGAGAACAGAGAGAGAATGAAGCAGAATGATGAAATGGGGGTCCCTATGTCCTCCAGCAGTCTAAGCCTATAGCAGCATAACTATAGAGATAGATCAGGATAACCTGAGCCACTCTAACTATAAGCTTTATCAAAAAGGAAAGTTTTAAGCCTAGCCTTAAAAGTAGAGCGAAGTGCTCTGCTAGGAACATCAGGAACAATCAGATCTCTGATATCAGATGGAGTTTGGTCATTTAAGGCTTTATATGTGAGAAGGAGGATTTTAAATTCTATTCTTGATTTAACAGGAAGCCAATGAAGAGAAGCCAGGATAGGAGAGATGTGATCTCTCTTTTTCATTTTCATCAGAACTCTGGCTGCAGCATTTTGGATCAGCTGAAGGCTTTTAACTACAGTTTGTGGACTTCCTGATAGTAAAGAATTACAATAGTCCAGCCTTGAAGTAACAAATGCATGGACTAGTTTCTCAGCATCACCTCTGGACAGGAGATTTCTAATTTTTGCAATATTCCTCAGATGAAAGAAGGAAATTCTAGAAACCCCTTTGATATGGGATTTAAATGACAGGTCCTGATCAAAAACAACACCAAGATTTTTTACCTTATTATCTGAAATCAGTTTAATCCCATCCAAATGAAGTGACTGACTAATCAGCTTATTTTTCAAAGACTCTGGTGCAAAGACTATAACTTCTGTTTTGTCTGCATTCAGAAGCAGAAAGTTAAGAGTCATCCAGGTTTTTATGTCTTCAAGACATGCCTGTAATCTATGTAATGGGTTAGCTTCATCTGGATTATAGACAGATATAGCTGGGTATCATCAGCATAACAGTGAAAATTAATCCCATGCTGTCTAATAACTCTACCAATTGGGAGCATGTATAGAGTAAGTCACATTAATTGTGTTGTAGCTGTTGATTTTTGATGGTTGCTGTTGTTGTGTTATGTTGTCTTGGCTGTTGTTTTGCTTTGGCATTGGTTGTGTTATGGTTCTAGTTGTTTTTGTGTTATGTAGTTTCAGCTAGTGTTGTGTTTTGATGTTGGTTGTGTTGCCGCTGCTGTTGTGCTGGCTGTTATGTGTTTTGGCTTCTGTATAAGGCTGACCCTTCTGGTCCAAGGTACTTTACAATAAAAAAAAATTAGACAGCGGTGCCAATAAGATGAAAGCGTAATGTAAACACATCTTGTGTGTCATTCATCTAATTATTAATCACTTCTCCAGTGAAACGATTCCTTTCAGTACCTATTTTCCCAAGCATCTCATAAAGAATGTAAATGAATGATGGAAATCAGTTGGTCTGTCTTTTCCTCTGTGCTGTCCTGGTTGTCTCCTCTGTCCTTGGCTCTGCTGCATGGAAATGCTCCCACTGAGCACAGAAAGGGCTGCTAATATATTTCTGTTTCCCCCCACAGGCACAGACAGGAGAGATAATTGTTTGGCTCAAGTGAGAAGGAGCAATCTTTCTCTGACAAAAGACTTCAAAACGAACCATATTGCATTCAATTATTTTTCAGATACAATAAGTAGCAGGAATAAAGAAGCTGCATAATTTCTGAAGGAGCACACCTTCTCTGCCTCTATATGACTTTCATTTCAAAAGATGGAGGGGAAAAGCCCAATAAAACATCCATCTAGGACAGGGTTGTCACACTCATTTTGGTTTAGGGGCCGCATACAGCTTAAACTGATCTCACCACACAAGTAAACTCTGTGCAAGAATAAATAAAACAGATAAAATTGGACTTATTGTCAATTTTTATATTAAACAAATTTCACTTTTTCAAAACATAGTAGGAATGATGCTGCACCATCAGTAGTCAGGTTTATGGCAGGAGACCAGTCCACCCCAACTCTGCCCAGCGCTCCAACAGCGGAGCTAAAATTTAATTTTTTTATTTTTGTGATGATTTTTATTGTTATTACACTGTCACAAATACAGAGCAACTAAATGGTCTCTCTACATTTAACCCATCCCCTTGGGGAGCAGTGGGATCCCATTGTGCAGTGCCCGGGGAGCAGTGTGGCATTAATAATTTGCTCAGGGACCCAGAGTGGCAGTCTGTGGTAGTGGGGCTTGAACTCAGAACCTCTGGATTACAAGCTAGTACCCTAATCAAATGAAATTTGGTGACTTTTCCTCATCTGGGCTCATGAACATGTATGTAAATCTGGCCACTCTGATGTGTAGTGGAGTGTCTGTGCAGAGTATGTATACAAATATGATGTTGTGGGTCATTTTGACCCGGACACTTTAATGTGGATAAGTAGCCATTCAGGTAAATAAAAATGGCTCTTGGATGTACTTTACTCTTTTCATTTGCCTCTGAGACCCAGATCCAGGTGTGGTAAGGGAGAGAACTTTCTTACACTGGTTCTTGTCACTGCTCTCACGTCATCTATATGAAAAAACTCACCAAAAACTGAGCTCCTGAAGGATTACAGCTGAGTAGTCTTTTTCACAAATTTTGTATTGGGATAGTGATGCAGAGGAAGAGGCTTCTAAGGCAGAAGATATTTCAGAATCAGAAGACAAAGTTATTGTTGACATACATGATCAATTCTCCTACTATGAGAAGGATTCAGAAGAAGAGTCTTCTATTATCCCCCGAACAAATAAAAGCCCAGGAATGAGGCAATCATCTTCCGCAAGAGTGACAACATCACCACACCAAAGTTGATGCAGACTATAATCAGCTAATTTGATAAAAACTCCTGGTCCTACCAGATTTGCAATCACAAGAATTGAGGAGATTCAGTCAGCATTTCTCAGAATGCCCATATCATAATATGGGCAACCTGAAGTGCAAAATCCAGCTATGCATGGAATATGCAAGTATATACTGGAAAGCTACCTCGAGGAAATGCTTAGAAGAATCAGGGGATGTGTTTAATGCTGGAGATGAATGAAGGGCTGCAAGTCATAACATCACTTGTGACAACCTCTATGTCCTACCTCCTTGGAGAAGAACTTCAGAAAAGAAAGCTGACCATGTTGGGAACAGAAGGTTCTTATCATGAATATAATGCAAGCTGATATATCTCTGAGCACAAAAAGGACTTGAAGGCACAAATGATCCTGGATTATAACTCAACCAGAGGAGGAGTTGACAATCTGGACAAAGTCACAGCAATATACAGCTGCCAGGGCAAGACTGCCCGCTACCCAACCAACATAAAGTGGAGACGGGTGAAGAGAAGAGGAGAAGATCCCATCTCTGTCCCTCTTGAGAGGACAGTAAAACAAGTACATCTTGTGTGAAATGTATGAATTCCATCTGCAGAAAGCAGTTACATTCTTACCATCATGTGGAGAACTTTAAAATTGTTGAATGTTTAAAATATTAGTAACTAGCGAATTTTAAAGGTAAATAAAAAAATAAATAAAAATTTGTGAAGAGGGAACATTTTAAACGTAAATAAAGTGTGTGAATTAAAACTGTATGGTTTGTCACTTGACTAAATGTTTTAGTAATCTAAAATAAATTGGCTATAGGTTTAACCTGTTTTCTTGACTATTTTGCATGTATTTACACAGTGCGGGTCAAAATGACCCGCAACATAATGAATATAATTTCTTTTCAACATAATATAAGGGTTAAGGGTTTGATGTTAACATTATTTGGTCAGCAATTAGTTAAATCGATTTCATCGCAGCATCACTGGCCTCTCCATCCAAGGGAAAACAGATAGCCGTTTCCAAAGACCCACCAACATTTTATTAATTTTCTCTTTTCTCAGTTCTCCGACTCCTTGAAAGTGCTTGTATTTTTCTCTATGCTGAGTATAATAACAAGTTTAAAAATGATAATTCATTTAGCCACGGGCCTGACTAAATAACTCAGCGGGCCAGTTCTGGGTGATACGTTTGACACCCCACTATCTAGGAGATAAAGTTCTATTTTTTTTACCCACATAACGTTAAATAACAGAATCTCCTTCATTTTAGATCATTTAAATTTCTTGCTTATTCTGATCTTTTAACATTTTTCTAGAGTTTGAATGACGCTTTAACATTTTGTAGCTTAATTTTTTATGCATTTGTTGCAATAAATTTTTCTCTTACTTCCATTAAAACAATTTTACAGCAGAATAATTCATCCATTGAACATGTATACATTTCTATGCCATAGTTTTTTTATTTTTCAAGAATTTGTAATGTAAATTGTCACAAAAAAAGTATGACATTGTCTGAAATCTTAGTATTACATTTCGTTTTCACACAGATTTTTTGTTTTTTTTTAATTAATGCAGTTACTGTATATAGAATTTCACCTTAAGATCCTTTCAAGAAACAATTCAACCATTTCATACAGTGAAATTGACTAATTACACCGACGCAATCAAAGACTCTGGTCCAAGGACTATAACTTCTGTTTTGTCTGCATTCAGAGGCCCAAAAGTTTAGTCATCCAGGTTTTTATATGTTATAAACACGCCTGTAGTCTATGTAATGGGTTACTTTCATCTGGATTTATTCATGATTTTATCAAGAGGTTTAACAGGTTTATTGAGTAGTTTTGTGGAGGTTCCTGTGTTGCTCTGAACACTGCTCAATCGGAACTGAAAGGTGAGGGGAAGACACTGCGGTTAGTTCAGGTTCAGTGGGAGAATTGATTCTCGAACTTGAAGAGGAGGAAGGGTTGGCAGACGCACGTTTCCAGATATTAGGTTTACTCTTAGACTGCAGCAGGTGAGGAATGTGTTCCGGTGTTTGTCTCATACGGAGGAGGGTGGACAGGGTTACCCAGAATGTGGTTGCTTGTAGATGAACGGAGAAAAACTGACTGCCACTGAGATTTCCTGTGGTACGTGAACGGACTGTTGTGCAGATGAATCCCTTGCTCAGTGTGAAGCTCAAACGGTCCCTTGGGGAAAAGTGGATCCAAACCTCCGGTTTGTTTCCTCAGCTCAGTTTGAAACTCAGTTGATCCTTCCAGGGAGAGAAGGTCCGAAAAACCCAGTTTCCTGCCGAGAGGCAAAGACAAAAACATGTTAACAAAACAGACCCAAAACTGGCAAACAATCTGGCGTCGAGGTAGTGGCAGTCAGCAGCTTAAGAACACTTAACGAGGTCACCCCTTGCAGGTGTGTGAGGAGGAGAATCAAAACCATGCGCCGCCTGGTGGAGGAAGGAAGACAAACACACAAAAACACAGACCACACAGACTGGATTCCTAACAGATTTATAGACAGATACAACTGAGTATTATCAGCATAACAGTTGAAATTAACCCCATGCTGCATAATAATTATACCAATTGAGAGCATATATATATATATATATATATATATATATATATATATATATATATATATATATATATATATATATATATATATATATATATATATATATATATATATATATATATATATATATGTAGAAAGAGAGAGAGAGAGAATTGGCCCTAGCACTAATCACTGCTGTACTCCATGAGTAAGCATGAGGAAGATTTATCATTAATGTGAACAAACTAAAATTTGTTAGATAAATGAGATTTACACCTGCCTGGTGCTTTTCCTTAAATTCCTACAAAATATTCAAGACTTTCTAAAAGAATATCGTGCCTAGAAATATCAATTAAGAAAATAATCTCTGTTGGGCCGAGTCATAAGGGGAAGAAAGGAATGAACTACACACAGAAACTTCAGAGACTGGTGAACATGGAGAATCCCAGAAAGCACAGTATTAATCCATTTTCATCATATCTCCCATGAACATTAGCAGCATAGGAGCAGGAGCAGGTGAATCAGATGAGGACAGATTAAAACTGGGTAGAGCTAAGCAGGTGAAAGTAAAGAACTAATGAGCCAGGCATCAGTGCCAAGATCATGACAGTTTTACGGAAAAAAAAAAAGGCAAGCAACTGTGAGCTGATATCAAAGCTGTACTCAGTGCTACAGAGAAAGAGTTAGTGGCAGGAGAAATAAAGAGAGAAAATGAGAACTTGGCTGTTCAACCAGCAGAAATGTTTGGTTAAAATCGTAGACTGCCAATAACACACATTCTATAGTAAATATTAATGAACAGAAATATTTGTTTACAGTTACACTGTTGATAGGCTCAGTATGATGGCAGACCACAGTCTTGATGAAGCTGAAGTTTTCTCACTACTAAAACAATCTAGAAATAGGTCAATATTTCTTAAATTAAGTGTATTTACCCTTAATTTGAGTATGTAAATCACATGATCTGCCAATGGAATGAGTATTTTTACTCTTAAAATAAGATAATTGGATAATATGCACTTGAAATAAGACAAATCAATTGTGTTTTCTTATTTTAAGTGTAAATTGCTTTGTTTCATTGTCACAATGTCTCTTTTACCTCCTCAATCCAAGATCAAATGCACTTTTTTAAAGAAAAAATTACTTATCTAGATTTCGATTTTTTCCGGTGCACAACAGGCTTCTCAATGGCTTTAGCTTGATTGTACCAGAGCTTTGCATTCTCTTTCATCCTCTGGTCGTCACTTTTCTTGGTATCACAGAGGATATTGTTCATGCGAAAAAAAACGCACATTAGCTGCTCTTCATGGGCATCGAGACAAAACTGTGTCTTCTTGGCCCTCCTCTTTTTGGAGTGGTTACCTGAGAGGGGGAAGCTACGGATGCAGCTACCAATGCCACCGACAATGCTCGAGAGGCGTCAGAACCTGTATCAACGCCATTAATTCAATTCAATTCATTTTATTCATGTAGCGCTAATTGACAATACATGTCATCTCAAGGCGATTTAACCAGATCATATATATTGATTCAAAGTTTTCTATCCAAGGATTTCTATCTTGGGTGAGCTTGAAGGTGTGTGTTATGCATAGGGTTGGGAATTTATAAGATTTAACAATCCCTTATCAATTCTGTGAAACAATTCAATTCCTTATCATTCTCTTATCGATTCTGTGAGATCTAGGAACATTCTATTTCTACCTGTCCCTGAGAAAACAGAAGGCAGTGAACGGGAGCTGCCAGCCTCTGAGCCAGCCAGGCTACCCGTCTTGTCACAGTCATCTAAATATAATGGAGAAGGCGTCCTTTTGATGAAAAAGCATTACTGTACAATTTCAGGAAATAAACTAATCTCTCCCTGATTTAAATAAACAAGTGTCACCTTTCTCTCGCTCCCTGAGCTGCAGAGCAACTTTGTAGCATGTTACGTTACATTCATTGCAATAGCTAGAATCATGTAAGAATTCCAGCTACTGTCATGATTGGTTTAAGCGATCTGACCCACATGCATAGAACCACTCAGAGACCAATGGAAAAAGTTTAACAGGTTTATTAAATGTAGATGGAAAACAGAAGTTGGATCTGGAACTCAGTGAACTTGTGAACCAGAACTGGAAAGTCTGAAGGGAAGATCATAGTGATCAGTTCAGGGACCGAAGGAAATATGAATGAGGCTTGAATATTTCTGGAGAGGGACTCATGTTTAAAGGGGGCTCTTGTCCATCCTTGAATCCAGCTTGTCGGGGCTAATCCAGAGAATAGGGAAGTCGTTGGAGGGCGGACAGAGAGACAGACTTTGGACCCAGTGGAGTAAAGCAGTGGACTGTCACTTGGCTTTCCGATGAGGACTTGAACAGATCATGTGGAGGTTTTGCCCTGTTCAGTGTGCACTCAGTTAATCCTTCCAGGGGGAGAAGGTCCAGGTATCCAGTTACTCAAGAAGGCTTCCTGCCGAAGAGCAAAGACAAAAACTAGATAAGACTCAGAGAAACAAAGCTTAGGTTAGACTCTGCTAATCTCAGCTTGGCTAGAGTACCCAAAACTGGCAAACACTCTGGCATCGAGGTAGTGACAGTCCACTGCCCAGTACTCCTCCAGTAATGATCAACGAGCCTCAGGTGTGCAGGGAGGCCCAACGAGGAACAGGGCACCACCTAGTGGTAGAGGGAGAAAAACAAACAAACAACCCACACAAACTGGATTCCTAACAGCTACCAGTAGTTCTAATTAAACATGCTAGCAATGAAGGGCTGGATAAATGAGAAAGGCACACTCCCTTAATAAGCCCAAAGAGAGGTAGGACATTGGTTTATTTCCAGAAATGGCTTATGAGGAGGTAATTGCCACTATGCAATTATTGCAAAGCGCCTTGTTAACATCTTTCTCCTCCTTAAAATTAAGCCAAACTTTGGATCGCTTTACCCGATTGGGCGTCATTTTCCCCCCGTTTTTTTCTGTTCTAGACTTACTGTTGGGAGCTGGAGAAGTCCACCTTCCTCCAGCAGAGTCCGCCGTGGATTCTCCTGAGCTGAGCTGCCTGCACACCTGTGACTGATCATCTCATCAGGAGGACCACAGTACTTAAGCTGTCTTCAGACGTTGCCTCGACGCCGCAGTGTTTAATCAGTTTGGTTAGCACCTAAGCCTAGAACCTCCTGTAAACTTGCTATCTCTGAGTCCAGTTTGGATTCTAACCTTTTTTGTCTCTGCTTCCAGGTTACCTGTTTTTCTCCTGTGAAGCTCTGGAAGAGCTTAACCTGCCGAGCCTGCCCTCTGAGCCAAACCTGAAGACTCTCTTCTGGATTTCCAAGCAGCTCAGGATTTAGAGCTGGGAACTCAAACCAAGGTCAACACCCTCACTAGAAGTAAGACGCTGAAACAGTTATCGGACTCTGCTGAACCAAACCATCTCCGGACCCAACAGTTCCTCTCCCAAAGTCTCTTCTACGCATCTCAAGGTACAAACCTGAATGTCTCAAGATCAATTCCAACCAAGCCAACGCTAACTGAACTGTCTCCCTCACAGACTCCAGTGAACCTGTCCCCAGGCCTGAACCAGCAAACTGTACATTTACTACGTGCTTATGTAACAATAAACTTGTTAACTTTTCCTCTGAGTCCGTTGTGTTCTGCATCTTGGGCCTCTCAGTAAACCCATCATGACAGAACACTGCGGCCAAACACAAGGCCCAGCAGATCACCTCTGCCGTCGTTTGGAGGAGCAAGATGCCCAAATCCAGGGACAAACTCAAACCCTCCGTGAGTTGTATCGTTTGGTTGAGACTCATAATCATATGCTCCAGAGTTACGCTAACTATATGAACAGTGCTAACGCCACGCCAGCAGCTCAACCATTTCCGGGTCCAGTTCCACCTCCGAGGTCACCGGCAGTGACGTCATCCGAGTTCCGTCCAAGTCTACCTGAGAAATTCTCCGGTAATGTAAAAGACTGCAAGGGATTTTTATTTCAATGCCGTCTAATTTTTCAGAACTCTCCTGGCAGTTTTCCCACGGACCACAAGAAAATAACTTTCATTTTATCTCAATTGACAGGAAGAGCCTTGACCTGGGCTCAAGCCAGGTTTGCCTCTGATGAAAGCCTAAATTGTCGATACTCAGACTTTATTTTTGTGTTTTCTCAAGTTTTCAACCAGGAGACCGATCAAACCCTTGACTCTCGTGCTCTTTTTCATCTCAAACAGGGGAATTCGTCAGTGGCGGAGTTCTCTATTAACTTCCGGGTTAATGCTGCAGCTTCTTGATGGAACCAAAGTGCTCTAAAGGGCGCCTATTTTGAGGCATTAAATGAAAATATAAAGGATGAACTGGCTACCCTCGATGAACCTGCTACTCTCGAGGAACTTATCCATTTGACAATTAAGCTGGATAACCGGATCCGAGCTAGAAACAGCCTCAAATACAGGAATCAGGGGTTGTCTTCCTATGCCCCCGCCTCAAATAATGTGACGGTTGTTTCTGCTCCTACAGAACAGTTATCCAGACCGAAGCCTAAGATCCAGCCTCTCCCTTTGCCTGTTCAGGCTACACATATTGGAGAAACGGAGATCGAACCCATGCAGGTTGGACACACTAGGCTGACTCCTGAAGAAAGGCAAAGACGATTTTTGGGCAAGCTTTGCATCTATTGCAGTGAGAGTGGTCATTTCATCGCTTCATGCCCAGCGAAATCAAAAGCCGGGGCCCGTCACAGGTTCTGAGGAGTCTGGCGGGCCATGATAACTCTGAAAAATCTCCTCGCCTTATGCTTCCAGCCACTTTATTTTTCTCGGACCAGAGCCTCTCATTCTCTGCTTTCATTGATTCTGGTTGTGAGCTAAATTTAATTGATTCCAAGCTTGTCCAACAGCTGCAAATTGAAACAGTTCCTTTAACCCAGCCTCTTAGTGTCTCAGCAATGGATGGGAAGAGACTTCACCAAGTAACCCATCAAACCCAACCCCTTGAGCTTCTGATCTCAGGTAATCATCGAGAAATCATAACTTTCTTTGTTTTTCCCTCCGCATGTTCCCCTCTGGTGCTGGGTTTCGAATGGCTGGAGAAACATAATCCCCATATTAACTGGACTGGTCGTCATGTGGAGTCCTGGTCCACTCGATGTCATGAAACATGCCTCCGTTCGGCAGCTCCCGCTGTGGGGTCCCCTAGAGGTGGGGGGGAGATGGACGTCCCTGACCTTTCTTCAGTACCTCCCGACTACCATGATCTGGCTCCTGTCTTTAGTAAGGTCAGTGCTACGTCCCTTCCACCACACGGACCATACGACTGTGCTATCGAGCTATTACCTGGAGCCCCGCTGCCCAGCAGTAGAGTTTACAACATCTCCAAACCAGAAAGAGAAACCATGGAGAAATACATAAATGAGTCCTTAGCCGCTGGAATAATTCGCCCCTCTTCGTCTCCTTTGGGCGCTGGTTTCTTTTTCGTTGGAAAGAAGGATGGTTCACTAAGACCCTGTATCGATTAAAGAGGCTTGAACCAGATAACAATCAAAAATAAGTACCCTCTCCCATTGCTCGCTTCTGCTTTTGAACCTGTCCAAGAGGCAACCGTTTTCACCAAGCTAGATCTGAGGAATGCCTATCACCTCCTCAGAATACGTGAGGGGGATGAGTGGAAAACAGCATTTAAGACTCCCTTGGGCCAGTTTGAATACTTGGTGATGCCCTTTGGACTAACTAATGCCCCTGCATGCTTTCAGGCCTTAGTGAATGATGTTCTCAGAGACTTCCTAAATGTGTTCGTGTTTGTCTACATAGATGACATTCTAATCTATTCCAAGGATCTTTCAGAGCATAAGAGACATGTCCGCCTGGTTCTTCAGAGACTGCTGGAAAACAAACTGTTCGTCAAAGCCGAGAAATGTGAGTTTCATCAGTCTTCAGTAACTTTTTTGGGGTTTGTGCTCGAGGGCGGGCAGGTTAAGCCTTCAGAAGAGAAAATAAAAGCAGTTTTGGAGTGGCCGGTTCCAGAAAACCGTAAACAACTGCAGAGATTTTTGGGTTTTGCTAATTTCTACCGACGATTCATCAGAAACTACAGCCAAACCGCTCTCCCACTAACCTCCTTAACATCATCCAAGAGAACCTTCCAATGGACCCCCGAGGCTCAATCTGCATTTGATAAACTTAAAACTTTGTTTTCCAGAGCTCCAGTGCTGATCCAACCCGATCCGTCCAAACAATTCATCCTGGAGGTTGACGCTTCAGATTCAGGCGTGGGGGCAGTCCTATCCCAAAGACTCGACACGGATCAACGAATTCATCCATGTGCATTCTTCTCCCGTAGACTTTCTCCCGCAGAGCAGAACTACGACGTTGGAGACCGAGAGCTCTTGGCCATCAAATTAGCCTTGGAGGAATGGAGACACTGGCTGGAGGGAGCTGAGCACCCAGTTCTTGTATGGACAGATCACAAGAATCTCGCCTACATCCAGTCCGCAAAACAAGCCAATCCTCGTCAGTCAAGGTGGTCCATATTCTTCTCTCGATTCAACCTCATTATCTCTTACAGACCTGGATCAAAGAACGTCAAGCCCGATTCTCTCTCTCGTCTCTACGCCGTGGATCAATCCGAGTCACCTCAACCTGTCCTCCCTGCTTCTTGTACTGTAGGAGTTGTCACCTGGGAAATCACCGATTTAATCAACTCTGCCCTGGCCTCGGAACCTGACCCAGGTAATGGTCCTCCTAACCGAACTTATGTCCCCTCGTCTGTCAGATCTTGCCTGATACAATGGATGCATTCTGCCGAATTTTCCGCTCATCCGGGGGTGAGCAGGACCGTCTCTCTGATTTCAAGACGTTTTTGGTGGCCTACTCTTCACAGGGATGTTAAAGAGTATGTGTTGGCTTGCTCTACTTGTGCCAGAAATAAGGCTTCACACCAACCACCCTCAGGTTTGCTACAGCCTCTCCCAGTACCCACGCGCCCATGGTCCCACATCGCAATCGATTTCGTTACTGGTCTCCCAATCTCTCGAGGTATGTCTACAATATTCACCATAGTTGATCGATTTTCCAAGTCCTGTCACCTGATCCCTCTCAGAAAACTTCCTACGGCCTTTCAAACTGCTCAGCTTTTGATCAAACACGTTTTTCGTCTCCATGGAATCCCACAGGACATTCTCTCTGATCGTGGACCCCAATTCATTTCCCAGGTTTGGAAGGCATTCTGTTCCGCATTAAACTGTAAGTCATCACTAACCTCTGGCTATCACCCGCAGTCCAACGGCCAAACCGAGAGGATGAACCAACACCTCGAGTCAACCCTCAGATGCCTAACTTCCAATAACCCCACCGATTGGAGTCAGTACATCACCTGGATCGAATACGCCCATAACTCTCTCAAGTCAGCTTCCACCGGTCAATCGCCTTTTCAGGTCAGTCTTGGCTATCAACCTCCTCTTTTCCCCGCAGACGAGAGAGAGATATCGGTCCAATCCGTCAATCAGCACATCCGCTGATTGCCAGCGCATCTGGAGGGATACCATCACCTCTCTCAATCGTTCCTCTGGGACGACCAAATGATTCGCCGACTCCAAGAGACGTCCTGCCCCTGAGTACTCGGTCGGACAGGAGGTGTGGCTGTCCACATGGGACATTCCCCTCAAGGGGATGTCTCGTAAACTCTCGCCCAAGTTCATCGGTCCATACAAGATCGTCCAGGTAATCAATCCATCTGCCATACGTTTACAACTTCCTCCGACCCTACGCATCCATCCCACGTTCCACGTCTCCCAAGTAAAACCTGTCATCTCGAGTCCTCTTTGCCCTCCATCCGACTCCCCTCCACCCGCCCTGGAAGTCGATGGACATCCTGCCTTCACCGTCCGCCGGATCGTGGACTCCCGTCGGCGAGGTCGCGGCTGGCAGTACCTCGTCGATTGGGAGGGCTACGGTCCGGAGGACCGCCAGTGGGTACCTGGTTCCTACATCCTCGACCCTTCCTTGATCGAGGAGTACGAGCGCTCCCTCCCATCTACCTCTTCCGCACCGCCAAGAGGTGGTTGTTGAGGGGGGGGTACTGTTGGGAGCTGGAGAAGTTCCACCTTCCTCCAGCAGAGTCCGCCGTGGATCCTCCTGAGCTGAGCTGCCTGCACACCTGTGACTGATCATCTCATCAGGAGGACGACAGTACTTAAGCTGTCTTCAGACCTTGCCTCGACGCCGCAGTGTTTAATCGGTTTGGTTAGCACTTAAGCCTAGAACCTCCTTAGAACTTTGCTATCTCTGAGTCCAGTTTGGATTCTAACCTTTTTTGTCTCTGCTTCCAGGTTACCTGTTTTTCTCCTGTGAAGCTCTGGAAGAGCTTAACCTGCCGAGCCTGCCCTCTGAGCCAAACCTGAAGACTCTCTTCTGGATTTCCAAGCAGCTCTGGATTTAGAGCTGGGAACTCAAACCAAGGTCAACACCCTCACTAGAAGTAAGACGCTGAAACAGTTATCGGACTCTGCTGAACCAAACCATCTCCGGACCCAACAGTTCCTCTCCCAAAGTCTCTTCTACGCATCTCAAGGTACAAACCTGAATGTCTCAAGATCAATTCCAACCAAGCCAACGCTAACTGAACTGTCTCCCTCACAGACTCCAGTGAACCTGTCCCCAGGCCTGAACCAGCAAATTGTACATTTACTACGTGCTTGTGTAACAATAAACTTGTTAACTTTTCCCCTGAGTCCGTTGTGTTCTGCATCTTGGGCCTCTCAGTAAACCCATCATGACACTTACGCCTGGTCACGTCGTACTTGCCATGTGCGTAACTTGCATAAAGAATGTGACTTAAGTCATGCTGCCCAGAGCCCTAAGCTCTGGTGCTTTCTGGAATCGATAAGAGAATCGTTCAGCGAGCTGGAACACACAGAACCAGTTCTGAACAGGAACCGGTTTTCGATTCCCATCCTTACTTATGGAATCTCCCTGCGGTTACGTCCACGATCAAAAAACGTCCTTCCAGGCATGACGCTGTATCTGCTGCGACTGCAAACCTTCTATTTCTTCCTCCTTTTTATTTTATTTTTTTTGAGTGGGCAGTTAAGAGCAGCTAGGTTATTTACCATGACTGCGAAGTTCAAGAAAATCTTCTTGTGCTTTTTGTGCAGGCCGGACACCAACGGGTGCATTGTTGCCCTCTTCAGGACAGTGGCTTGTGACATATCATGGGCATTACGCTGCCGTACATTATGCATAAGATGGTTATCGTTAGTCATAAGTCCTGGACTCGTTATGAATACTCTATGTATAATCCCAAAAGTAAAAAAATACATAGAAAGTCAGCATTTTAGAAGATTCTGGGAAGTTAAGCATGCCATGGATAAATCTCTAAGGTGTGACAGGTATGACATCCATCCATCCATCCATCCATCCATCCATCCATCCATCCATCCATCCATCCATCCATCCATCCATCCATCCATCCATCCATCCACATACATACCCATTTTTCTGGATGAATGGATGGAATTGAAATTGTGTCCATGCTAGCGATGCATTATATATTGCTGTTGGTATCAGAATCAACTCTTATTCATAATTTTTTGATACATTAATGTTTTTGAGCCCTTTATAATAATCCACTAAAATGCTGTCTATCTATTTAAAAATATATTTATCAGTGTATTATGTTACTCTTGTGCTCACAACAATAGGGTAACATTCAATAAATATGTTTGAGCTCAACTTTGGAAAATACAAAAGCCTGTTGAAAGTGTTCGCGTTGAATAACTGTAGGTCAATCAGCCACCACCCTTACAGTCTCCCCACCAATTTTAATCACAAGGTTACACCTTTGGTTGTCCCAGCTTTTTTTGCCAATGTAAAGGAAGCAAAATGCCGATTGTTAGAGGGTTGACCCATGTTAGAAAAACATGCGTTAACCTGTTATTTTCAGTGGAAAGCAGGATATAAATACCTAATGGGATTTTCAATTTTACCCATTGTTGTTCAAATGACCTTACACTAGAAACTTTTATGAAAAATCTGCACAGACATAACTTTTCCTGGTTTTAATCTGGTGGATGCATCTTTTTATTTGTTCTACATAAAATTTGCTTCTGTGTTTTAATACCACTGGGTTAACCTAAACTCTACTCTATGCAAATAGAGCCCCTTAAGCCGAGAAATATACATTCAACATATTGTTTTGAGAGCACAGACTTAGCATCAATTATTTAGCATATGCAAGCAAATGTGGGTTCAATTTGGTATTCTGACAAATAAGATTGTATTACAGAGGTTAGAGTGTTTTAATGTTATTTCTGGTCGACAACAAGTGCACAGTGAGTTCATCAGGAAAAAAGTGAGATGCATCAAACTGAACATGTAAACAGCTTATACAACCTCCCACATGGCTCTATACAGCTACAGCGGGGGCCAAAAATATGACACTAGAATGAGATGAGACTGCCGAGTAGGCATTGATAGGCTTTTAAAGCCACAGCAGGTGGGCAACTGTCAGCGGGGTACTTGTACCTGTTTATTTTAAAAGCAGAATGCCTCTTTCCTTGGGATTTGAATATAGATTGTCTATTTTGGTTTAGTTGTATTTTCTATACACAGAGTGTCTTAGTGCCTGAATTCAGCATTGCATTACAAATGATTGAGTCGCACTGGTAATAAATGATTTCCTTTAGACGGGGGGCATTTGGAAGGTAGAACACTGAATATCAGCATTAACTGTGCCGCTCTGTTATTAATGACAGCACAACCAGCCTGTATCTAAATGAAAACAAAGGATGCAACCGTGACCTTCAAGAGTAAAATTTGTTTGGGACAGAAGCAACATTGTAATAAGATCAGATAGAAAAAAAATTCTTTTTGATGCTCATGTTTTACAGAAATCATGTTTATACTGTATGTGTGCCCTCTATTTATCACTTTACACCACAGCCGCCAAACCAAACGCATCATTTGTCTGATTAAACGAGCTGAGAGAAAAACCAATGTGCCTCAAGATGGGATGGTGGAAATTAAGTAGAACTGCATCTCCATGAAAGGTCATGTGGCTGCTTTGCAGCACAGGCAGACTGAAGGAAAAACTTTAGGGAAATACCGCCGGTCAGGTTTCCTCCGGCGATGCTGCCTTGCACCTTTTAGACGTGGCTCTGCTTCAACACACCTGAGTCAATGAATCAAGTCATTAGCAGGACTCTGGAGAACCTGACTGCATGCTGAGAAGGTAATTCAGGAGATTGATTCAGGTGTGGAAGACCTGGAGGTAACCTGGTATAGGTGATCAACTGCTTGCAGCCCTGGTCGATGCTCCATCTGGGACTTCGAAACAGTCATTTTTCTTTTAATGTCCCAACAGCTTCAGTTCCTCATACATCCACCTCTGACCCTTTAAAAAGTTCTTGCAGTTCTGTAACTAAAATCATTACAAGTGGTTGAGTCAATGTGTTTACAACATCTTTGTTTAAAGATGATGATCAATTAATAATAATTTCCTCAATATTCACAAAAAAGCCTGTTTAACTAATTTTTGGCTTTCTGTAGCATTCTATAGCTGTAATTTATCCTCACCCTGGTTATGAATAGTTGGAGGAAGTAGAAAGGGAAATAAACAGAAACGCAGTTGATTGAAATAAAACTTAAGATTGTTCCGTCATCAGCGATGTTTAAAAATACCAAGGCCGGAAACGTTATTGATTTAACAGTAAAATGATCATATCTGTTCAGCAAGAATTCTTACATGTCTTTCACATCAACACATGACCTCATTTATCTAATGTTAGACTCTTCGAGATAAAAGACATTTTTTAACATTAGTTTTTCTTTTTTTCTTGTCTCCTGTAGTGAAGATTTCCACTTAGGTCAATGTAGCCCAGGTGGAAAAACGTGACAAAAAGGGGATGGAGAAAAGGGCTAGAGTCATTTTCTTTCATTTATAGTTCATGACATCAGAGATGCTAAAATATCCCATGGCATTCAAAGGCATCACCTAGCACGGTACCCCACGTGGGGGGGGGCTATTTCTCAGTAGCCAATCACAGCCTGCGCAGCTGCATCTGCGGGAAGAACCAGGAGCGTGTGCAGAGACGAGCCGCGAAAGCGTTTTGAAAGGAAAAGAGGAGATATTCAGTAAGGAACCGAAAGAGTCTCATAGTATCCCTCAAACTGCATGAGCTGGGAGGAAAACAACCCGACAGCAGAAGCCAAGCTACGTCGGCTATATTCTTACCGTTCATCTCGTGAGCTGTGGCATTGCTGGAGGCAACGTGAACCCAGTTTTAAACCCAGAACAACGGTCAGGTTTTTTTAGTTGGTGGACAGTGAGTTCCCAGGACCCAAACGAGATCCCAGATGGCGAGCCGAAGAACCTAGGAGGAAAACGCGTACCATACACACACATACACACCCTTTTTCATTATTGAGAACTCTTAGATACAGGTGCACCTGCAATAACTCAGGGCCCCAACGGACAATTTTTTTTTTGTGCGCACCATTTTTGTTTTGGGGGTTTATTCAAATGTATTTTGTATTGATTCATCATTTAACTTGTTCTGTGTAAGAAAAAAAATACACGAGTGGCTGTTCAAACTTTGACTCTGTGCTCCTCATTATTGTTGCTCAACCTCTTGGCTCTTACAGAATCTAGATCTTCTGATGCCAGCCCTTTTAGTTTAACATCCTGCATGATTTTATACTGTAATCTATTGGTATAAGAGGTCATTGACTTTTTGAAAGCATATGGTAAGATTGAGAAATTCCTTCTTGTTGATGATTCGCTGTCCGAGTTTTATAAAAACCTGATCGTTGAATATTCTAGCGGCTCAACCTTGGAAATATTAGAGCCCCGTTTGCCTTACCTGTATACAGCACAAGGTGAGCCTTCAGTTGTATATGAAATCAAGACACTTAGTAGCGTATATACCACTAAGATTGGGAGTGATGCTACAAAGACATACTTAGCTGAGCTTAAGAAGTTGGCCAAGCTTAGTGGGAAAGATTATGGGGAGGTGTTGAAAGAGATGATGTTTCACATTGGGGAAGATGTTGAAGCCATGCAGCCAAGACCTGAAGAGTCTTCCCCCACATGTGTTGAAACTACAGTTAAATCTCCAATCATTCCTGGGGAGCAACAACTTCAACCTTTACCTTTGGACAGTTTACCAGGTAACAAAGATTCTGCTGAACAGGTCCCTGTCAGAAATGAAAAGAGGAAGCTGTCCCTTCCTTTGAGTGATGTGAACCCTCCTGACATACTGAAAGTTGTGGTTGAGCACATTGTACGAAGACAGGACAGCATCTCACACTTGCAGGCTCATGTGAGGCTCCGCACTTTCTCTGGAAAGTCTTCTGGATCAAATAATGACACTGATTATGACACGTGGCGTTCACATATTGAGCTCCTCCAAACCGACCCTAGCATGTCCCCTCTGCAAATATCCAGGAAGATCCTCGAGAGCCTGATCTCTCCTGCAGCTGATGTAGTCAAGGGGTTACGGCCTGAATCGCCTCCTGAAGCCTACTTGCAGCTGCTGGATTCAGCATTTGGAACTGTGGAAGATGGGGAAGAGCTCTTTGCACAATTTCTAAACATCTTCCAAAATCTAGGTGAAAAACCATCAACTTACCTTTATCGACTCCAGCTAGCATTGAACAGAGCTGTGAAGAGAGGGGGAGTTGCAAGTGAAGAGGCAGACAAGCATCTCCTTAAGCAGTTCTGCAGAGGGTGCTGGGATAATGACTTGCTCAGTTCTCTGCAACTTGAACAAAAGAAAAGCAGTCCACCCCGACTCTCTGACCTCTTACTGATGGTTCGCTCTGAAGAAGATCGACAACAAGCAAAAACCAGTCGTATGAAAAAACATATTGGCTCTATAAAGCAAAAGGCTCAATTACAGTCTCATCATGCATATTTAGGTGAACCAGGAGAGAAGCAAGGGGGCAGTATTAGTGCTATTGAAGAACTAAGAAAACAAGTGGCTAGCCTGCAGAGCCAACTAACCACATTTGTCACACAGCAGAAAACAAAAGGAGCCAACTTCAAGGGATCTGCTGGAAAGCCTCTGACCAAAATGTCAAAATCAAGTGGTACGGACATTGACTCCCAGAAATCATCTAAGAGGAAACAAATAGGCAAACCAAAACCCTGGTACTGTTTTAGTTGCGGTGAAGATGGGCACATTGCCCCATCTTGCACTGAACCTGCAAACCCTGTCCTAGTAGCAGAGAAGAGGAAGCAGTTAGAGGAAAAACAACGAAAGTGGGAAGCACAAAATAGTTCAAATTTGCCTTTAAACAACTAACAGTTCCTGTTGCGGGACAAACAGGGGCTGAAACATATCTGCAATGTCCCTCAGACGTGAATGGTGAACAGAAGACCTCCACTGAGATCAATAGAGTTTGTATATCTACCGAAAACAACAAAGTTCAGACATGTTCTGGCCAACAACATATCAAGGAACATCAGCATTCCCAACTCCCCAAACGCTTGGTTGGTGGAAAGAGTACAGCTCAAGTGATTGTGAAGGGTGAAGAAGTGAACTGCCTGCTTGACTCGGGTTCACAAGTCACCACAGTACCCGAGTCATTTTATAAGCAACATCTATCTGATCAATCAGTTAAGCCTGCACGATCTCCTTGAAGTAGAATGTGCAAATGGACAGTTAGTACCCTACTTAGGTTATGTAGAAATGACCATAACCTTTCCAAAAGATTTCATAGGAGTTCCAGTAGATGTAAACACACTAGTTTTGGTTGTTCCAGATACATCACAGTCCTTAATGCTAATAGGCACAAACACCCTTGAGGTATTGTTTGACATTTACGCAGACACAGATACAACCAACAGCAAGGCACTCCCACGTGGGTACAAGGCGGTCTTCAAGGCTATTGAACTGAGACGGAGCCAGGCAAACAACGATTATCATGGAGTTGTGAGAATGCAAGACAAGGCCCCCCAAATTGTTCCAGCTGGTGAAACTGTGGTGGTAGAGGGAGTAGCTCTGGCCAGTGGATTGCAGAATGAAAAAACTGTGGTCATTGAGTATCCATCATCATCTCCTTTGCCAGGTGGCCTACTAGTGAAAGCTGGTCTATTTACTTTCCCTCAACTAAGGCCCCATAAGCTCCCAATCGTTATATGTAACAACTCTGACCATGACATTGTAATTCCTGCAAAGAGTATTATTGCAGAAATTAGTGCTTATCAAACCGTCCTATTAAAAGAGCAGAGTATCAACCAACCGGAGACATCTTTAGTGACAGAGTCATCCCCAGAACTCAATTTACAGTTCAACTTTGGTGACTCCCACTCTCAAATGAATGGAAGAAACGCATCACCCAGCAGCTTAACAACATGGCTGATGTGTTTGCGCATCATGATCTGGACTTCGGCCGGACAGATAAGGTCAAACACCGCATAAACCTTTCAGATGATACTCCCTTCAAGCTACGTGCCAGGCCAATACACCCACAAGATATCGAAGCTGTACGTGAGCACATTCGGGAGCTCCTTGATGCAGGAGTTATTAGGGAGTCAGAGTCACCATTTGCATCTCCCATAGTGGTAGTTCGTAAGAAGAACGGACAAGTTCGACTATGCATCGATTATAGGCGTCTAAATCTCCAAACTATAAAAGACGCCTACAATCTTCCAAAGCTGGAGGACACCTTCTCAGCCTTAAATGGCTCGCAATGGTTTTCTGTTCTTGATCTTAAATCAGGGTACTACCAGATTGAGGTTGAAGAAGCAGATAAACCAAAGACTGCTTTTGTGTGCCCTCTCGGGTTCTGGGAATTTAATAGAATGCCGCAGGGAGTGACAAATGCCCCCAGCACTTTCCAAAGATTAATGGAAAAGTGTATGGGGGACATTTATTTGAAAGATGCTCTGGTCTTCCTTGACGACGTGATAGTATTCTCAAGAACCCTCGAGGAGCATGAAGAACGACTCATGAAAGTCCTCACACGTCTCAAAGAGTATGGCTTGAAGTTAAACCCAGAAAAGTGTGTTCTTTTCCAAACATCAGTTAAGTATCTGGGTCATGTAGTCTCCAGACATGGTGTAGAGACTGATCCTGAGAAAATTTCAGCTCTTAAGACGTGGCCTGTTCCCCAGACTCTACGTGAGTTGAGGTCCTTCTTAGGGTTTGCTGGATACTATAGAAGGTTCGTCAAGGGTTATTCCAAAATTGTGAAGCCTCTCCACAACCTAACCTCTGGCTACCCTCCTCTTCATAAGAAATCAAAACCCAAACCAGCAAACCTGAAACAGAAACTGGACCAATATCATGACCCTAAAGAGCCTTTTGGAGGTCGCTGGACGCCAGCTTGTCAGCAAGCTTTCAATGAAGTCATTCAACAACTTACTACTGCCCCTATATTAGCCTTTGCTGATCCTCAGAAACCTTATATACTACACACCGATGCTAGTACAACCGGGCTTGGTGCTGTACTATATCAGGAACAAAATGGTCAACTTAGGGTCATAGGCTATGCAAGTAGAGGGCTGACACGGAGTGAGAGCCGTTATCCAGCACACAAATTGGAGTTTCTCGCGCTCAAGTGGTCAGTGTCAGAAAAGTTCAGTGACTATCTGTATGGAAACCAGTTCACCGTTGTAACTGATAGCAATCCGCTAACATACATATTGACCTCAGCAAAACTTGATGCGACCAGTTATAGGTGGCAAGCAGCGCTGTCCACATTTTCATTTAAGCTTCTCTATCGTCCAGGAAAACAGAATGGAGATGCGGACGGGCTTTCCCGCAGACCACATGGAGTGTTAGCGGATGATCTAAAGTCCCAAAAGGAGATAGAGCGCATACAACAGTTTACACAAGACCTTCTTGCTGATCCAGAGAACATTGATGCAGTGGATCAGTCTGTTGTAAGAGCAATTTGTGACAGACTGTTTACATACAGTGCCAGTCCTGACGAGGAAACAGAGGGTGATGCAGATTGTTTTGCTTTAGTTGAGACTCTTGCTACATGCCCTAGTGCAGTGCCTGATAATTATGAGCATGAAGAACAGTTTGGCGGCCTGCCCACCATTCCACATCTAACTGAGGCAGAGCTTGCAGATATGCAGAGGGCTGATCAGTGTATCAAGCACATTATCTCCCAGATCGAGCAAGGGGACACACCACCCCCCATGTTACGTTCTTACCTTCCTGATCTTCCACTCCTCCTTCGGGAAATAAATCGTCTTGAGCTCCGTAACAACATCCTGTACAGGAGACGCCAAGTGGGATCCCGGAATGTTTACCAGCTTGTACTTCCAACTGAACTTCGGGATACAGTCCTCACTAGTTTACACGATCACATGGGTCATATGGGGGTTGACCGTACTCTGGACCTTGTGAGGACTCGATTTTATTGGCCGAGGATGGTTAGGGATGTGGAGAAGAAGGTGAGAACGTGTGGCCGGTGTGTGCGAAGGAAGGCACGACCTGAAAAAGCTGCTCCCTTGATCAACATCAGCACTACTCGTCCACTAGAGCTCCTCTGTATAGACTTTTTGTCCTTGGAAGCTGACAAAAGTGGAATCAAGAATGTGCTCGTGATTACAGACCACTTTACTAAATTTGCGGTTGCCATCCCAACACCAAACCAGAAGGCCCGCACTGTGGCAAAATGTTTGTGGGAAAACTTTATGGTGTACTATGGTATCCCAGAAAAGTTACATAGTGACCAGGGGCCAGACTTTGAGTCCCGCACAATCAGGGAACTTTGTCAGGTGGCTGGAATCCACAAGGTCAGGACAACTCCGTACCACCCAAGGGGCAACCCGGTGGAGCGATTTAATCGCACCCTCCTTGACATGTTAGGCACCCTTAATAACCAAGACAAGTCCTGTTGGCGTGACTATGTAAGACCTTTGGTGCACGCCTACAATTGCACCAGAAATGAAGTGACTGGATTCACTCCATATGAATTAATGTTCGGGCGCCAGCCCCGCCTGCCTGTCGATCTTGCGTTCAAGTTGCCTGTCCAAGAGAGCCAGCATTCATCTCACTCTGAATATGTGCACAACCTGAAGTTGCGTCTCAAAGAAAGCTATAAAGTAGCTATGGATAAGGCTGCAAAGATGGCTCATAAGAACAAAACAAGGTACGATAGGCATGTAGTCGCTTCAGACTTGGAAGATGGAGATCGAGTGTTGGTCAGGAATGTTCGTGTCCGGGGCAAGCATAAGATCGCTGACAAGTGGGAGTCCACTGTTCATGTGGTCGTGAGAAGAGCAGGCACCCTCCCGGTTTATACAGTAAAACCTGAGAATGGGAATGGTCCCCTAAGAACACTGCATAGGGACCTGTTGCTCCCATGTGGGTACCTACCTGTGGAGGAAACCGCTGAGCCTGAACAAAATCCAAGAACCCGGCCAAGAACCCGAGCACATCCTGTGGAAGAGGAGGAGGAAAGTTACTCAGATGAAGGAGATCTACCACTCATCCCAGTGTATTTAGGCTCCCCGATCCCCACAATTGAGGGTCCTGTGCAGCCTTGTCTACCAAGGACTGATGTCCAAGACATCGAACTACTGGACACTCATTTTGTTGACAGTCCTGTAAACTTTCAGAACGTCAACAGTACACCCGATACAGACAACTTACTTGATATGTCCAACAGTATTCCAGATAGTCCAGTGGAGCTTAGCGAGTCAAATTCTCACCACAAGGACACTGAGTACTCACCCACTGTGAAGGTTGCAGCAGCCGAACGAGGAAATGAGATATTTCTGACTAACAACGATTTACTTACAAACGAGAATCGTGATACCCAAGAGAATCAACTTCCAGTTCCCCCAGGTGAGTCGGACTCTGTGGAAAACAAGAGTGACACTGGAACTATAGAACATGAGAGGAGAATTGAGGAGAAAGATGGCACTGAAGTTGTGGAAAATGAGGACAGAGAGGAAGGTCCTGATTCAATTGAAAGAGAGGATGAACCAGTTCAAACGATTACAGAGGAGAAAACAGATGCAGACAAATCAGTTAGGAAATCTGAGAGAGACCGCCGACCACCACGACGGCTTGATTATACTGAGCTGGGAAATCCTTTGATTACAGCCGTGACATCACTCTTTCAGGGATTGGCTACAGTCTGGGCTGATATCATAAGTGAAGACCCTCCTCAGACACATGCTGCATTTTCTCAAGCAATTAATATCTGACCATCTACCATGCACAGGGACGTGCATGAGTTCAGGAGGGGAGGATGTAGCCCAGGTGGAAAAACGTGACAAAAAGGGGACGGAGAAAAGGGCTAGAGTCATTTTCTTTAATTTATAGTTCATGACATCAGAGATGCTAAAATATCCCATGGCATTCAAAGGCATCACCTAGCACGGTACCCCACGTGGGGGGGGGGGCTATTTCTCAGTAGCCAATCACAGCCTGCGCAGCTGCATCTGCGGGAAGAACCAGGAGCGTGTGCAGAGACGAGCCGCGAAAGCGTTTTGAAAGGAAAAGAGGAGATATTCAGTAAGGAACCGAAAGAGTCTCATAGTATCCCTCAAACTGCATGAGCTGGGAGGAAAACAACCCGACAGCAGAAGCCAAGCTACGTCGGCTATATTCTTACCGTTCATCTCGTGAGCTGTGGCATTGCTGGAGGCAACGTGAACCCAGTTTTAAACCCAGAACAACGGTCAGGTTTTTTTAGTTGGTGGACAGTGAGTTCCCAGGACCCAAACGAGATCCCAGATGGCGAGCCGAAGAACCTAGGAGGAAAACGCGTACCATACACACACATACACACCCTTTTTCATTATTGAGAACTCTTAGATACAGGTGCACCTGCAATAACTCAGGGCCCCAACGGACAATTTTTTTTTTGTGCGCACCATTTTTGTTTTAGGGGTTTATTCAAATGTATTTTGTATTGATTCATCATTTAACTTGTTCTGTGTAAGAAAAAAAATACACGAGTGGCTGTTCAAACTTTGACTCTGTGCTCCTCATTATTGTTGCTCAACCTCTTGGCTCTTACAGAATCTAGATCTTCTGATGCCAGCCCTTTTAGTTTAACATCCTGCATGATTTTATACTGTAATCTATTGGTATAATCACTAAAACGGTTACATCAATGTATGGCTTATAGAGCAAAACACATCTTTGAGTTTTGAATTTATTATACTGATTTTTAAGCTGCTAAGAAAAATTACCACAACATGCTTTTTGAAATGGTCGAGGGAAGCTGCTGGGGGTTTTCTCTCAACATGATTCTAATCAGATTGTTCTTACTTCTTTAAATGTTTTCATAGTTTCTTTGCTCTGGAAAGAACTAGTAGTCAAAACTCTCATTTAATTGGCATAAATGGGGTAGTTTGCTCTGAAATAAATGAATAGATAAAAATATTTTGAAAGATCATGAGATATAATAATATTATACGATCCATCATTGTGTACTTTTTCACCATCATGTTGTGTGAAGCATAATGTTCTCTTGTAAGGTTGTGTTTAAAGACTGATGTTGATATTATGATGACAATGCAGCATGTCATAATTTCTTTAGCATCAACTTTTCATCCTAACTCATGGTCCTGTATGATTTATAATTAGCATACCAGTTTAAAAAAACACAAAAAACAAAAAATCAGTATTAATCCCATAGGGAAATGACATATTTTAAACATCTAAACATCGGTGCAGAACTACTACAAACTTTAATGGTGCAGACAAACTGCACATGGTGATTATTGCAGACACGGTGGATTCACATAGAATTCCTACACATATTGCGCAGGCAAGGGCGGTGGAACGACCAGTGGCACAGTCCTGAATGTGTCTGATTTTTCAAAACTGTATCCCCCACACCCGTGCAGTTGAGAACAAAAATGCAACCTTTTACCTGCAACTATCCCTATTTAAAACCCGGTCATGACACTGGCACTGATGTAACTGGGTTGACTGATTTACTTGCCTAGCTCTGCCCTGTTTCTCATTACCACTAATCTGATCCAACTGCTCCAGCCTCCATTTAACCAACCCTCTAAACAGTCATCAGTGCCAGATTATATTCGAGCCTGTGGTGAGTTTTCTCTGGTGTACCTTTGTGTTACTGATTCCCTGATCCTGATATGTTCCACCTCTGGACCTCTGAGCCTGCCTGTCTCCATTCTGATCTGTTTGCCAGACCTTTTCATTTCGTTTAGTTATCAGGCTCCTCTCCTGTGGAACCAACTACCAGTGTTAGTCTGTGAGGCAGACACCCTGTCTACATTTAAGGCTAGGCTTAAAACTTTCCTTTTTGATAAAGCTTATAGTTAGAGTGGCTCGGGTTATCCTGAGCTATCTCTGTAGTTAAGCTGCTATAGGCTTAGACTGCTGGAGGACATAGGGACCCCTTTTTCATCATTCCGCTTCATTCTATCTCTATTCTCCAACTCTGCAGAATCTGTTAGTTCAATTTTCTGTCTCCTTGAACCCCAGTCGGGCCTGGGCAGATGGCTGCTCACACTGAGCCTGGTTCTGCTGGAGGTTTCTTGCTGTTAAAAGGGAGTTTTCCTCTCCACTGTGGCTACAAGCATGCTTAGTGTGAGCATTTGCTGAAGAATCAATGAGTCGATGCAATCAGAAGGATTTCAGTTTGGTTGTATGATCGGGTTGAATTGTTTCTGTAAAGTTCCCTGAGATGACATGTGTTGTAAATTGGGGCTGAATTGAATTAAATTATTTTTCTATATTGTATTTACATCAAATATAAATCAATAAAGTATGTTGTTCCATCTATTCTTGGATCCTTTAGCTAGTAAAGTAGAATTAGCTTAAACTTAAAGGAAGTGTTTAGATGAAGGATGAAACTGTCAAGCTCAAATTTAATTACAGAAATTATACAAATTAATGCAGTCCTAGCAATAGCATTTAAATATGTAATTAAGAGTTCAAGTCTTTCCAGGAAGCATAATCAATAACCTAAACATTCTTAAAACCTACAACAAATTGAACTGAACTTATATTAAAACAATGTTTAAAAAGCAAATATTTGATTAAATTTAAAAGAATATTAGTTAATCACATTAACCTAAGAACTGACAGATTACATGTATTATGCTGCTCATTTCTTCCTTGCAGGAAGGAGGTGTTGTTATGTTTTAGCTTTCTCTGCAGCTCCGTTAACATCTGCCATAAAAGAAATGAACTGATAGTGCCTCAAATGTTAAAATACAACATCAGATTTGACAAACATCCACCTTTCTCTTTCATAAACTCATCAATTTATCTCTGTTATCCTTTCCACAAGGACAACAGCTCACTCACAGAGCAGAGGGACAGGAAGTTAAAAAGAAAATAAATATATAAAAGAAACTATAGAAAAGGACAAAGACAATGCTAATGTTTATTAAAACAATTGAAAACCTCTAAAGTGCATAGGTGATTTAAATAGCGAGGAAGAAGACACACAGAACCTCATATGGTCTAAACTTCTGATGTAAACTCAGCCTAACTTTTTACTTAATTACATCTGTGTTCTTTCGTGTACTCTCATTTTACAGCTGCTGCTGTCATAGTGCATCATAGCTGTGTCTCTCCTCGAGCGGCTGCTTCCTTTTATTACATCACCTCTTTCCAGATGAAGACCTGCAGGAAAAGAAGACCAGAAGTTATTTTTGATTCATCATTTATAAAGCCGATCTGCAGAGAATCATAGTACACCGAAACTCAAAGCCTGAGAGCAAAGATGATTAGATCTATCTTACTATTAACGGGAATTTACATTGAGTTCATCTATTGCCTCATATTGTCAGAATATTATGTGCAGGTTTACCATACCACTGTAATGCAATGAAATCATGTGTCCGGAGAGATCCAAGCAAACCTGATATTATATGAACATATAAATTAATCTGTACTTACTGTATTTTCACAACCATAAGGCGCACGTACTAAAAGGCGCAGTCTCAGTTATGTGGGCCATTACTGTATTTAACACACATAAGGCGCACCGGACTATAGGGCGCGGGTTTCATATAGCGGTACATGTTGTCTACTACGTTTAAATACCTCTACTTTGTTTTTAAAAATAGAGCGGGAGCAAAACTGAGTATGTTTGTGCTTTATTCATGTATTTATTACAAAGTATTAATCGAACCCATCAAAGTCATCATCCTCTGTTTCTGAATTAAACAGCTGCGCTAAATCAGACATGCCAATTTCCCCTTCTTCGCTGTCAGAGTCACTTTCCGTGCAGCGCGTCTCCTCGGAAATGATGCCGGCTTTTGTGAAAACTTGAACAACAGAGCCAGCAGACACTAGTCCAAGCATCAACAATCCATCCGCAAACGGTGGTGTAACTTGCCCGGCGCTGCCTTCCACTTATCGTGAAACTGTGGTCTCCGTCGGTCATCCATCGCTCCCACGCCGCTCGCAGCCTTACGTTGAACAGCCGGTTCACACCGATGTCGAGCGGTTAAGGTTGCTTTGTCAGATCCCCGCGATAACAGCGAGCACAGCGTTCATTTGTTTCACCTTTTTTTTCACATTGGCTGTGAGATGGGCACGCATGGAGTCACAGATTAACAGCGATGGTGATGCGAGGAAAAAACCACCTGGTCTCCTCACATACACCTGCCTCAGCCACTCTTTCATCATCTCCTCATCCATCCATCCCTTTTCATTTGCCGTAATGTCTTTCTGTCCATTTGCTTGGCAGCCAAGCACAACAGTAAACAACGCCTTTTCATACCCCGTTGTGTGTATCGCTACAGTGCTGGTCCCCTTCTTCTCCACCGTGTGATTCACCGGGATGTCGAAAGTGAGCGGCACCTCATCCATGTTGGTGATTCGGCTTGGCTGGATGCATTTGTCGGCGATGTGTTTGCTGCAGTAGGAGTGGAAGTTCGCCAGCTTTTCATTATAATCCGCCGGCAATGCTGAGCTACTGTAGTCCTGGTCCAGATGGAAATTTTGCACTCATAGGCGTGTCTCTTTGCCATTATCAGGATTGTTATGACAACAATGTTCTGCATAAAGCAGATACCTGTTCTTTTACACACAATCCACGCCCACACTTCCCCTTTTAACGTTCTCATGGTGGTCTCAACAACGTCCACAGTAACAATAAACATAGGGCGCACCGCATTATAGGGCACGCCGCACATTTTTAGGGAAAAATAAGACGTTTATATGCGCCTTATAGTCGTGAAAATACCGTAACTGGGATAATATAATTTTGTAGGATTATTTTTTCTCTTTAGATCACTTAGATCCGGGCGGTCAAACTCATACTTACATTGGCCACTTCATCATTGTCAAGTCTTTTAAATGAGAGTTACAGCTTTATAACATAAAAAAATAAATATTTGATTTAATCCTTTTATGTACAAAATTAAATTTCATTCAGTTTATATATATATATATATATATATAAAATGCCAATTCATAGCACATGTCATCTCAAGGGACTTTAATGTTCACCAGATCATACAATCAGATTGATTCAGAGTTTTCTATCTAAAGAAAACCAGCTGTAAGGTTTCCTGGTTGGTTTACTTACAGGGTGTAGGGCTGATTGGTTCCAGCTGGTACTCCTTGTTTGCAATCAGCGGGTCCTTTATTCCTTGCTCCAGTTCCTGGACGCTCTCTAACCCCCAGATTCCTTATACTTTGTCAGTACTCAGCTCCGCTCCGCCCCGCTCCACTATGTTGTGCAGAGTACTTGTCTGTCGTGTTAATCCATGAGAACTGTTCTACATCCACCGCTAATCCTCCGCACATCACCGTCCACGTACGCCTTCTCCGTCCGTCACCATCAAAATACAAAGCCGAGCTTTGCTCCGCTCTGGTCCAGGCAGGTCAAGATCCGCAACTGGAAACACATCAAACAGGAAAAAGAATGTCGAGAAAATCCGGTTTGTCAAATTGAAATATAGTAACAATGGATTGGTAACTATGAAGTAGACCATAATTTAACATAACATAATAAAAGTTGTGATGAAAGGGAAAAAGATAGATCATAGCTCTCCTATCCTGGCTTCTCTTCATTGGCTTCCTGTTAAATCCAGAATAGAATTTAAAATCCTCCTTCTCACATATAAAGCCTTAAATGGCCAAGCTCCATCTGATATCAGAGATCTGATTGTTCCTTATGTTCCTAACAGAGCACTTTGCCCTCAATCTGCAGGTTCACTAGTGGTTCCTAGAATTTCTAAAAGTAGAATGGGAGGCAGATCTTTTAGTTATCAGGCTCCTCTCCTGTTGAACCAACTACCAGTTTTAGTCCTTGAGGCAGACACCCTGTCTACTTTTAAGGCTAGGCTTAAAACTTTCCTTTTTGATAGTTAGAGTGGCTCAGGTTATCCTGAGCTATCTCTATAGTTATGCTGCTATAGGCTTAGACTTCTGGAGGACATAGGGACCCCCTTTTTCATAATTTTGCTTCATTCTATCTCTATTCTCCCACTCTGCAGAATCTGTTAGTTTAATCTCTAACGTTATGCTCTCTCTGCTTTTTCTCATAATAGCTTAATCTGGTCTGTTCTTATTTGGCTGGGACTCCATCCTGAAGAGAAATATTAGCTGTGCTGCTGCCTTCAACACCTTTGTTTATAGATGTTCGAGATCGGCCTGTTTTTCAGTGTGGGCCTATTTCTCTGACTGTGACTTGCTGGATGTACTCCCTTCATTCTCTGGCATGGGGGTTTGCCCGGAGCTCGTCTGCCTGGCTGTGGAAGGAGCCTGTCATGATCAGTTTAACAAATCTGACCCACATGCAGAGAAATCACTCAGAGTACACGGAGAAAAGTTCAACAGGTTTATTTGTTGTAATGAGAACAGGGGTTGGGTGTGGAACTCAATGAACTGGTGAACCAGAACTGGAAAGTCAGAAGGGAAGATCACAGACATCGGTTCAGGGACCATGGGAATTGAGACTGCGTTTTGAATCTTGCAAGAGAGGAATTCACATTGGAGGGAGCTCTTGTCAATCCTTGAATCCAGTGTGTGTGGGGCTATCAAAAGATGAGGGAACTCGTTGGAGAGTGGACAGGTAGACATACGTTGGACCCGGAGGAGTAATGGAGCGGACTGTCACTTGGATTTCCGAAGGGAACTTGAAAGGATCATGTGGAGGTTTTCCCCTGCTCAGTGTAAACTCAGTTATTCCTTCCAGGGGGAGAAGGACCAGGTATCCAGTTACACAGGAAAGCTTCCTGCCGAAGAGCAAAGACAAAAACTCATTAGACTCAGAGAAACAATGCAAGGTTAGACTAATCTCAGCTTGGCTAAAGTACCCAAAACTGGCAAACACTCTGGAGTCGAGGTAGTGACAGCCCACTGCTCAAGTACTCCTCCAGTAATGGTCCAAGAGCCGCAGGTGTGCAGGGAGGTCCAACGAGGACAGGGCACCACCTGGTGGTGGAGAGAAGAAACACCCAAGCAGACCACACAAACTGGATTCCTAACAGGGCCGCCTTTTACAGGTGCTTTTTGTATCTCTGCTTCTTTCTTCTGAACCCGTCGGCCTCAGCAGATGGCCGCTCACACTGAGCCTGGTTCTGCTGGAGGTTTCTTCCTGTTAAAAGGGATTTTTTCCTCTCCACTGTCACTACAAACATGCTAAGTTTGAGGGATTGCTGAAGAGTCAATGAGTCGATGCAATTAACTGGTTTTGCTTAGATAGATAACTTTAAATAAATTTGATTGTATGATCTGGTGAACTGTAAAGTTCCTTGAGATGACATGTGTTGTGAATTGGCGCTATAGAAATAAACTGAACTGAACGAATTTTATATATTCCCAAAAACTAAGACCGTTTATTTAAATTATTTGATCCAAAATGTTGGGTCTTCAACATACCAGCAAGCAGATTTCTCATCTGCATCAAAATATTTATTATTAAAAGTTAAATCAAATGCAGTCACAACACTTTCAAGAGCACATCTCACAACTTCAAATCAAACTTCGTATTGCAGGCATGGATGAACAGATGCTAAGTTTGGAAGCAGAGAACAACCACAGTTTATGCAAACCATGGATGATCCTATTATCCTGTAACAAAAATCCACAACATAAAGGAATTACTTGGGCAGAAATTGCACATATGCTGGATGTTGATGGGTATTTTTTAATATGTCATATTAAATTAAGTGTTCATTACTGCATGTTTTGCTCCTATGAATTTAATAATAATTTAGCGCATACTCTCCTCAAGCTCAGAGGTAGTCGGAGCGCAGCAAGACGGAAGGAACAGTTGAGGCTGGATGATTCCACGGGAACGAAGACTGGTGATTAACACATCTTCCCTCCATTATACTTTTAGAAATTAGACTTAGACCTAGAAAACCTTTATTATAATTTTGTATTATACCAAACAAAATTATAGGAACCACTAGTAACCTACAGATTGGGAATGATGTGCTCTGTTAGAAACATAAGAAACAATAAAATCTTTGATATAAAGTCTTCAAAAGACTCACCCTGTTAATAAACAGTTCTCTATGGATCCTCAAAGAGCTCCTTGGAGCTTCCCTTGTTCTGATTATAGAGAATCCCCGCAGACATAACACCATTTTGGATTCTGAAATCTTGTAACATTTTGTTCACTCTATAAACAGCATTCTGTCAGCAGTGGCCAAAGTGATAGAAAAATAGAAAAGAGAAAAGCAGAAAATATAAAGACATAATTTCAAAAGAGGGATGGTTGTATTCATGGGAAGAGATGCTGCAGCCTGTAATCATCACACACTAAAACTGCTCTAGACATATGGAGCCTCAGTAGATGGGTACCAACCCATGCTTGTTGATATATTTTAAATTATGTTGGTCTACAAATACAAACAGAGATCAATTTATTAACGATATATTGACTACAGCTATTCTAGTGAATTCTATAGATGTTATTTACATGGATATTTGGGTCTATGGAGATTTTGAAATTTGAGCACTATTAAGTCAGATGGGAGATTTAGTGTGGCCTTGAAAAAATGTTATTGCTGTTAAACATGATTCTAATACATGGTTCCATGAAGAGAAACATGAACTGTGCTGCTGCCATCAACACCTTTGTTTATAAATGTTGGATATCGGCTTGTTTTTCAGTGTAGTCCTGAATCTCTGACTGTGACTGGCTGGATGTGCCCTTTTCGTAGTCTGAAGTGGGAGCTGGCTCAGAGCTCGTCTGCCAGGCTGTGTGTTTCCTGGACAGGGCCGCCTTTTATGGTTGCCTTTTGTGTCTCTGCTTTGTTTTCTACCTCTGCTCCTGCCTCCTTGAACCCCAGTCGGCCTCAGCAGATGGCCGCTCGCACTGAGCCTGGTTCTGCTGAAGGTTTCTTCCTGTTGAAAGGGAGTTTTTCCTGTCCACTGTTGCTACAAGCATGCTTAGTGTGAGGGATTGCCTTCGGTTGATCTGCATCTGTAAAGTGCCTTAAGATGACGTGTTGTGAATTGGCACTGAATTGAAATTAATTACATTATTGTTCTTTCTTTGTTAAAAAAAAAATTAATGCCAGAAAACCTGTTAAGAATTGTCTTACTTTTGCAAATGACTGATCAATCAGCATCCAGCGTTTCTCTGTTCAACTGGCAGGATTTGTTTTCTGTAGAGAATCCACTGAGGCTGACTGACGCCTCATGCCACCCTGAATAAGCAAACACCTTCCTGAAAACATGATATAATTACACAGCAATCAGTAAAACTTTAACATGAACTGAATAACAAAGAAAAACAACAAGGTTAATGTAATCCCAGCAGTATGAATCAGTCGCTGCCTATTAAATATTGAATGCCATTTTTATGGTTGAATTTGTTTTAGAGGTTGAGCAAACACTGGAGTTTGTCATAAACTAACCATGTGGTGGGAATCTGACTGAGTGTCTCCATGCTGCGTAGACTCCTGGCTGGGCAGCTGGTCCAGCTGCCAATCAGAGAGTCAACTCATTAGCAGAGAAACTGCAGAAAAATGAAATAGAACCTTAAGCTGCTTTTGCAGCATTAAAAGGGACCAAAATGCTGCAAAAGTTTATTTGACTTTGCTCATAAACAAAGGGAAAAGAAGTTGAATGCTAAAGTTGCTTATTATATTTTGTAAGGAAAATATGATAAGGAATCATTTAACTGCATATTAAGTGCTAATGTTTGTTAGTTTTTTTTTTTTTTTCTCCAGTCGTTAACATTAGCCCACACATATGTCAATACAAAAAGCTAAAATATAGGTTGGTAAAATATTGGAGAAGAGAAATGAATTTCCAAGTTTTTATTTCCAAAAAATGCTGGTAAGTCTATAATTTCAACAGACAGCATAGGTTAAAACATCGCAAGTTAAATATGAGTTGTTTGCAAAACTTACTGAAGCCTCCAGTCAGTGAGTGATGGTCACCAGTTGGAAGACAGAATCCAATCAGTTAAAAAAATCAGTTAAAAATTTAAAACAATAATTTTCGTCCTGATCACAGAGTCTGGGAGCGGCCATTTTTGCCCAAATATAGTAACACCTATCTCCTGACATTTCAATCTGAAAAACTCACAGAGAGAGAAAGATGCAATTAGAAGAGTTTATTGATACAATAGTTTGAACTTTGGCACTCAGGCCTTGGCAGGAAATATTAACGCTTATTTATACTTTATTGCAGATAAACTGATGTATGAGAATAAGGATATTTCCCCCGGGCCTGAAACTGGTGGTGGAGTTTAGATAGATGAAGTTTGGTTAATCCATAGAGGCTTGTATACAGGGTGATGCTTGAGTTAGATGTCACTGAATGAACAAGGTTGCATAAACTGTCCATGAAGAGCAAGCATGAAGTGACTGTGGAGAGAAAAAACTCCCCTTTGGGAAGAAATCTATGGCAGAACCAGGCTCAACGTGGCGGTCTTCTGCCGGACCGTTTAAAGTGACAGGGAACACCATGAAAGTCTGGAGGGAGTACACACTGGAGGTGAGGTTGAAGGAGCATCGAGGAGGAGTCGGATGAGCTTACTACAATAGTAGAGAAGGGGATGGAGGTGGGTTGTCTGAATCAAAGTCCGACATAGGAGCGACGGATCTTGCGCTTGTGGAAGAGCAGGCCTAGAGATGATTTGGAGTGGCTTTTAAGTTGAGTGCTGGAAGATGATTGGGCATCGAGGAAATGTAGCTTGAAGTGGATTGGCTGCATCGGTGGCGGATCGGCCTCATATTGAATGGAAGTAATCAGAGTTTCTTTAGTTGAATTTCCGCCTTAGCTTCATCTTCCGGCAGTGACGTCACAGTGCGGTAAGCCTAATGCCATTCTAACATTGAGAGTGTTTTCAGATCAGTGCCTCTGTGTTACTCTGGTATATCTGCTTTTTTCTCCTTGAAAACCTACTGTGCCTCAATAGAAGGCCGCTCACACTGAGCCTAGTTCTGCTGGAGATTTCCAGAGTGGATGCTCTGTGTGAGGGATTGCTGTAGAGTCGAGGACACAATGCAAGCAGATACAGGTACCAGTTGATTGCATCGGCTCATTGACTCAAAGGCAATCCCTCACATTGAGTAAGGTTGTAGCGACGGTGGAAGAAAAAACTCCCTTTTAACAAAAAGAAACCTCCAACAGAACTAGGCTCAGTGTGAGCAGCCATCTGCTGAGGCCGACTGGGGTTAAAGGAGACAGAAGCAGAGATACAGAAAGAAGCAGAGATGTAAAGGCAGCTGTAAAAGGCGGCCCTGTCCAGGAAACACACAGTCAGGCAGACGAGCTCCAAGAGGATAAAGGTAGCACATCCATCCAGTCACAGTCAGAGAAACAGGACTACACTGAAAAACAGACTGATCTGCAACATCTATGTCAATGTCATTGTCAAATTTATTTATATAGCACTTTAAAAACAGCTATAAAACTGCACCAAAGTGCTTTACGGGAAAGACAACAACATCAAATTAACAAAACACAATGTGAAACACTGCTTCAATTAAAAGCCGAAGAATAAAAGTAAGTTTTAAGAAGCGATTTAAAATGATCCAGGCAGTGGGCGGATTTAATTTGAAGAGGTTATTGGTTCCACAAAATTGGAGCAACAACAGAGAAGGAACGATCTCCTTTCCTCTTAAGTCAAGTCCGAGGAACTGTCAGCAACAGTTGATTATTACAGTGTAGACTTCTTGACACAGATTGGAATTTTAAACGGTCTCTAAGATAAGAAGTAGCTAATCTATTTAAGACTTTAAAGTTAATAAGAGAATCTTAAAATCTATTTGGTAAAAGACAGGCTGCCAATATAAAGAGGCCAGTATAGGCCTTATATGGTCACGCTTCCTGGTTCCAGTAAGAAGCCGAGCCGCTGCGTTCTGGATCAGTTGAAGTTGCTGCATCTGTGATTTATCCATGCCTCTATATAATGAATTGCAGTAATCCAAACAATATATAAACAAAGGTGTTGATGACAGAAGCACAGCTGATATTTCTCTCCAGGATGGAGTCACAGCCAAACAGGAACAGACCAGATGAAGCTACTATGAGAAAAAGCAGAGAGAGCAGAACGTTAGAGATTGAACTAACAGATTCTGCAGAGTGGGAGAATAGAGATAGAATGAAGCAGAATGATGAAAAGGGGTCCCTATGTCCTCCAGCAGTCTAAGCCTATAGCAGCATAACTATAGAGATAGCTCAGAATAACCTGAGCCACTCTAACTATAAGCTTTATCAAAAAGGAAAGTTTTAAGCCTAGCCTTAAAAGTAGACAGGGTGTCTGCCTCACGGACTAAAACTGGTAGTTGGTTCCACAGGAGAGGAGCCTGATAACTAAAAGATCTGCCTCCCATTCTACTTTTAGAAATTCTAGGAACCACTAGTAAACCTGCAGATTGAGAGCAAAGTGCTCTGTTAGGAACATAAGGAACAATCAGATCTCTGATATAAGATGGAGCTTGGCCATTTAAGGCTTTATATGTGAGAAGGAGGATTTTAAATAAAATTCTAAAAAAAAATTTAATTTCTTTTTTAAAACTTTTGAGAGTTTTAAATTGCCTTGATTTAAACATCACAGTTTCTTCACTTCCCAAATGATTACCCCTAATGCGCACATTTAACAATAAAAGTATTGTTGCTAGCCTCAATGCAGACTAATAGTAATAGATCTTTGCTACTCACTAGAGAGGATATCCCGCCCCCAGAGGTTAAGACAAGAGAGAGCGAGCTATAAAGAATGCAATTTGTAAAACTTTAAAAGAAAAAATAGAAAAGTGGAAAAAAATTATTTCTGGTTACAGGGTTGATGGCTGATCAAGCTTTTAATTCAGCCGATTTAGCTCAAAAGCAATTGCCTTGTTTTTTCTTTTGTTTTTAGAACAATGCAGCAGATCTCCAATATGCATTAATGTGTTAAGAACTCCAAACAAAATGTAATCCTTGAGAGAAGAAGGCAACTTTAAGAGACTAAAGAAACATGACTTAGCTTGTTGACCCATATAACTAAAACATGCTCTGATGCATTTAGTTGTGCCATTTGGGGCTTTTCAAAACTGCCATGAAGCATTAAGAACACATCAAGCCTGTACCACTGCAGTCCAATGGGCTTCTCAGTTTATTTTTCCTCACAAAGTATCCCCTACCGTATTTTCCTATGGTTTTTGAAAATGTTCTATAGTCTATATGTTTACAGATATAGATGTTAAAATCGCAATTGAAAAGGTTGTCACCTTACAATCAGTGAAAAAATGCATCTTATGTATCATGCCTGTCATCAATAGTAAAAGGTTAACAAAAATTGGAAATGACAAAACGATTGAAACTCACTCTTGAGAAATATTTTAATGTCAATACAGTAGCAGCCATTCAAAATGGCTGGCCTAATGGCAGCCCGCTTTCCTACAACTCCCGGCAAAATGCCCTCTAACTTCCAGCCACTGGCCTTCTCCTGGGAATGCATATTTTTTTACTCTGACTCCACCCTTTCACTGAATTACAGGGACTGACAAGGATATTACACTTCTCTTTGGATCTTAATGTCGACAAATCATGACAGAAAGAATATTTTAGTACAAATATAGATGTTTAAAAAGGAATTGTAGAGGACCAGCCAAGGTCACATCAAGGAACATCGGGAGATTTTGAATTGCTCTACCGTAGATTATACATTGAAGTCATTCTTTAAGAGAATTTACTCTGTTTTTAAATGAAAAGATGCATTTAATGTAACATTAAATGGAAAGAATAAAAGCAACTTCAAGGACATACTTTGGTAGCAGTGGTTGGCACACATGCCCCAGGTATGGAGGCCTTAGTCCTCGGCCTTTCAGCCAGGCCAACAATCTTAAACTCAGATTTATTTTGTCATTTTGTATACACAAGTGTAAACAAAAAGAAATTGCATTAAGAACAGCTTTCTTGACAATTTCATTTTTTTTTAAGCGCAGACTCGAAAACAGTGAAAAATACATTAAAGTCCATGGTGGGGGTGTGAGGGGTCATTGATGATGTTATGATCTCGGGACACGCAGCCCTGGGATGAAATGTCTTCAATGGAGGGAAGAGGAGCCCCCATGATCTTCTCTGCTGTTCTCACCCCTCTCCTCACGTTCTTCCAGTCTGAGACGCTGCAGCCTCCACACAGTGAGACAGCTGGTCAGAACGCTCTCTATGGTGCTTCTGTAGAAGGTGGTGAGGATGGGTGGGGGCAGGTGGGTTCTCCTCATCCTCAGCAACAAGTCCAAGTGCTTCTGTGCCCTTTTGACCAGTGAGGTGGTGTTTCCAGTCCAGGTGAGGGTGTCTCTGATGTGCACCTACAGGAATCTGGTGCTGCTGACCACCTCTATAGCTGAGCTGTTGATGAGCAGTGGAGCGCGTTTAGGCCAGTTCTTCATGAAGTCCAAGATAATCTCCTTGGTCTTCTGCACATTTAAGATCAGGCTGTTATCTCTGCACCAGTCCACCAGCTGCTCCACTTCCTCTCTGTAGTTCTTGTTGTCGTCTCTGATGAGGCCCACCACCGTGGTGTCGTCTGCAAACCTCACCATGTGATTGGTGGTGAACCTGGGGACACAGTCGTGTGTCATCAGGGTGAACAGCAGGGGGCTCAGGACACAGCCCTGAGGGGAGCCTGTGCTTAGACTGATGACATCAGAGGTGTTCTGTCCGACCCGGACTGACTGAGGTCTGTTGGTGAGGAAGTCTAGCAGCCAATAGCAGAGGGGTGTGTTGAAGCCCAGCTGTTCCAGTTTACCCATCAGATGCTGTGGGATGATGGTGTTGAAAGCTGAACTGAAGTCCAGGAACTTTGTGGGTGTTCTTCTCCTCCAGGTGTGCCAGGCTCAGGTGGAGAGCAGTAGAGATGGCGTCCTGGTATCTGGTTCAATGTGCATGTTATCTAAGGCTTTGTTGGGCTACTGTATAAAGTCTCTATTTCTCACATTTTGAATTGAAAAATCTTCCTGGATGGGAAGCAAAACGTCTTCAAACTTGGAAACAAAGTCCAGTGGATTATTTTTTTCTACTTTTTTGAAAAGAGGCAAGATAAAATTTTGAAATTTGGTTCATAATGTATTTGATTAAAAACAGGAAAAATGGAAAAATGGTCCAGCTGTTTCAAATAAATTAATTATCTGCACTATACAGTTTCACTCTGATTTCTTTCATACCTTCATACTGTAAATACTTTTTTCTTAAGCAGGTTCACAAAACGTCTTAACTAACTAATAGCAATTATCTGAATTATTCATGCACTGTGGGCAAAGCAGATGATCTATTCAGACATCCTCCAACTGTACAAGTTTAAATCATGATTTGAAAGTGCATTTATATGTCATTAGGAGTTAAGCATTAATAAATGTGTAAATTTAAGCTTATTAAATATGTGTATCAAGTATCATCCTTAATTAATTAGGTTCTCTGGATTAATTATATATCGATTCATGATTAATGGATGCTAAATAAGATGCAGTTAGTAAGTAGAGCTAATGTGATTTTTTTTATCATTTAGCATATTGTTTTGTTCCTTTTGATATATTTTAATGATGAAGTCATGGCAACTTCTTACTGTCCCAAAATACCTAAAGAAAACTATACCCTAATTTAATTAGATGCTGTTATTTAACCCTTTAAAGTAGGGTCAACAATGATTGTTACTGTTTTGTTTCTTTCAAACTGAGCAATATCAGTTTTTTATACTGGTTATTAGCTTTTAGTTATTGAAGTCCGAACATAAACATTTTCATTTTTCTTCTTATTTAAAAAAAAAAAAAATCTTTTCTGTATCATGCAGCCAGAGATGGCAAAAGTACTCACTTTCCATACTTGAGTAAAAGTACAGATACTTGTGCTAAAAAATACTCTGGTAAAAGTGGAAGTACTGATTAAACTTCTTTACTCAAGTAAAAGTAACAAAGTACAGGCTTGTAAATTTACTTAAAGTATAAAAGTAAAAGTAGAAACCACTTGTTCATGCCGTTGCCTACATTTTAAATGGATGCCTGCCAATAGGACTAGATCTCCGTTGTGTTCATTTTCAATCATCTCGTCGTCCATGCTACTATGCTAACGCCACTGCCACCAAACTGCAATGATTTGCCGCGAATGAATACCGCCGAATCTGTCGATTCATCTTGTAGTGGTGCGTCAAATGCAACGTAGATTCCCATCCAATTAGATTGAATTTGGTATTGATGACGTGAAAATTAATAACGGTAACCCCATTGAAATGATTCAAAACTAAAGTAACGAGACAATTTTTTAAAACGTAAGGAGTAGAAAGTACAGATATTTGTGTAAAAATGTAACGAGTAGAAGTAAAAAGTCGGCATAAAATTAAGTAGTAAAGTAAAGTAAAAATATCAGAAAAATCTACTTGAGTACAGTAATGAAATATTTGTACTTTGTTACTACCCATCTCTGCATGCAGCAGCAGATTAATGTGAAATTCACACCAAACACACTTTGAGCAGCAATGAAGCATCTGCTGGTCCATCTTTTGTTTAGCTTTATTTATCAAATAAAGGTAGAGAACGTGTCTGGATTCACCACCTACCCCATTATTTGCGTGCTGAATAAGGTCGCTTCCGGACCTTTACCTGAGCTCACGCATCAGTGCATACATACCCTACCAAGACACCAACATTAAGCAAAATCTCTCTCTGATTGATCAAGCAGAAAAAGATCGACTTCACTGCAGTCCCCTCCGCCAATCGCGAACAGTGCATGAAGCCTTAGCGCTAGGTCGCGCACCGCTAAATTTGTGCTACTTGGCTCAGATTGCACGTGCCAGCCTCATTCCAAATGGGATGATAAAGAGTTGTTCTCCATGAACAAGTTTGCCTGACTTCAAACGGCACAGAAAGTTCCAGTGGAACAGTGTGGTTAAATAAAGTGTTGTTACTGTTTATTCAGTGACTGGTAGAAGCATAGAAGCAAGACTTAGATTTATTTATTTGACAGGGTCAGTGTACATTAATAAGCATTCCTGCAAAGGCACCAGAATTGCCCAAAAGGCTATTTTCAATCTGTTGGCCTCAAACATACCTTAAAGTTGTCTGCCTAAAAGCACAAGAGTAACAATTTTAGGGTGAAAAATATAAAAATAAATAAAAACAGCTTTACGCTTCAAAACCTGTTTAAAAATACAGAATTAATGTTCGCTGGACAGCAGATTTTCGGATAATATAACGGGTGAGTTTATGGTAAAAAAACCAGGATATCAATTTCTGTTTCCATCACATACAGCATACATAAAGTCTGAAACAACTACCCATACTATGCAATGCATTCAGCTTTTATCTAGTAAAACAACATTTTTTGTAAAAGCAATAATAAAAAAAGAAGGTATGTGCTTCACAGGGGGGCTGGTTTCCCAATTGTCACGTTTCTCTTTGTGCTGCAAGTAAACCAATGGTTTTAATCCACCGTATATTTTTGTGTAGCTGCCATCAACACACCTACTACTCTTCCATAATAATAAATGCTAAAATAAAACTGCACTACACCATTTTGGAAGTGGTGCGACAAATGTTCTTCTCTTTTTTTTCTGCATTATTATTATCTTGATCACCTCAAGAACTGCAACTACATCCGTGTCAACTATTAATGTGTACAGCGCTTCTAGGGTCTTGTGCACGACGCAAATATACCATAGCTTGGTATTCAAGCGTTTGCTGCTTGTGAATTCTGTAGAGTGCCTGAATTCAATTCAGTTTATTTCTATAGTGCCAATACACAACACATGTTATCTCAAGGCACTTTCCAGTTCACCTGATCATCCAGTCAGATTGATTTAAAGTTTTCTATCTAACAAAAACCAGTTGATTGCATCGACTCATTGATTCAAAGGCAATACCTCACACCAACCATGCTTGTAGCGACAGTGGAGAGGAAAACCTCCCTTTTAATAGGAAGAGACCTCCAGCAGAACCAGTGTTAGTGTGAGCGGCCATCTCCTGAGGCTGACTGGGGTTCAAGGAAACACAAGCAGAGATACAAAAGGCAACTGTCAACCAGCTCCACAGGCGGCCCCATCCAGGAAACACACAGCCAGGCAGACGAGCTCCGAGCCAGCTCCCATGTCAGAGGATGAAGAGAGCACATCCAGTTAGTCACAGTCAGAGAAACAGGACTACACTGAAAAACTGGCAAATCTCGACACTTAAAAATAAGCTACAACATCTATGAACATCTTATAACATCTGTTGTGATTCTATAGTTAAATTCTATTCCCAGCCTGCTGGGAATTTATGTTTCTGATACTTTAAGATGTTTATTGCCCTCCCCTGTAGGGGTGGTAAAATATCTTATTTAATCAGATATTATTTCAGCTGTTATATACTGTTTATGACACACAGTCCTACTAACTGTGTGTTAGAACAATAGATGAAAGAGTGATCCGAGCACTAATCATGGTCAAACAGTTAATTCTGCACATACATGGAATAAATTCACCACAACTTCTGTTCAAAATATAAGAGTTTATTAACAAAAATCATTCAGCTCCACGTCAAACATATTTCAGTTTAACACTCAACTAAGACTAGTAAAACTCAACTAAACTAAACTAATTACTATGTACAAAGAGGAAGGGGGAAACGGTTGAAAAACATTACAGTTTAAGATGGATTCTGTGTTTGAAACCAAAGTTTATCTGGAAGAATTTGGGATATGATCAAATTAGCTTTTCACTAATTTTAAAGAAATTGGAATGTTTTCAGACCAATTCACAATGCAAATCCATGAGGTGAATAAAACATTATTTGGTAAAATAATGTTTTATTAAATAATTTGTTTAATCAAGAACCAAAAACCTTTAGTTAAATGATTCTTTACCCTCTTTGAAATAGCTAGCAGCGAATAGACATCAGGATTCCACTAAATGACTCTTGGTCATACTTGGTAATGGAAATGTAATGAGCATCTGAGGAACACATGAACACTAATGTTATATCAGTGTTTAAATCCTTAGTGAATAAAGCTTGTCTAAGCTTTAGCAACAGCTCAACACATATTCCTGTAGCATAGCGTAGCATGCAGTCCATTCTTTAGCATCAATTAGCGTTGTCTTTACTGAGCAGTAAACACACGATATGATTAGCATCATCAAAAGACACATTGCTTGTTCTGTCCCTAATCATGCCAGACCTGCAAACCTTTTTCCATGTCCATTTGGAAAGCTTGAGTTTCATCCAGTTTTGCAGCTCTGCAGTCAGGGACTCATTGTCTCAGTCTCACAGCAGGGGTCCTCTCAGTCTCACCCCCAAGGATATGGTTCTCATCCAGTTTGGCTCTGTAAGTTCTGAAACTCAAGAGAAATGTGTTGCAAAAGTTCTGTTTGCAGCAGTTTGGTTCTGAAGGGTTCGACTTATCCTCGATGGTTCTGGGGATCTAGTTCCCCTGGGGCCCGCATCTCCACTGTGGGCCACGGTGGGCCCCAGCTTTGAACGCAGGAGCAGAAGAGAGCAAAAGAGAGAAAGAGCAAAAAGAGACAGAATCCTGTCTGCTCTGTGGTTTTCTCTGGCTTCACGGGGAGGGGGGTAGGTTTTCACACCTCTGGTGGCTTCCATGTGACTTGCCTGTGACTTTGGCTGAAAAGGGGGGGGGCTGCAGAAGTCCCCCAGCTGTTATCCACCAAAGCTGTGTTCTCTCCTCTGGTCATCCTATCAGGATGAAATATGGACACTGCTTCCCAATGTCCAAAAAGTATGATCATGGCATATGGCACAACACATCTCAGGGTTCCTCCCTCAAGTGACAAAAGTTTGCCTTTTAGCATATGGCAGTCGCAGAGAATGTTAGACTTTATTGTCATTTTGTATACAAAGTGTATAAAAAACACAATTTTGCTGCACACTTTTGAAAACAGTGAAATGACCAGCTAACAAACATTGAAATGAACATTACCATTTTAAAGTGCAGCAGTGATCCGAATGTAAACAGGGTAATCTACAGGCCACGACCAAATAGAAGGAGCAAGGGCTCATGTGTGTAATATATTGGTTCGGGGGGTCATGTTATTAAATCTGCATACAAAGATGGCTCAAAACGTGGAGAGTGGTTCATATTGTTTTAGATTAAACTACTTATATGAGTGTATCCAAACTGAGCCAAAGTGGAGAACGCCTGGAAAGATGGAAACTTCAGGAGGCTGCAAAATTTGTTTACTTCCACATGGAGACGTCATAGGGCCTCTGATCAAAGGTAATGTCCAGAGGAATCTTGTTAAAAATAAACTGAACGGGATGGAATATAAAGTTCACTGTAAACTTGGTTAAGATACAGTAGGGGAACAATAAACAGTAAGACATTTTAATTTGACTATAAAGCAATGTAAGTAGTTTTCACAATTGGTTCTCTAAAAAAAGGATTTATGTGAAGCATAGATGATGAACTGCCTCCTCTTTTTCTACTTTCTCTGCTTTTCAGCCTTACTCTGCTGCTTCCCATCACACCCCTCCCTCTCTCTGAATCTTTCACTGGAGGACGACTGTTGAGATTCATCATTTGAACCACTGCTGGAATCCTCTCCTTCTATGTTTTGTGGCAGGCTGCCGCTCAGGATTAAACCCCCCAGTTGGCCTGAGATATTTATACAAAACAAATGTCAGGTGCTATTTTATTTATGTATGTATTTCTGTAGGTAATTCTATTCATTGTTTGCTTCACACTAGAAATGACAGCACAGGTAAACAAACAAAAAATGGGTTTTCATAGATGCAGACACAAGATAAATCCGTATTTCTGCAAACCCAACTCCTTTTACACTAACTAACACACACAGATAATACAGAATACATTACTCCAGTCAAAACAGACAAGGTCTGCCCAATGTGTAAGAAACATGTAAACAAAGCTTACCAAAAGCAACCTATTGTGGGAGTAGGGGACAAAACATTTTTAAGAATCAATGCAGAATGTCTAACTTTACACATTTAAAGTTAGTTAATCCAGCTTAATTGTCAAATATCTTTATAAAGCTGCTTACCCTATCACCCTAATCATGACACAGACTTTATGACCAGAGGTGAGAGTTGATATAAAGACCGGCTGGTAAATCAAGAGGTTTGCTTTTTGCATCAGCTCTCTCTCTTTTCACTTCAGACAGATGAAGTGTCCATAGTGGTAGCCTCTCTGATCCCCCTATAGATCTTCTGATCCATTCAATTACATTCAAAGATACCAACTAGTTCAAAAGGAAAATTACATGTTGTAAGTGAAAGGCTTTTATTTTTTTCAACGATTTGTAGATGTTAATAATTGTAGGTAGAAAGGATTGTTTGTTTGTCTTGAAACAGTGCTGGCCAAGGATGCCCACTGGTGTCAATATAGTAGTAGCCATTCGAAATTTCCCCACTTTCCTTGGCTGGTCTCCTGCAATTCTTTTTTTTTTTTTTTTTTATAAATCTTTGTACTTTAATATTCTTTGTGTCATAATTTGCGGACATTAAGATCTAAAGAGAAGCATCATCTCCTGATCAGACCCTGTAATTGAGTGAAAGCGTGGAGTCAGAGTAGAAAAATATGCATGCCCAGGAGAAGGCCAGTGGCTGGGAGATGGAGGGGATTTTGCTGGGAGCTGCAGGGGAGTTGGCTGCCGTTTGGCTGGATTTTGACTGGGAAGGGCCATTTTGAATGGCTGCCAATCTAATGCTAATAATTTTATGGAGAATTGTTATGAAATACTCTCCAGAGGTTCTAGAGGAGTTCCTACAACAGATGCAGCCATCTTCATTTGCTTCATCAGCAGTAGAGGACAGCAGAAGAGACCAGTCTATACCGCATATGTCAAAGTCAAGGCCTGCGGGCCGAATCCGGCCCGTGTGTTTTTTATCCATGGGCCCCTGGATGATATTTAATTACTATTACAACCGGCCCACAGGCCACGGCCACTTGTGTGCGCTGCTGTGACATTGCTGGCTACTATTGCATTGTGGGGAATTTAGTGTTCATGCGGTTGTGTTGCACGAACCAACACTACATTTTCAGGAGAACATAGTGTGTTTTTCTTCTATTTACATTTTATTTATTTTTTTTGTGCTTTGCATGTTTGGATTGTTTTGGTTTTTGCTTTTCCCCCTTTAACAATCCAAGCTGGGCTGAAGTCGGTTGTCTAATCAGGCGGAGTGCACTGTTGCAGCTGTTGCATGCAGGTGTCAGCAGAGGCCGATTGAAGCCAAAGTAAGCGTTCATCCTGTAGGTGATAAAGAGGGGCAGGTGGGATCTGCACAATACTCTGATTGAGAGGGAACGCTACTTACAGGCGTGAACCTCTGCCCTGACTATGCCGTCAGTTCACTAATAAATTTCTTTTTTAAAGAACCTCTGGCTGAATTCTGGCTCCGCTGCTGTGATTCATCACAAAATGTTTACATTTCTTTGTACAAGGCCTGATTTTTCTTTAAAGGAAGTATTGATGTGTCTGTGTGCCATGCATTTTTGTATTTTATTTTATTTATTCATATTTTTCAGTTGAATTGACTCAGGGAAAATGCAGATAAGAGAGAATACAACAGATTTTATGTATTTTTTTATTTTACTATTTGAAAGCAGTGATCGGTAGGATCATAGAGGAACACTTTAATCCATTTTCGGTTCATAATGCAAGCACTTTCATTTATGTATTTATCTTAATACGTTTATTGATATAATAAAAGTTTATTAATGATATTGATAATAATATCTTGGTTTTTTTTTTTTTAAACAATGAGTTAGGTCTTGGTTCAGTAGGCTACTTTCATATCAATAATTTTTAATAAACATTTAACCAGCCCGGCCCTCTACGATAGAACAATACAGGATTGCAGCATTTGTTTCAAACACTAAAGGATTTAAGCTTCCTTAAGAAGTACAGTCAGCTCTGTCCGTTCTTGTAGACAGCTGCACAGTTGCATCTCTTGTCAGGTTTGTTGTTGTGGTGAACGGCAAGGTATTTATACTCCTCCACCACCTCCTCCTATCTCAGGTCCATGCACAAGGTTACCCAATGCAAGGAAAAGAATAATGCCTCTTTGGTTCTTACCTAAAAGAACACAGAGCATAGACCAAAATGATGCAGAACTCAAAGTTTTATGTTTACGTGTTTCTTGGAAGCTTTAAAGATGTTTTCTAACCCATTAACTGACATGAGGATACAGGATGTCGTCACACAATATATTCCTGACTTCTGCTTTAAAGACTACTTTTAAAATGGTTGTCACGGCCCTTCTCCTCTGTTTGAAATATTGTTTGATCAACTGTATAGATCTACAGTTTCTCCAGACCAAAGTCGTATACCAAAGGTCGCCCTCCTTCTCTTTTTACCCACATGTTTGAGCTGTTCTATGCAGACCCTTCTTCTGGCACATTAAACTTCGAGCCAATGAATATACATTTTGTGATTCAATAGAGGTGTCTATGGACACATTGAGAGTAGAGCCTGCATTGGTTGCTGGGGTGAATGAAAATATGGCCACGATTTTAGAACTGTCCTGCTACTTCCTTGGCTATAACAAAACAGCAGGAGATGGCTCATACTGTCCAGCATGTTTTTGTTAAAATCAACAGAATATTAAATTAAGTGCTTGGGTGATAACTGTTGTGATTTTATGTTCTATTAAATTCCCAGCCAGCTGGGAATTTATATTTCTGATACTTTAAGAGGTTTTTGCCCTCCCCGGTAGGGGCTGAAAATATCTTATTTAATCAGATATTATTTCGCCTGTTATACACTGTTTGTGAACACACGCCATACTAGCTGTGTGTTAGAACAATAAACGAAAGAGTGATTCGAGCACTAATCATGGTCAAACAGTTAATTCTGCACATACAGGCAATAATTTCAACACAACTTCTGTTTAAAATATAAGCGTTTATTAACAAAAATCATTCAGCTCCAAGTCAAACATATTTCAGTTTAACACTCTTAACTAAATCTAGTAAAACTCAACTAAACTAAACTAACTACTATGTACAAAGAGGAAGGGGAAACATGGTTGAAAACCATATTACAGTTTAAGGTGGATTTTGAAAACCAAAGTTTACCTGGAAGAATTTGGGATATGATCAAATAAGCTTTTCACTAATTTTGAGAAATTGCAATGTTTTCAGACCAATTCACAATGGAAATCCATGAGGTGAATAAAACATTATTTGGCCAAATAATGTTTTATTAAATGATTTGCTTAATCAACAACAAATAACCTTTAGTCAAATGACTCTTTACCCTCTTTGAAATAGCTAGCAGCGAATAGACATCAGGATTCCACTAAATGACTCTTGGTCATACTTGGTATTCGAAATGTAATTGGCATATGAGGAACACATGAACACTGTTGTTATATCAGTGTTTAAACATGTTACTCTAGCATAACGTGCAGTCCATCCTGTTAGCTTATCTCTACTCATCAGTAAAAGACACATTGTTTGTTCTGTCCCTAATCATCATTTTTGTCCATATCCATTTAGAAGGCTTGAATTTCATCCAGCTGCAGCCCCACGGTCATGGAAGGCTCTCTTTTGTCTCAGTGGCTCATCAAGGCAGGCTTATCCTCCAGCCTGGCTCTATAAGTTCTGAAACTCAAGAGAAATGTGTTGTAAAGGGTCTGTTTGCAGCAGTTTGGTTCTGAAAGGTTAAGACAATGAAATCCGGGTCTTTTTTGGCCCAGATCTCCACCCTTGCCGCCCAGTGCATCCAGGCAGCTCCATGGGAAAAGAGAGGAGGCCAGAGCGTGTTCTGTTGTTCTTGTTCTTCCTCACACAGAGGGGGCTAGGAAGTCAAACCTCTGTGGGCTGCCATGTGACTTGGCTGTGGAGGCCTTGGCTGAAAAGGAGGGGGTGGGGTGTGTGTGTGTGGGGGGGGGGGATCTTATAGCTGGTTATTCACGTCATCACGTTAATCATGTCAAGATGAAATGTGGACACTAGTTTCCAATGTCCAAAAACCATGATCATGGCATATGGCTAAACATAACTTTTCAGAAACAAAAGGAAATATTATGTTTTTTTTGTTATTATTATATTGGGAAAAGGATATTACTGTGTAAATATCCACCAGCATAATGCCAGCTACTCGTATTCATACTCTTCATGTTTTACTTCATTCGGGGCTGCAGTTTCAGCAGTGACTTACCTCTACCCAGAAACTTCCTCCAGCTCAGCTGAGAGAAGCCAGAGGCACTCCCAGGACAAAATAGAAACATAGTACCTCCAGCGTGTTCTGTGCTGTCGCCTGGGCATGCTCCTAGTGGGACATGCCTGGAACACCCTCCAAGGGAGGCTTCGTGAAACCTGCATCATGAAAGAAAGAGATTCCCAATACAAGCAGCCTAAAATAGCTTTCTCCGGGTGTCAGGACACTCCCTTAGAGACAGGGTGAGGAGCTCTGTCATCCGGGAGAGGCTCGGAGTACAGCCGCTTCTCCTCCACATCAAAAGAAGTCAGGTAAGGTGGAGCGGATATCTTCTTTGGATCCCCCCTAGAACTTTCCCTTGGGAGGTGTTTCGGTCAAATACCCAAGGAGGATGCCCCGGGAAGAGCACAGGACAAGCTGAAGGGACTATGGCTCTTGGATGCTCGTGGAATGCCCTGGGCTTCCCCCAGAGGCGCTAAAGGGAAGTGCCAGAGGAGAGAGAAGTCTTTAAATCTCTGCAGAGACTGCTGCCACTGTGTCCCAGTCCCGGATAAGTGAAAGACCGGGAATACAAGTACGAGTATGACAAACCTGTATACCTGCTTAAGCTCTGTGTTTCCGTCCTCATGCATTCTAAATGCATCCAAATGCATTCTATATAATATATGCTTCCATTTACATAAATATGCTTCCAATTACGTAAAACAGCACATTTTTTAGACCAGATGGACTCTGAAATGGACTTCGCTGCTGCTTCAACCATTTGACAATTCCTCCTGCAACCTCCTCTTGCAGTTCACTGTGGTTATTTTTATCTCACTACCTCCCAAGGGTTGATCAGTGGCAAAATTATGTTTGATTGACTTACATAACCAAAAGTTGTATGACTATCCCCTCATTCCATGTTGGGAAGTTTCAGAGGATCATTGTTTGAGAAGAAGATATGTAAATCAGATAAAAATAGGCTATAGATTAGAGAAGACCCATAATGGCATATTGAATGTATCATTATCCAGGCACAAGCTAAGTTACAGTTTGGATCCATTTAGAGGGTCAATAACTTCTTGTCCTGAGCAAGACATTGACCACATGGCAATATTAATTCTAGTCTTGCCCCATAGTTCAAAAGTTGAGGGCCAGCTCCATTATCATTTAAATATTACTTCGTCCAGCCTTTGTTGTCCCAGGGCTGAGCTCACTAAGTGGTCTTTGGGTGCCAGCAGACAATGAAAAGCTCATTACTTGCATTCAGTGTGTAGCTTGGCATTGCAGAAAATGAATATGTCATTAGGCTGGTTAGCCTGAGAAGTAAATTGTTTTAAATCCAGTCTTCACTACATTTATATTATGTAAAGCAGTCCCTGGTCGCTGCTGCACCCTTTTCTTGCTACCTTTAAGTCTGTGGCATGGTTAATTAGAAATCATTGTTCATAGAGCACAAGGAAGCCTGATTCATTTTTGATGCACATGTCATATCGATTTCAAGTATGCTCGACTAACCGGACTTAATCTAAATTGAAGATCTAGGTTCTTTAAAATAAATGATCATCTCAGTTGAGGTTTCAAGTGTTCTACAATGTCTTTTTTTCATCTCAATGAAACCTCTGAAATATGGTTTAAAAGTCTGCTGTGAACAAATCTAATAGAACTAATGCAGGCTGATATGTGAGATACTCGGTGGAATGTGAACATGAGACAAAGCTGAGCTACTTAAAACAATTTTAATCTGTTCTGAGAAAGGAAAAGCTTATTAAAAGAAAGTGAAATGTGTGCATATCAAGTGCAACAAAGGAAAAAGTCTGTTTTTATATACATGAAAAATAGTTTATATTTTTGTGTTTTCATTATGTAATGTCAACTCATGTCACAGGATTTTGAAAATTTCATGTCGAAAACTCGCAAACGCTTAATGTTGAATTATACCCTTTATACATTTTTACATCATCCTGGATTTATACGAATCTATATGCAATCCATTTTTATTTAATATGTTAGTTAATGTTGGATGCTAATGACTAATTTGAAAGAAATATTTTCAGTATTGTTAATTTAATACAACTTAAAATGGATAATAATATAGATTTAGCGCTAATCTGTCCGTAAACACATTGTACGAGTGAAGCGTTTGAAATTACAGTAAATATTAATAAATATAACAACATCTCAATGAGATGTTGGATCCATCACTCTCACCTTCTGGCTCACCCTGTGACGGGGATGAAGTGTGGAGGAGAACTGACGGTTTCCTCCTATGAACCCACTTTATACCAAAAAGCTGCCAATGCGTCATTATACAGTAGCTGGAAGTTAGAATAATGCTCAGTGGTCGTCTGAACACGTCAGATACGTTGATATACTTTGGAGATGAGCTCTTGATAAGATACGCAGAAGTTATGCACAAGTTACTCATAGGTTTAGGATAAGCTAGACGCCACGACTTGTGAGTAACTTAGACGTAACATATGTCAACCATCAGATAACTTAACCTGTAACCTATGGCCCACATTTGGGCGTACTTCAGGGTGCTCATAACTTATACAAAACGTACCCATAACCTATGCCAGCGTTTTAGCCACTGGTCTAAATCATCAAGGTTGGCAGGGGCTTTAAACCATGTTTCAATTCCTCTAAACCTGGAGAGGGAAAATGTATGTTTTCTTATAAGTTTGTCATTGAATTTGAGATCCGTAAAATGGTACTTATCTATAACAAGAGTGGGAAAGATCAGTGTTACATCAGAATATTGAATCCTTCTTTAAAGCAAATGGTTGAGCATAAAAATATATGATTTTGAAATTTAATATTTTAGAGAGATTGCATTTACTGATAATGAAATATTTATTCTGGTAAAAAAAAAAAAAAACTGCATTGTAAACTATTTATTAAGGAGGTTTGTGAATAAAAAACTTTGAAATTAAATAAGCCCAAAGGAGACAGCAGGTATTTCTGAGCAGTAATCCTTTCAAGCTGACACCTCTTTCACTTTCAACAAATTTAGGAACATCACTGAATATAGAGAAGGGAGACAGACGAGGTCAGAAATTGGATTAGCCAGTTGGATGTGAAGATAAGCTGGTGAGGACAGCCGGTGCTGCGCCTCCGTGGCCTCTCTGATAACAAAGCTAATCCATCCATCTTAACCTCCTAGCCTCTGCTTTGATTCCCCTCATCAAACATCCCGCTGCCCTATTGTTGGCCATGTTTTCTGCCATTCCTAGCGCAGCTATCTGGCCATAACTCTTCACTCTGCCGTGTACTGAGTGGGTCAGCCATTAATTTAGGTGGAGTGCCACTGTGTCTGTGCCTGCTGTTCGTCGCAGCCAGTCAAGCATAGCTGCTCTCTTGAATGAAAGAGACATGCTGCCTGTCAAGCTCCTCAGGGCCTTCTTTACATACCCCTCACTTCCACAAGTCCTCGCTTTGACGGGGAAGACAAATTACAATATTAAGGCTAAACTATCATCAGGACATTTACGTTGGCCAAAACTTAACTGAACTCATAAGTCAAATTCAGCAGGCAGACAGAGTGGAGGGTGTTGAGTCTAAGGCTTTTAGAAGTTGGACGTATTTAGTTTTCCTCCGGTAACCTTTGCTGTCATATTCTCCATAACATAGTGGACGAACAAATCAAATGCACTGAGTGTTTATATGATGCAACTCAGCAAAACTTTGAGCCAAATCTTATTACACCAGATCCCCCCTTTTTAGCATTACTTCAGCATTTCTGATGAGGGTGGAGAATAGGGGCATGTAAAGAAAGGATTCTGCCAAATATCCTGATATATCATTAGATTTCAATTATATTCAGTTTGTTTTATTATTATACCATAAATTCCCAACCTTTTTCTTTACTAAATATTTTACAGAGACAATTAAACCAAACAGATTGGTCAATATTGTTCTATCTAAGGAAAACTAGCTGATTGCATCCAGTCATTGCAACTCCAGGATGACGATTTAACAGTACACGTTCGCTTGCATTTTGGTCATTGGCAGAATCAGAAATACAAAAGGAACATGTATCCACTGATGTATCTATAAATATCACTGATGTATAAGAGGCAAATGAAAACTAGCTCTATCTATATAAGAAATAACAAAGCAAATAAGATTTTAACCAGTTTTTATTTCAAAAAGGTTAAAAGAGAGCACATCCATCCATCCATCCATCCATCCATCCATCCATCCATCCATCCATCCATCCATCCATCCATCCATCCATCCATCCATCCATTCATCTTCTCCTGCTTAATCATTCAGGGTCTCTATGGGCGGAAGGAAAGGACACATTGGACAGGTCGCCAGCCCATTGCAGAGCACTTCCTGTTAGTCACAGGAAAATATGAGTGAAAAGGAGAAAAACAGGAGTTAGGACAGAGAAACTGCCCAATAACACATTTTACAGAATAGGAGAATAGAGATAAAATTAAGCAGAATAATGAAATAGGGGTCCCTATGTCCTCCAGAAGTCTAAGCCTATAGCAGCATAACTATAGAGATAGCTCAGGATAACCTGAGCCTCTCTAACTATAAGCTTTATCAAAAAGGAAAGTTTTAAGCCTAGCCTTAAAAGTAGACAGGGTGTCTGCCTCATGGACTAAAACTGGTAGTTGGTTCCACAGGAGAGGAGCCTGATAACTAAAAGATCTGCCTCTCATTCTACTTTTAGAAATTCTAGGAACCACTAGTAAACCTGCAGATTGAGAGCGAAGTGCCCTGTTAGGAACATAAGGAACAATCAGATCTCTGATGTAAGATGGAGCGTGGTCATTTGAATCTTTATATGTGAGAAGGAGGATTTTAAATTCTATTCCGGATTTAACAGGAAGCCAATGAAGAGAAGCCAGGATAGGAGAGATATGATCTCTCTTTTTAATTTTCATCAGAACTCTGGCTGCAGCATTTTGGATCAGCTGAAGGCTTTTAACTACAGTTTGTGGACTTCCTGATAGTAAAGAATTAAAATAATCCAGCCTTGAAATGCTTATGGATATTCTTCTACAATTTGTGGTTTCTGAACCATTCTCATATGTCTGCATAGACAGTTTATTAAGAACTCCTATTTGTTTATTTATTGCAATAAAAGTTCAGAGTTAATTAATAACACCATTTAACTAAAGTTTGTGGACGCCCTGATAGTAAAGAATAGCAACATTCCAGCGTTGAAACAACAAATGCATGGATTAACTTTTGCAATATTCCGCGGATGAAAGAAGGACATTCTATAATCCTCTTTGATGTAGAGTTTAAATGACAGGTCCTGATCAAAAATAACACCAAGATTTTTTAGTTTATTATCTGAAATCAGTTTAATCCCATCTAAATTAAGTGACTGACCAATCAGCCTCTTTTTAAAAGAATCTGGTCAAGACTATAACTGAACACCTCCAATTAAAGATGATAGAGTTATGCCTTTTACAGTACCTAGTCCTGTTTCTCTCATAGATGTGTCTATGGGCTCAGCTCTTACTGTGTGTAACTGGAATTGTTTCTCATCCCTTTGACATGAAAACTTGCTTGGAGCTCATCTGCTTAACTGTTTCTTTCCTAGACAGGGCCACTCATGGAGCTAGTTATGGTTACTTTTTCAGCATAGAAAGTAATTATTAATTGTGGCTCCTATTATTTAGCAATATTATTTTATTATAGTTTATTTTTAGATTAATTGCTTGAAGGAATAGTTTTTACTGTAGGTTAATCAATTACTAAAGTAATTAGTAGTGATAGTGAGATAAAGCCACATGAAGCATTGAACTATTTGGCCAAATTGCTTCAATGATCCCAACAGTTCATTAAGCTTTATGCGAACATGTCAACACCTCCTGGTGGAGTGCATAACTACAGTTAGTAATATAATCTGGGATTTTTTGCAATTGTTATTCTTGTTTTTTTCTCCATTTAGGTTCCCTTGAAATTTAATGATTGGTGTGTATAATAAAATCATTTGTAAGGTTTTTTTGTGATTAAAATGTCTTACAAGAGAATAAAATTTTAAGCTACGCTGTCTGCTGTACGCTTTTCTGTCATTTTAGTGAAATAAGCTCAAGCAGACAGTGAAAGTGCGTGTGAAAATTGGGCAATGATAAGCAAAATGAATGGTGTTAGTAATTTCTATTAAAAAAAAATGTATCACAGTTTTTGGTTTTAATCTGGTTGGAAATGATGTGTTCAACCAACCTTTCAATTAAACCAACAAATCTAATTTGGCAGTGTTTTTACCCAGTCTATGTTGGTAAAAAGGCAAACCAATACAAATTGGTCACTTTGACCCAAATACTGGTTAAGTAGTACAGCAACTTTAAAACATGTTCACACAAAGGCTTGAACCCACAATCTTTGGATTGAAGGGCATCATCTTACAGAAGACACCAGACCTATACTGTTTCACTTTCAGAAAGGAACACTACAAAACACTAATGAAACAACAGAAACCAGTGGCTTGTTCACATTCTGATTATTATATTTTTTGATGACCTGTCCAGGGTGTACCCCGCCTCTCGTTTCTAGACAGCTGGAGATAAGCACCAGCACCCCTAACGACCCTGCTTGGGATAAGCGTGATGGAAAATGAATGGATGAATGTTGTTTGATCAAACCAAAATAATTTTAACCAAATAGATTAGTTATTTTTCAAACCAATCTATTCTTAGAATCTATAAAATCTCTATCCAACTGAACTACAAACTCCCACATCTTGTTTAAATGCCTGTCGAAGTTCTAGGTGAGCTGAACCACTTCCCAAAATGGTCACAAAGCGGCAAGGCGGTGGCCAGGCTTTGGACATCATCCATTGAAGCCTCAAAGCTTCGGCTCATCTCATAACATCACTACTAGTTAGCATGGTGCAGCCCTATGTCCTGGTTCTAATGACTTTATTACATAATTTTTTTTACCTTGGGTGCCTGTGAAAAGCTTATAAATAGCCTGATATAGAACCTTTAATTAAAATATGTGTTAGAAACTCATTAGAATAACATTTATTTTAAAAGATAAAGCCAAAACTATTGCTCTTTTAATGTATGAAAGAAATGTTTTAATTTACAGCTACCAACTGTTTTGAAAAATAACTCACTTTGAATTCAGTCAGCTAGAGAACATGCTGTATGTTCTGAGACATGTCTGTATCTGCTAAAAAGAGCTGCTGATGAATTACACTCCTCACTCGTTTCTGGATATAAATAATCTTTCAGTGATTAAATATGCATCAAAAAGCGGGCGGCATTAATTTACCCCACAGATAGCCCCGCTTCCCTTAGCTGTTGTTGCACATATTGGGAGCAATGCTTGAGTAACGCAGCGCAAATAAAGTTGTCAAACTAGGAGTGTCTTTTTATTAAAGTAAATTTACTCTGATTAGACAAATTGATGTAATCAACATTGCACTGCCAGACTACATCCCCCTGACTTTCTTAATCAGCCTGTAGAGGTGCAGACTTTTTTTACGGTCATTAGGTGCCAGTAATCATCAAACTGCTACTGTCTCTGAAGGATGCTTTCTGCTGCTTCAAAGTGATTCGGCATCCGCATTGCAACGCCTTCACCAAACCCTATTGTCAATTCATTTAATCTTAACTAGAATATATATATATAAACATGTTGGTTTAGTGGAGTTGAAGTATGGTAGAAAAAATCAGGCTTAATGAAATGAAATTAAATGAAACTATCTTTAAAAGAAGTCCTTCTACCCTTAAAGGCTCTGCAGAGTAATACCCCCCAGGATAGCTGTGCCTGACAGGTGTTCCCTTGTTTTAACATCAGCTTTATTTTCAGCACTCCTTTACTCCAGCATCACCAAATCCCACAACAATTACGCCACAGATGAAGTGCTCTGAGTAGGGAAGCAGCTAATGAAAAGCAGGCCAGCAGGGCCACTCGTGGGTAGTTATGTGTCGGTGCAGAAGAGTTACTTCTGGCTAATACTGACTTGGAGTTTACAGTAAAACCAGCTGAGATAAAAGATGCTACATTAACCTTCATGGGAAAAACTCTTTCAATGGGTTTTGTTTACATCACTTCTGGTTTTAATGTAAAAGAAAAAAAACATCCCTGCATTTCTAACAGCAAAATCTGTCTGCATCAATGAATGCTGTGAGCACTCTTTTTTTCTCAAGGACACCTCGTGTGAGCAGGGCTGCTAACAATGACAAACTTATTCATGCTACATTTATGAAAAGATTCCTTAGAGAATTTTGGAATTAAGGTATGATGGCGAGATGCAAAATTTGTCAAGTCAGTTCAAAATAGATAAGTACTCACCGTACTACATGCATAACACCAGCTTCTGGGCCATGTACATTCTTGAACGAAAAGTCAGGTCATATTCAGAATTTAAACTTCTGAAAGTACTTTAATTTTCAAATTATTATATACTGTTAAATAAATGATAAGTGTTTTTATTTGAATGTGCTTTACTGGAGACATCCATGTTTGTCAAAGAACACTACTGCGGTATCGGCTGTTGATCAAGTCCCAGTTCTGTATCTGGTGTTTGTCACAACGCGCTATTATCCAAGTCATCTTGAAAACATTCTTCTTCCAAATGTTGGCTACATATTACCTGTTTTCTCTCTGGCCAGAAGTTCGACGGCAAATCCTCCCTCTTCAAGTTGGCGATCCAACGACCAACCCGTCCGTGGAAGATCAGGAATCAGAAAGGTGAAATAACTCACTTTTGTTTTCCCTTTTACCAGATGTATTCCAACATCAAACTGCCATGCACGTGGGCATTGTCAGTTTAACTATACCTCTGCTGAATTTTTGAAGATGTCAGGAGTGAGGTGTTACTATATTTGGGCAAAACTGGCCACTCCTGGACTCAGTAATCATGATGAAAATTAGTGTTTATCTATTTATTTATTGTTTTATGATTAATGCTTAATTCATTAAATCAGTGCAAACACATTAGTTTAAGGTACAGATAATGATCAGTTGATTATTCCTTGCTGACCGGACTTTTCCTTTAATGTCCATTTTAATTCCAGTAAATGTAAGCAAAAAAAATGATGTATTTATTGAGAATACTAAAATTTAATCAGTGCATTTAGTCTACTTCCCCTCAAATACCTAAAATATCAGGTTACCTGTAGTTTGTGTACTGAAAGACGGATCCATGATACGTGTGCACATTTTGATTGAAAAGTATTTAGTCTTTTATAGGAAAGAACTGCACTAAAAGACTGATTATGGTTAATTATGATTAAATAAGCATAGATAATCCAATCCTTCATCTTGATAATGTTTTGATTTTGAGCCTAGATAGAAATGGTTACTACAATTCAGCACACATTTTATTTAAAGAAAGAGTACCATACAGAAAGAAATAAAATAAACCAGACATACGTTTACCCAGACTCCAGCTAGCCAATCAGCATACAGTATGGTGGTACGTGCTGACTGGTTAGACCAGTGTGGCTGAGAAAACTTTTTCAAAGCTTTATAGGGCAAGTTACCTCTTGCATATCCCTTATATCCCTTACAAATATAAGGCAGATGGGGGCAGGGAGCCAATGGAGTTAGCAGAGGTTGGGTGTGTAGCTGCCTGTGTTTAGAGAATTTTCAGTCAGTGTTTTTTGTTCCCTCTCTCCCGCTGCTCTCGTGTCTCACATCTTGGTCTAAGATCATCAGATCTGTCGCTTTGAGACATCAGAATTCCGATCGAATTTCACCTCGTACAGAGCAGTGTTAATTTTGTTAACCATGACGATGACAAAAATAAAAAATGATTTTCGTCATCAAGACTAAGACAGACGAAATTTACAAGCCATTGACAAATGGATATTAAGAAATTTTTTGTTTATAATGAATTTGTCATTTGTAATTGTTAATATAAGTGTCTCTTGAGCTTCAAAGAAATTCATGCGTTGTTGACCTGTTTTTCCCTACACGGTGCTTCACGCCACTCGGTCAGTAGTAGCAGAGTAGTCATTGCGTGGGGCTCTGAATCCGGTGTACGGTTTGTTGAAGGAGCTGGGCGAAAACGCCTGATGTATGGAGCCATTTCATTTACAATGAAGGAGATCACAGGAGGAATGACGCTGAATGTCAGCTGAGGTGCCAACATGCTGCCATATAGAAGAAGGTATATGGTGTCTGTGTGTGTCCCTTCCTGTGCCTTTATCTGTCTGTCTCTCTGTCATAGAAGAAAGGTGTTCTACTGGTACACTGGATATTAATCGTTTAACACTAAAAGTCCCGGAGAATTCCAGTTTTCCTTCCCCTCTTCAAATTTGTGTATTCACTTTACCTTGCTAACTGTCCCTATTGTAACGCAAATAACCTGTTCATTTGACATGTGAATTGAGAAAGCTTCCTGGAGAGGTGGCCAAACGTCTTCAAATCTTGGAAACCAAGTCCAGTGGATATTTCTTGAATTTTTACGGAATCAATGGCAAAGTGGACTGGGTGTTCCTGGGCGGGGCTGCCTTTGGAGCTGGTTGACAAACTCGTTTTGTATCTCTGCTTCTTATTATTGGGTCTTAAGGGGAGGCCTGACAATAAAATCAGGTGTCTTTCTTCTGGATTGGAAAAGTACCCAAGAATATATAGTGCAAAAAGACAATATGTAATCATATATATATATATATATATATATATATATATATATATATATATATATATATATATATATATATATATATATATATATATATATATATATATATATATATATATATATATACATTTACCGGCCACTTTATTAGGTACCCCATGCTAGTAACGGGTTGGACCCCCTTTTGCCTTCAGAACTGCCTCAATTCTTCGTGGCATAGATTCAACAAGGGGCTGGAAGCATTCCTCGGGGAGTTTGGTCCATATTGACATGATGGCATCACACAGTTGCCGCAGATTTGTCAGCTGCACATCCATGATGCGAATCTCCAGTTCCACCACATCCCAAAGATGCTCTATTGGATTGAGATCTGGTGACTGTGGAGGCCATTTGAGTACAGTGAACTCATTGTCATGTTCAAGAAACCAGTCTGAGATGATTCCAGCTTTATGACATGGCGCATTATCCTGCTGAAAGTAGCCATCAGAAGTTGGGTACATTGTGGTCATAAAGGGATGGACATGGTCAGCAACAATACTCAGGTAGGCTGTGGCGTTGCAACAATGCTCAATTGGTACCAAGGGGCCCAAAGAGTGCCAAAAAAATATTCCCCACACCATGACACCACCACCACCAGCCTGAACCGTTGATACAAGGCAGGATGGATCCATGCTTTCATGTTGTAGACGCCAAATTCTGACCCTACCATCCAAATGTCGCAGCAGAAATCGAGACTCATCAGACCACGCAACGTTTTTCCAATCTTCTATTGTCCAATTTCGATGAGCTTGTGCAAATTGTAGCCTCAGTTTCCTGTTCTTAGCTGAAAGGAGTGGCACCCGGTGTGGTCTTCTGCTGCTGTAGCCCATCTGCCTCAAAGTTCGACATACTGTGCATTCAGAGATGCTCTTCTGCCCACCTTGGTTGTAACGGGTGGTTATTTGAGTCACTGTTGCCCTTCTATCAGCTCGAACCAGTCTGGCCATTCTCCTCTGACCTCTGGCATCAACAAGGCATTTCCGCCCACAGAACTGCCACTCACTGGATGTTTTTTCTTTTTCGGACCATTCTCTGTAAACCCTAGAGATGGTTGTGCGTGAAAATCCCAGTAGATCAGCAGTTTCTGAAATACTCAGACCAGCCCTTCTGGCACCAACAATCATGCCACGTTCAAAGTCACTCAAATCACCTTTCTTCCCCATACTGATGCTCGGTTTTAACTGCAGGAGATTGGGCACCGCCCAATCTCAGACACTCTAGGGGAGTAAACACAGGTAAGTGACCACGATAAACTGATATTTGATTATCTGGGTTGGTCACTTACCTGGTTTAACAGTCCAGACCATGAGTGTCCCCAGTGCTGCAGTCCCAGAGGTTATGCTGGAAGCTGATCCTGGTGAGGGATCCAGAACAGACAGGAACAGACAGGAACAGGCAGGATCCAGATCAGGCAGGAACAGAGACAGGTGGCAGGATCCAGACTTCCAGGCATGCACAGGCTTCCAGGAGGGTTCGGAGTCTTACTGGGACCAGAAGCATGACCAGGTGGTCACGCACAGGAGCAGACAGGATCAGGTGCAGACAGGCAGGCTCAGTGGAAGAGGGTAGCCGAGACAGGACGTAGGAACCGGAACTTGAAGCAGACTTTAAACTGGTCTCCTCCCTGGAGCCAGGCTTACTGGATAAAAACTGAACCTCCCCCAATAATGAGCCAAAAACCCAGAGGACTCCGCGGGGGAGGAACAGTGGACGATCAGGAGACGAGACAAACACTAAAGCCCTCTTTCCACTGGCAGCTAGGATCCAGGACATGAACCATCAAAGCAAAATTAACAGGCAGACTAACAAAAGGACAAGCAATGATCTGGCCCTGAATGCTCAGGCTGAACTGAATATAAACCAGAGGAAACAGGTGAGAGGAATAAATTATAATGAGGCAGGGAGGGAAGAGGGCAGGTGAGAGGAATTACTAATTAAGGGAGAGCAAACAGGCCAGATCATGACATAAATGCACTGATTTGCCGCCATGTGATTGGCTGCTTAGAAATTAAGTGTTAACGAGCAGTTGGACAGGTGTACCTAATAAAGTGGCCGGTGAGTGTATGCCTAAAGTCAACTTTGGATGGATGAAAAAAGCAGCATTAATTTGTTTTCTACACCTGCAACAGATTATGTAGCAGTGTGACGAGACAGACACAAGGTCAAAAATAAAACACACACTCACATTCAGGTTTAGGATGATGTCCAGCGTGCCTTATTAATATGCTTTTTTTGTCTTTGGGAGAAAATCAAATACCTGGAAAAATAAAATAAAAATAAAAACTCATACACAGAGAGAATGAGCTGCTGCAAGCATTTTAGTGCCCTAGGCGAGATTACAGTTTCAAAAGTAAAATGAAATCTGTTTAGAGGCTGTTTTTCAAAGCGTTTTCCGTCTCTGTGGAGGTTTAGCGGTTTGGCCGTGCTGTTGAACAATTAAATGAGTCTCTTGGTGTCACAGTATCTAGGTATTTGGTTTTTGATTTGCTTCTTTAGGCAAACTTCAAGCAGACCTGAGTCCTCCCATGGTTCCCAATTCCAAAGCAAGAGAAGCAAATACCGGCTGTCCTAAAAGTCTCCAGATGATGTCATCACGTAATCTAAATATTTGAGCTACACACCCACATTGTGTGTAAGACTGTGGCTGTAAAACTCAGCAATGGAAAAACAAAGTAAGTACTTGCTCTGGCATTTAGAAAAAAACATTTAATTAACCAGAACATTAGATACTATGGAAGCGTATTTTAATCACCAAAGGAAAAAAATCAGACAAAATACGAGATCAGTATCTCGCAGTTATGAGAAAACATCTCATAATCATGAGATAACAATCTCATAAGTATGAGATCCTGTTCTCAACATTATGACATCTTGTCTCATAACTATGAGATAAGATGTAAAAATTATGAGATAATATGTCATATTTAGGAGATCAGTCATTGCTGAGCTACGCTACATGAAACGTGAACAACGAGTGGATTGTCGAATATCATTTGCTATTATTTATATTTAGGTATGCAACTCTGGGAAATACTGAGTTTCCTCAATGTGGATGGAATTAGTTTTTGTTTGTCTGAATTGCGCAGTAAGTCTTTAGAATAGTTTAGGCGAAAAGCCACCTAACTCTAACATGTATCAGGACAGACCTTGGTACAGAGAACTGCAGATATTTTCAAGAAGTAATCATGACAACCAGTTTTCTGAGAAGGGCAACATTACTGGCTTAAGTAATGCATGACCAAATATATAGATACGATCTCGTAATTATGAGAAAACAACTCATAGTTACGAGATCTTATCTCATAATTATGATATTGTATCTCGTTATTATAATGCAATATCTGATAATTATGAGATACTAATCTCGTAATTATGAGATCAGCTGTCTGATTTTTTTTTGTCTTTGGTGAATGCAATACGCTTCCATAAAATTCAGACATTACACATTAAATTCTGAAATAAATCAGACCTAAAAAGTTGTGTTTCTTCACAGAATATATTCATTTAAAGAAGGAGTCCAATAAAATTTCAGATATAAAAAAAGAGTGAAAGTTCACTGCAAGTTGTTTGTTGTGAACCTCATCTCTTTGGTCCATAAGGCGGCCATTTTCTATGGAAACATGATGGGAAATGTTTCATAGTAGAAATGTTCACAGTTTGAACTTTAGAGAATAAAGGTCATTGGTTTCACACCTGGGATTATGTTGGATCTAAACATTTTCACCCTAGTTGTGGTCCTTCAGCTGAGATTAAATCATAACTAAGCTTTAGGTTTAATAAATAAAAGCCTCAGAACTAGTGAGCTGTAGCATTACAAACTACAACAATCCACACAAGCAGTTTCCCTTGAGACAACAATCTGTTCACATACTGTAGGAGCAAAACAAATTTTTATAGTCTCTACTAGTAGTTTAGGACATCGACCATGAGGCAGTTGTTTTTAACACAAGTATTAAATGTCTCGGTTAAAATGAATTCTTTAGCTTTCTTGTGTTTTCTGTTTTTGGGGGGAAGGTCCTTTACCAGCTGCTCTTTTTCATTATAAGAGAAGTGAAAGGATATATAGACTTGGAAATGCACCTCCATCCAGGCCGACTGAGCTTGCAAATGAGCAGTAAGCACCTTTTTCACTGTAATTGTGGAAAGCTGCAGGAAACTCACCTTACATAAAGGTTGTAAATTTAACTGCCACCATTTTTTTCTAGATTTACTGAGAAAAAATTTGAATAATTTTTCTTTGACATGGAATCCAGATTTTCGCACAGCTTTTGACTTTTAAAGACTATGGTCTTAAACTTATGATCAGCTGAAAAAAAAAATGTTTGAGTGTAAATGCAGTTTTCAGAAAATTCCCTGCTCAAAAGTTCTTGTCTCTTGCACTGATTTTTTCCTTTAACATTGTGAAGCTCTACTTTGAACCTTCTTAAGATCCAATAGTGCAAAATGCAAATTCTTGCAAGTTTTTGACTGGTCTTAGGATTTTGATCAGGAGTGTATACTGTAAAACCGCCTAAAAGGGTGAAACTGGAGGCAGTGAAGAGAGGCATGAAACGCGAGTTGCAGAATTTCTAAGGGGAAGGTTAGGGGCGGGGCTAATACTTCAAACTTAACTGCTTTTCTCACTTATAGTTCAAAACTGTGCGGAATCAGGTACAGCGCCTGTAATTTAAGTAATGTTCGTGTTTCTGCTATTTCAGCTCTTTAGTCTTTTAACATTACATGTCCGCAGTTGATTCTGAGTAAACCCCAGAGAGGACTAATATTTATTGTCTGATCTGAGCTCAAGTTCTGCTAAGATGTTGTGTTTTAAAGGCTGTTGAGGTGATTGTTGGAAGATTGGTACGGAGAACTAGCCTGGGTGCCATTCCGAACTCAGTCCCGCCCACAAAGTTTGAGGTCGGGAAGTTCGGTCTGGCTCTGCTCCATAGTAGCGCGAGTATTATCGCCCACTGTCAGGCGATCCAATCAAATTGTCAGGGCGGGCTTTATACGATGATGGACAGATGATCAACAGTAACGTAATCAACCACGTGACCAAAGCGCGCTTGGGTGACAACAATAATGGCTGCCGCTGGAGAGTTTGGGTGAGTAGATTCTGCTATTAGGTCTGTTCTAGAAGATATTGACAGCAAATTAATTTTAAAAGAGGAACAGAGAAACGCGATCAAGTCTCATCTTCTTATTATAGGCGTGCAACTGCACGCTTAGATTTTTGTGGACAACAACTATGCCTCGCTTAACATACGTCACGCACTCCATTGCTCTTATTGGTTGTAGGTCTATCCAATTGAGTGCAGAGGCATTTTTTTTCCTGGTTCATTTGAAACACGCCCCATAATCACAGTTCTATGGAGCAGTATCAGACTCATATTCTGACTAGAATTGAGTAGGACTACGTCAGGCTAACGGAGAACTGGACTTTTAAAAGATAAAAAAAAAAAACTGACCAGGGGAAGTGCAGTTAAAGAGATGTGAACCCATTAGAGTTACAGTTTCCTTCAGAGTCAACTGGAAATAGTAAACCCTTCCAGTTTAGTTACCAGTGAAAATATTTGAGTGAAATTACTTTTTATACTGATCATTGTTGGGATCAGGGTTTTTGAATATGTTTTATATCTCTAAAATTAGCAACAGGTGGACTGGTTTATTAAAACTTTTTAATAAAGACTGATAACAGAAAACCTGAACACCAAAAAAGGCTCAGAAATGGTTCCTAATTTGAGACATTTTCACTGACATGATCTGCCTGGTGTGTTTTTATCTCTCACCTAATGTTTTCCAATGATGATGATAAAACCAGTAATTGAATTTATTTTCCATCCATCTGTCCATCTTCTTCTGCTTACCCAGGATCAGGTCGCGAGGGTAGCAGCTTCAGTGAGGAGGACAAGATGTCCCTCTACCCAGCCATTTGGGCCAGCTCCTCTGAGGCGCTCCCAGGCCAGCTAAGAAACATAGTCCCTCTAGCGTGTTCTGGGTCTCCCCCCTGGGCTTCCTCCCGGTGGGACATGCCCGGAACACCTCACCAGGGAAAGTCCAGCAGGCATCCGCACGCCGGACTGGAGTTGTGACAGGCAGCCCGGGCTGCAGGCGGCTACGCTCTGCACCTATTGTTCATTCGGCTAGCTAATCTGAATCGTTCAATTCCATCTGGAGAGCGAGATCATCTGTAGTAGTAGCACTAGACATTTTCTAGGCAAGTGAGTAAAACTAGCAGCAGTTCAGGGGACAGGATGAATGAATGGTAGCCGACGTGCGCAGATGATGTCATACTCCGCTTTGTTTAAAAAAAATATAAATATAAAAAATATAACCACGGATATCTGGGGGACAGTGATTCGCCTACATGTTATGAATGCCGACGTATAATAAAGAATAAACTATGAACAGTTTAGTTTGTGCCTTCAAGTCGTTGCCCAAGGGAAGACGTTACTTGGATATTACATCTTCGGAACAGCTCCAAATAACACAAAACTAATATGGGTGAGTAGAACATGATATAATAACGTAAAATCAAAGGGCCAATGTTAAAAAAAAAGGTGTTCCCCTATAAACAGAGGAGCTCAGCTGAACCAGTTTTCATGTCAAAACAATGAAAGAGAGAAGAATCAGTTAGTTACAGTAAAATATGAGCCCTTAGCTATGTCTAGGAGGGAAACAGGACTAAGGACTGACAAACAGACCCAAGTGTATCATCTATAAACAATGGTGATGATGGCAGCAGCCCAGCTTTTCTGAAGGATGGTGTCACTGCCAACGAGAACCAAACCAGATGAAGCTACTATGAGGAGAAAAAGGCAGATAGATAATAAAGTTAGGGATTTAGTTGACAAATACAGCAGAATTAGAGAATATAAGTGCAATGAAAACGAATGATGAAAAGTGGTTCCTATGTCCTCCAGCAGTCTAACCATAAAGCAGCATTACTATAGAGAAGGCTCAGGATAACCTGAGCTGTAATGATATAGTACTTACTGCATTACGATTACCAGTTAGGTGATAACATACTAACAGATAAACTATAAATACACATGAGAAAAATATTTACCCAGGTGAGGAGTCTCTTACAGTTTTGCAAATTTCTCATGACTTTGCACAGACGAATTCTCTCCCATTTTTGTGATTTTCTTCTCTAGGGAAAATCAATAATTTTATTATCTTACTTATTTTTCTTTTATTTCTAAGTTCAATTGAATTCAGTTTATTTCTATAGCGCCGATTCAAGCGACTTTACAGTTCACCAGATCATACAGTCAAATTGATTCAAAGTTTTCTATCTAAGAAACCAGTTGATTGCATCGACTCATTGACTCTTCAGCAATCCCTCACACTAAGCATGCTTGTAGCGACAGTGGAGAGGAAAAACTCCCTTTTAACAGGAAGAAACCTCCAGCAGAACCAGGCTCAGTTTGAGCGGCCATCTGCTGAGGCCGACTAGGGTTCAAGTTATCCCTTTAAACCCCGATCCAAGAATTAAACAAGACAGATAATTTTTCTTTTTTTTGGTTTGAAGTCCTTATTTGGCCTTTTAACAAAATATGTAAAAAGAAAAAAAAATACATTTTTGATAGTAATAATATATTACTATGCGATAAGTCAAGATTATTTTTTGTCTAGTCTTCTGCCCTCTGTTATCAGATATATCTGATTGTGTACAATAGGATTTTGAGCAAAGTTTTTACCATTAAATTATGCAAAAGGTGTCAGACGCGAAACATTTCAGAAACCGTATGTATCAAATATGATACATTTGGCATTACAGGGTTAAAAGTGTGTACTGTACATTTTTTTATGTATCAATACAGCAGTCAGGCGGTGTCTTCACTCAGAGGAGGACGACTTTCACCATGTAGTTAATGCTCTATTGTTTTTATAGCATCAATTATTGGATGTGGGTAAAAAAGATAATTTTAGGAAAAATTGTGTATTTTTTCTTGATATTTTCTTTATGTTTGATCAACGTGATAGATGAAGATGACAGATGATTAAAATAGTATTTTTTCTCTCTTTTAATGTTTGTACAGCAGCACTGTGTAAGCAGTACAAAAGTGGGCATAAAGATAGGATGTAAGATTCTGTCAAGAGGCTTAAATATCAGGAGGTGACTTAGGAGATTACAGTATGTGACAGGATCATTTGCATATAGACACTCATGACAGAATCTTTCAAGCACTAACTACTAACTTACTAACTTGCTGCTTCACTGCATAGGGCATCTTCAAACACAAGGATACCTCACTTTACCAGGGGAACCAAGGGCTGTTTGTAGGAAAACTCTTGTATCTTTTATGATGATAGCACACTTTACTTAAGCAAAGTACTTTTTTGCACTTTAGTTGAATAATTGTTTTAGGGGTACTTATAATTTTCTACTCCATTTCGGTGCAGCTTCAACATACTTGTTCCTTTCAGCTTAACAGACCTTTACAATCCACTGTTGCTGATTTTCTATTTTAAAATGAAACTTCAACACGTGAGATAGCGGCCCTGAGGACTGGATTTGGACACCACTTTTTTAGAGATTTGTATGACATTGCACAAATGTGAGACACTCAGGGCAGACATTATTCGTAGTTTATACATTTTATTAAGGTGTTAGTTGTTGCCATACGGTCAAGTTGTTCAGTAGGATGAGTCTCAAACCACAGTTGTAGTTTCTCTGTAGTCATAGATTCAACCTTAAACCTCTATTCTATAGTGAAAGTGTGAGAAGAATATAGAGTATCTTGTTTTCTTTTTGTTTCTAAGAAATAATTAAAATAGCTGTTCTTAGTTTTGTGACATTTTTATGCTGGCGTTTTTTACAGGTGGTTTAGAAATTGTAGCAGTCGTTCTAAGCATCAATACAGCAGTAGCCATTCAAAATGTCCCCACTTTCCTTGATGGGCCCTTGGCTGGTCCCCTGCAATTCCTTTTTAAACATCAATATTTGTACTAAAATGTAATTTTTGTCATGATTTGTGGACATTAGGGTCTCAATAGAAGCTTCATCTCCTGGTCAGACCCTGTAATTTAGTGAAAGGGTGGAATCAGAGTAAAAAAATATGCACTCCCAGGAGAAGGCCAGAGGCTGGAAGTTGAAGGGGATTTCGCTGAGTTGGAGGGAAGTGGGCTGCCATTTGACTGTTGTTTGGCTGGGGAAGGCTATTTTGAATGGCCGCTAATGTACAATTAGTTTCAGAAATGTTCTGATATTAGAAAATTGTATTTGTATTTTTCAGTACATCAGTACTTTTAAATGCATGTACATTTTAATTTCATAAGTACTTTAAAAAGTGAGTGCTTCAATACTACCGAGTAAGTTTTACTTGTAATTTAGTGAGAACCAGGCAACTGGCTGACAGACAGTATAAGCAGAGAGCAGGCAACCACGAGTGCATCGTAGGATTTAAAGGGTGCCTGTCTCCTCTAAGGCCGGGCATACACTGTTCAATATTTTCAATCGTTGCACTCAGCTACAGCTCAAACTGTATGAAAAAAACTCAGGGTTTAAAAGTTCGCAGCTCACGATGCATGTTCTCACACTGTGTGGGCCGACACTCTGATGCAATCTTCCTGCTCACACTGTATGTTCAAAAAACACACGTCGGACTATGCGCCGGGAGATTGCGCTGGTCTGGCTCATCAATCGGGAAGAAGTAGAACTCTGTTGTTTGCACATGCCCAGTGCTGGAGGTTCTGGTAAATCAGTTCTTAGCCCTGCTTCAACAGCAGGATTTGTCCACGAACGCCTCAGGACAGCCGACCGATTTTCTCCCAACCTTACGATTCTTGATCAGGAGTTGGTTGTGAGAAGCTCATCGCCCCTCGTTACCCCCTGTATAGCTACACGAAGCAGGACGTACGATCAGACTCAAAGTTGGCCCGATAAAAAAAATTCTCACACAACTATAGAATTGGCCCAAAAAGCAAAAACAAACAAACTAAAAAAAAAAAACGGCTTATGCATATTCTCTATATTTTATTTAGCTTCTATGTTTCTCTGCCAGCCTCTCTGCTCATGTTGCCTGCAGAGCTCCTAAGTTTGTTATTTATCATTAAATATTCTAACCTCCTGGTTCAGTCTAAAATTGTTTTGCAAACCCAAACATGACATCTTTTTTTTTTTTTGCAGGCATTGTCCAAAGTTTGTTTAGTTGTTTTTTTTGTTTTTTTTTGTTTGTTTTTTCAGTTTTTCAACTTCAGCTACAAAACAACTGCACCTATAACAACTTTTGGCTTCAGCAAAGTAAAAAATAGACTTTCCATAAGTCTGCTGCGATGCCTTTCAACGTTTCAAAATGCAAAAAAATATATAAATATATTTTCATTAAATCCCTTTTCTAATTAATGTCAGATTGGCTGATGCACGCCTCCAGAAAACATATCGATTCGCTGCATAAACGTTGCTGTTTCGCTTTGACATGAAAGATGTGAAATATAAGTATATCAATGATTAATATTTAAAAGTGTTGACAGGATGATGGTTGGTGAGTTTGTTTCTATTTACTTTCACACTGACTTTATCTACTCAGTCTGAAGAACTTACTGCTTAACGATGATCAGGAGAAGGTCTCTGGGGGATTGCTGAGGGGAGAGTTAAGGAATAATAAAGAAGCAATTCCACGTAATTAACAGACAGAAATAAAACTCAGAGATGAAACAGCAGATGAAAAGGAAGATGGAAATGTAAAAACCATGGGGGGAATAATCAGCCTTTTCTAAAAAAACTTTATTTCTGGCATGCCAGAAAAATATTCTGCATTTATATTTTGTCTATTTCTAAAAGTTTTCCAGCGTTCTAACCTTTAGTACGCTGAGTTTTGCAAGAGCAAACTGTTGAAAGCAAAAGATGTTTCTGAGATCAGGGTCATAACTCAAAACGACATGCAGCTGAAACAGCAAAAACAGACAGAAATCCTGATAAACTGTTCTTCTGTGAGGCTGACAGGCCCTGTTGGAGAGGAGCGTGTGTAGGCGTTGGCTTTGATGACTTGTTAGAATGTCATTTAGGTGAAAACCACAAAACAACACCTTCCATTCATTCTTTATACCAATTTTAAATGACTCACTATTGTAGGTGTGATCACAAAGCATTTCTGCACAGGCAGAAAACAAAGTGCGTTCATTTAGATAAGCCCATCCTAAATGGAAATCTTTTGAATATAAAATGGAAAGCTATACTTTGTCAAGCTGAAATAAAATTAAGAGTTCTTTGCTAACAGAATCTTTATGCTGTCCGATCCTCAGATATAGAGAAGGAGAGACCATTTTGCCAGCCAGTAATTTTATAATAAATGGAATTAAAATGTATATGCTGGGAGCTCATGCAGTCGCATACAAAAGTTTTCTAAAAGATCACCGCATGTATGGCTTTACATTTATTTAAAAACGCTTGCGTGCAAAATAAACATGCTGAGATGTTTGTTAAACTACTTCTGCATATTATTTATCTACCACCTCACAACAAAATCACACATGCGTGAGGGACGGCTGCGCTCTCAAAAGTGTCTCCGCCCTCGGACTGATTTTCTTAATGTCCTCAAAACATGACAGAAAGAATATTTTAGTATAAAGATTGATGTTTAAAAAGGAATTGCAGAGGATCAGCCAAGGAAGGTGGGGACATTTTTAATGGCTACTACTGAAGTCATTTCAAAAAAGGTAAAAAAACAATCCACTAGACTTAGTTTCTAAGTTTGAAGACGTTTCGCTTCCCATCCAGGAAGCTATTTGAATTGAAATTTAAAATTGATTTTCAATTGATCCTTAGTTCAAATGTTTGAAATTTCATTTAAAAAGCTTCATTGATGGGAAGCTAAACTCCTCCGAACAATTCTCCACTAAACCTTCAAGGAATTAAATCACTTGAATCAGTACATTAAAAGTATTTGTTCAAAGATTCATATACCAAATTACTCAGGTAATGCCCCCAAACACGTGACGTCATTAAGACACTGGTTTTTAGGCTACATCTGGTCATTCCATTATAGTCTTGATTTAGTCCAGAAATAAATGTTGAAAATTGGGTTGTCTGGTTGTCTGATTTTGTCCCACTTCAGTCCGATAATAGAAGGTGAAAAGTCATTACAAACAGGGTTTGCAACGTCTTGTTTAAACACCTGAAAATTATGGCTTTTCACTGTTCATTTTTCATCCAAAAGTAGACATTGTTTGGACGTAAATCATGTTGTCTTCTCAACCAATTTTTGCTTGGTTGCACTTAAATGAGCTGGCACCTTTAGGTTCCACTTCGGTAACATTTTTACAAAATACCACTACTTGAGGAAAAGTTTGGTTACTTCATCCAATAAAGAACATGCTTGTTTTAAAAAAAAAAAAAAAAAAGGTGCCCTAGACAAAGGGCCGCAAAAGCTTTATCATTTTGAATTGAAAAATCTTCCTAGATGGGAAGCAAAATATCTTCTTGGAGACTTGGAAACAAAGTGCAATGGATTGTTTTTTAAAATTTGGAAAGACACACAGTTAATTTTTATGCTGAAATACTTAAAGGAATAGTACACCCAAAACATGATTAGCCTTAATTTTCTACTCACCCCCATGCTGAACAACACCCTGGAGTACTTTTTTGATATCTCAAATGCATCTGGAGATCTGGGAGGCTTCTTGCTGTCTGCTGACATTCAAATAATGGAGGTCTATGGTGCCCGAGGCAGAAAGGTCCATAAAAGTCCACAAAAAACGTGTCAATATTCCTCCATACTGGTCGTCCAATGTATTCCAAGTGTCCTGAGTGGGTAGCGTCCATAATTTACTCGAAACGAAGTCATTTACAATGTTTTTAGAGCATAAACAGTAGTGTATAGGATTTGCTAAAAGCGTGTTCACGAGTCTACGGAAACCGCGGCAGACCAAACCAGATGAAAGCGATAATCATCGCTTCCATATCTGTATGGGTTGCATGCATGCATGCTCACGGGCATATATGTCACGTACTGTTGCGTCAGTGACGTCAGTGTGTTGCACAGGGAAAAATATGATTTATGGTTTTCTTTCATTTAAATGTTAGTTTTATGCTTTGCATGTTTGGAAAGGAAGATATGATTTGTTTTTTTTTTTGTTTTTTCTTCTTGAGCTTTGCATGTTTTGATGTTTCTTTTTTATATGATTGTTTTCCTTTATTTTAGACTTTTGAATTTTTCCTGCATGTTGAGTTGCTTGTTTTGGTTTGTTTTTCCCTTGTGACAATCCATGCGCACTGGACTGAAGTAGTTGTCTGAGGAGGCGGAGTGCATTAATTGCACTGCGTAATTGCCAGGGCTGCCAGGGGATGCAGGCGGGATCTGTGCGCCAGGCGGGTGCACAGATGGCCCAGTAAGGAGTATTAGGGCAGAGGAGGAACCTCGCCTGTAAGTAGCGCTCCCCCTCGCTTAAAGCATAAACAGGAATATATCTTCCGACGGGGTTTTAGCGCGTGGATGCTGGCGTTCTCCTTGCTTCTCTTTTTAGCTGGATCGGTCTGGAAAGGGGTGTGGCACGCCAGGGAGTGGAACAGTGCCGGAGGGCCGCTGAGTCAGCTGTGGATCAGCCAGTGGGTGCTCCAGGCCGATCACTCGCACCTGAAGCAGCATAACAAGCGGAGCCCAACTTCCAGCCTCTGATTTTTAAGGAAAACTCTTGAATTTTAGGTTTTATCAGGAGAAGAAAAGGACTGTTTTATTATGCCACTTTTGCTGTGGCTTTTTGTATAAATAAAACACTTGAACTTGAGTGCTTCACGGTTTGGGTCTTTGAGTTGTTTGCTCCCCCTTGTGTCAACGACTGAGTGTGGGGCCATACTGGCCACAAGTGCTGCTTTTTTTTTTTTTTTTTACCTCTTCTGTGTGCGGGTAAGGCGAGCGGCGATCAGTCAAGTTAGTAAAACAAAAAACACTTGAATAAGTTTTTTTACACTGGAATAAAATATTGTTCACAAGTCGGAAATCACGAGTCTCAGTCGAGTCTGAAGTCCTTCAAATGCAAGTCTAAGTCGAGTCTGAAGTCATTAAATATGCGACTTAAGTGCGACTCGAGTACGAGTCACAAACTCGAGTCCCCATCTCTGCTGTTTTGTCAATCCATTGGTTATGTAACTCCTCCACTGCACTGTACCTGCGCTATCTTTGTCATTATACGCCGCTGTCAGGTAGCAACAGCGGGCCGCTGTGACAGCAAACCCTATAATGCTTTGCAAGGAGAGCTATCCATGCAAAGCATTCTGGGATATATCTACCTCTTCTGGGGCCTTTCTTTTCTTCTCATACACTTCCTACACGCTTTTTCTCTTATGACCCTCGGCCATTTTCATAGAACGGAGAGAAAGGTGAGCTTTATGACTGTCTGAAACCGTAGCTCACCATAGATATAGGCCTGAAAGTGCGCATGTGCAGAAAATGATAGCTAACAGGACGAGCACGTAGGATGGCCTTATGTAAACATATCACCAGAATGATTGACAGTTAGGAGGACCACTTATTTTGATGATCCACCCGTAAATAAAAGATCGTCCTCTATACCTTTTGTAATTACACAAGTAGTCTGTTTACCCTAATTACTGTTATTTAGTATTTGTTTTTTGCAACGTATTCTTGATTCAGTAAAAATAAAATTAAATAGCTTTACGTTTACTCCTGCAAAGTATATTAAAAGAAAAAAACAAGCAAAAAAATTTTTTTCAATTTTGTTTGCTTTGAAAAGGCTCCAGTGAGCCGGAAGGGGGGCGCTAAAGAGCCAGATGGGGCTGTGGAGCCATGGATTGCTGACATTAATTATTTAATGTATTTAGTTAATGTATCAATTAGGAGTTTAAATAGCACATTTTGCATTTTATTTAATGCATCATAAAAAATAACTGAGTTTACTCAGGACATCTATGACTGATATTAAACATATAAAAAGCATTAATGAAAATCTGGGCATTTCTTTTTGACAAGATTGTAAACGTTGTTTCTAAAATAGACATGAGCAAATGCCTACATTAGTAAACCTGTCATCTAGTTCTCTCTGCATTTGTCAGACATTTTACATGAGAGTATTTTATATTGTTTCAGGAAAGATCAGTGTTTCTTGTTCATCCAGCCTCGACATAAACCAACGTTTGGAAGCGGAGCCTTGATATCTTCCCCTTTTAAAGAGTGAAATGCCCCCCTCCACCACCAGCATCAACAACCCCCAACCCCAGATTTTTTTTTTTTTTTCAAAGGAATTATGAAAAGCTCTCTTTCCAGCTTATCCCTTCACAAAAAAAGGGCTCTTATCTTTTCAGGGAGATTCTAATTTATATAGCCAGAACCACACTGGCAGATGTGCTTTGCTTTCATCAAGCCGACTCTTATTTGCTCGGGTTTATCTGCCAGAAAAGATCCGCAATGTGACAGAAATACATTTTTACAACTATAGAGACAAGCAAACCAAATCCAGCAACAGACTCACATTCAGCAGTCCTTTGTAGATGGTGTGAAGACTGCAAAGTTGCGTATTATTCAGGGCTATATAACACTGAGCCCTTCTTTATTATAAGCCAAAAACAAACATCCTGCTTTGTCTAATGTTCACTTAAGGCAGCAGGGATTTGAAAAAGCCAGCTCTCCTCGAGCAGCTGACCTGTCAAGCTTCTAGTTGATCTTTTTATACCATTATTGTGATGAGTATTCAAAAAAGCCCTGTTTTGAGGTGCTGTAGTTTTGGTGACTCTCCAGCTGCAACACCCCAAGGCTTACTGTTATGGAAATTCACTCACTCATAGGAAGCAGTACAAAATCAATGTCAGTACGTTCAGAGAAGCAGGCACATACAGCATGAGTTTCCCTAAAGCTGGGCGTGCACATGTTGGTGTGATAGCATTTGCAAATCTTGATCTGGTTGGACCGGAGTGGAGCTCTGTATCTTGACAGTGAAGGACTGAGAAGACATATGTGGACGGTGATGTGTGAAGGAGTAGAGGTGGACGAAGTGTACAAGTAACGAAGTATAAATACTTTGTTACTGTACTTAAATACACTTTTTAGGTATCTATACTTTATTCCATTACTTATTTTTCTTACTGCTTCTGACTTCTACTCATTACATTTTCACACAAGTATCTATTCTTTCTATTCCTTACATTTTTACCAGAGATGGGAAGTAACGAAGTACAAATACTTCGTTACTGTACTCAAGTAGATTTTTCTGATATTTTTACTTTACTTTACTACTTATTTTTATGGCGACTTTTTACTTCTACTCCTTACATTTTTACACAAATATCTGTACTTTCTACTCCTTACATTAAAAAAAAATGGCTCGTTACTTTAGTTTTGAATCATTTCAGTGGAGTTACTGTTATTATTTTTCACGTCATCAATACCAAAATCAATCTAATTGGATGGGAATCTACGTTGCATTTGACGCACCACTACAAGATGAATCGACGGCATGAAAAAAGTGGTTTCTACTTTTACTTTTATACTTTAAGTAAATTTACAAGCCTGTACTTTGTTACTTTTACTTGAGTAAAGAAGTTTAATCAGTACTTCCACTTTTACCAGAGTAGTTTTTAACACAAGTATCTGTACTTTTACTCAAGTACGGAAAGTGAGTACTTTTGCCATCTCTGATTTTTACACAAATGTTACTCGTTGCTCTTGGCCTTAGCTTTATGTTTATAAATATTTATTTTCCGTCATGGGCGCCATCCAATGCAGATCATTGGCTCCATCCACATCTAGTGAAAACTAGTGTCATTGGATGAGTCATATAACGCAAACTGATTGGTTAGCTAAAGGAAATCATCAGAAGCAAGCAGGTGTTCTTCAAACTGTAAACGTGAATTGTCCATGCCATGCTACAATGTCAAATTCAGAAAAAGATGTTGAAATGTCTGAAAGGTCGGACACAGGCGAGAGCGTATCGGGAGACGGAGACCAACAAGACCTCCCTCATCCTTGGCCCTATGTCAAAGAATTTTTCGAAATAGTCGAAAAATTGAGCTTTCAATTCATATAGTGGCATCTGGCTGTTTTTTTAAAGGTTACTTTATACTTTTATACTTTCAGTACTTTTTGGAGCACATACTTTTTCACTTTTACGTGAGTAAAGAGGTCAAGTTGATACTTCAGTGTTTTTAAACTGCTGTAGCTATACTTCTACTTAAGTAACAAATGTGGGTACTTTTGACACCACTGGACTCCACCCTTTCACTGAATTACAGGGTCGGACCAGGAAATGATGCTTCTTGTTGGATCTTAATGTCCACAAATCACGAGAGAATATTTTAGTAGGCCTACAAAGATTTATATTTAAAAAGGAATTGTAGGGGACCAGCTAGTGACCCATCAATGAAAGTAGGGAAATTTTAAATGGCTATTTCTGTAAGACTCACTATTTTTTCCAGGGTGATCCTGCGCTCCCTCTTTTTTGCCGTTGTTTAAATAAAATTTGTGGCCCTGCCAGATCTGTCTCCTCATTGTTTTCTGCATGTGAGTTAGGAAACACAGCACCACGACACATTTGTTAAGTTATATTAAGTGATATTTACCAGAAGTGTGTTCCTTTATGAGAGCTATCTTTAAAGCTCCTCCATGTTTGATGTTTGTTTTTTTATGGGAAACTTAGTTTAAGTTGAACATTAATTATTTCTTACTTGCTATTGGTTTGGTCCTTTAAAACATATTTCTTCTCATTATAAAGATTTTTAAAATGATCATAAAAATAGATCAGTTAAAAAAAAGCAGGAGGTGTTTAGAACTTTACTGTTTTTGAAGTTGTTTTCCCATAATGCTTTTCTGCCTCGTTAGCAAGCATTAGAAAGTACACACGCGGGTTTGAATGCACATGGTGAGCAGTTCATGAAGTAACAGTCTCTCTGGGCCCTTTAAGTGTTAAGAGAATATGAAAAGGATGAGAACTGAGTGCTTTGCTTCTTCCTTCTGTTCTCTTGATGGTTCACAAGTTCTCTCATGCCTGTCTGCTCTTCTTCTGACCTTTTCAAAGTTATACATACAAAATGAGTTTTTTTTTTCCTCCGTCAGGAAGGAACCATTTGGAAGCAATTCCATATTTTAGAAGATACTTTCCACCGCTCCAAGGATGTTCAAATTCCCATCGAGACTCACTCTGCATGATTTTTTTTTTTTCATTACTTCTCAGACTTGCCTTTTTTTTCAGAATCATTCCACACTACAGCTCTCACTTTACATCTAATATTGGGCCAGGATTTCAATTTTTGTCTGACCTTTCCTCTGCTACATTCTTCTGGAAAAGTGCAAACAGTGTGTGCTTGCAGGACTTTCATTCCGGGCGCTGAGCTTCTGCTAACAGAAAAAGTCCATCTCAATTCAAGAAACTAAAACCGCCTATCAAAGTGTCAGAGTTTCTGACGCCTTGGAAATATGGCTATTATTTACAGGTATTAGATATTGGTCTGTTGAAGATTAGGCTCTGAGAAATGTAATGTATCTCTCCTGCCTCACCCAATGTGACTGTCAACGGGGGGTTGCTTTGTTTGCCTCATAAATGTGCTTGTTAATTTCTGCCATACTGTTCGCTGTAACGAAGCGCTTGCCGTATAAACATTGTCAACAGATGGTAGGAATCATTCAAGCAAAGGTGTGTGGGATACTTCTGGGAGGTGGAGCAGTGGAGCTGTGTCTTGGCAATGGCTTGTTGAGTGAAACAACTCCATACATCATATGACCCCCCCAAAAGAAAGATAGATGTGTGGGGTGAAACCCATGCAACTATTACCTCAGATTGATCTCATCAAAAAACATATTTATCTGAATGCGCTGCACTCTAAGTCTTAGATTAATCACGTTCCATTTATTTCTGCAAGCCCTTATTTGATGAAGTCATCTATTGCAATATTTTTCTTATTTGATGAAATAGCAGCAAACCTGCATAGTCAAAGAGACTGAGAACATCTGCACCAGTTTCAACCCATCCACTGTGCTTTTGGTGCCCCCACAAAGATAGATAAAAAGAGACAAATGACCTGATGCTCAGACCACACCAATACAGCTCTCAGCCTGAAGGGACGCTTTGTGTTTTTCGCTGAGATGCAATTACGCTATCTCTTTTGTTCCTGTTCACACCTCACCTTGGTCCTGAACCAGCTGAGGAGTGATGCTGTGATAGCTGAAAGTGAGAGGTGGGGAGTGCCGGGACATGAGCTGTTGTCAGGCACAAAGAGCTGGGGAGATCTTAGTAAATATTAACCAGTAAAAATGTTGCAAATAGGGTTCCTTTATGAACTTAAGGGCTTCTAACTATAATTTTAGCATATATCAGTTTTTTAACTGGTAAATCGTAGAACTCTGCAGTATATCAAAACCAAGTAAAGGTGGAATTTATAAAAAGAAACATTGAAAAATGTTTTTTTTTTCTCAATCAAATGCTTGCTAATTAACTTAACAATTATTAAGGAATTAATAAAAGGAACAAATATATAAAAAGTGTCAAAATATAACATGTAAATAACTTGCACAAAAATAATTTGAGTAAATAAAAAGGATTTGTAGAAAGTTACATCACACTGCATTAAAAATGGACAAATTAAAGAAGTCATCTCTAGGACCATTAATTTCATTTTAAAAATGACTTGGCTAGATCAAGCTTTCAAGTCGCAAGAGATTTGGTAGAATGTTCCATCTTATAGGGGCTTCATGGGGACAAGTTCTTTTTTGTTGTTTTTTCAAGTTTGGTGACATTTGAGACAGACGGAAGGTAGCAATCATTTGAAAGTGAAGAGTCTTGCTTGTTGCCTTTTTATTATCATTTTACATAAACAGGATTGGCACAGATTATCCCGAGGTATCTCTTTATTTAAGCTGCTATAGAGTTAGGCTGCTGGAGGACATGGGGACTAGTTTTCATAATTCATATTCATTCTATGTTTAGTCTCTTATTCTCGACTATTGGTTGTTTCAGTGCCAAGCTATATATTCTCTCTGCTTTTTTGTGTCATATTAGCTACATCTGGTTGCTGGCTGTGACACCAGGCTGCATGCATGCACGGTGTTAGGGATTGCTTTAGAGTCAACAACAAAATGCAGCCGATTATCTACTCATCTAGGAGGAGTGAATCCTGCAAAGTCATTGGCAGGATGCAATCAGCTTGTTTTGCTTAGATTTAAAACGTATAACCAATCTGACTAAACTGTCTCTGCAAAATGCCATGAGATGACATGTGTTGTGCATTGAAGCAATAGAAATAAACTACATTGAAAATGTAATTGCTTGCATTTTAATTAAACAAGACCTAACCTAGAGTTGCCTTACATACACAACTGTGCTGTTATTTGAACATTAAACATCACTTTCCTTTGAATGCATTAATTCTGTTGCCATGGTTGTCTGGTTATCCAGCCACTTGAGGACACTTCTAAGTAAGGCTGTCAGTTCAGTGGAGTAATAGTTATAGTAAACATGATAGCGGTGGGGAAAATCTTAATAATCCACCTCAAAATAAAAGCTAAAAAAGGAATGGCATTTGGAGAAGTTGATCACATTAAAGACCCAGCATTTGTATGTTTGGTCTTATATACTGTGTTGGATTTGCCTAGCAAGTCAATCTCAATTCTATGAATTGTTACAATTTAATCGAAACAAACCACTCACATAGATTGTGACTTTTGGATATGAGGTGGCCTAGTTTCACCCCTATACAGCAGGGGCTCTGTAGGGAAAATATAGTATTACACAATTGCTCAAAGTTTACGAATTGAATTCTTTTCAAATTATGTTTTCCAGATCATATTCTGTCCTGGAGCAAAGAAGCATTTCTAATGGTCTGTATGGAAGTTTGCAAAATAATTTGTATTGGACTTCAAGTGAGGAGAATATGATGTTGAAAACACAATTTGAAAGGAGTTCAATTGGTAAAACTCATTTTGTAAAATAAAATCTAAGAAAATAGCAAACAAAAAACCTTTTATTTGATCCTAAACCATCCACTAATTTATCCATCCATCCATCCATCATCCATCCATCCATCCATCCATCCATCCATCCATCCATCCATCCATCCATTAATCATCCATCCATCCATCCATCCATCCATTAATCATCCATCCATCCATCCATCCATCCATCCATCTATCCATCCATCCATCCATCCATCCATCCATCCATCCATCCATCCATCTATCCATCCATCCTTCCATCCATCCATCCATCCATCCATCCATTAATCATCCATCCATCCATCCATCCATCCATCCATTAATCATCCATCCATCCATCCATCCATCCATCCATCCATCCATCCATCCATCCATCCATTAATCATCCATCCATTAATCATCCATCCATCCATCCATCCATCCATCCATCCATCCATTAATCATCCATCCATCCATCCATCCATCCATTAATCATCCATCCATCCATCCATCCATCCATCCATCCATTAATCATCCATCCATCCATCCATCCATCCATTAATCATCCATCCATCCATCCATCCATCTATCCATCCATCCATCCATCCATCCATCCATCCATCCATCTATCCATCCATCCTTCCATCCATCCATCCATCCATCCATTAATCATCCATCCATCCATCCATCCATCCATCCATTAATCATCCATCCATCCATCCATCCATCCATTAATCATCCATCCATCCATCCATCCATCCATCCATCCATCCATCCATCCATCCATCCACCGAGGACCATGCTTGGTGAATGTCTCCAATTGGTCATTGGACAAGGAAGCACAATACAATCAACCAGTCTATCACACAGGAACAAAATGCATTACAAACAACCATGGACAAATGCTCATGTACCCAAGACCCTTCATGTTGGACTGGTGGAGTTAATATTATATACATGGACAAAAGAAGAAAAACTCCTTGCTAAAGGATCCTGGTTGGCTGGTTTTTAGAACCCAGAATAGTCTCTCAGCAAAGATGTCAGGTGCTCCACAATTCAGTCTGTTGCTATTATCACCAAAACAATTACAAATAATTATGCAATACTCATGTTTTCATAAAAATACATTTGTTGTATAATTGAACCAGGGGCTGAAAAGGGTGGTTATGTACGGTGCCATTTTGATAAACCTACAATAAAGCATGGTAACTTTGCTTATGACTGTCTCAGGCTTAGGTGTGCTTTGGATATGTGTACTCAGAATGACTATGAACTTAAAAAGTAAAATGTAAATGTACACAAACCTATCCCCTAAGCGAGAGGTCTACAATCTGCGGCTCCAGAGCCACGTGCAGCTCTTTGGACCCTCTACAGAGGCTCTTAAAAGCAGCTAAAATGTATATAAAGAGTTAAATAATGTACTATTCTGAAACACTTTAGTGTTATATATAAGACTGAAAAGAATGATATTAAAAGAACCAGAAATGTGTTTTAGAACCATTTTGTTGGCAACCAATTTACTATATGAGATAATAATAATAAAAAAAAATAGGTTGTGTTTTGAAAAAGTCAGGTTATATTTTGTGGCTCGAAACGCAAAACCCATAGGGAGAGTCCAAAAAACAAAACAACCCACCAAAGGTGGACGAGGGCAATCAAAGTCTCTGGAGGGCGGCCACGGGGCCAGAGGCGAGGCTGAGTCTCTGGAGGGCGGCAGGGCTGTCTCTGATGCAGCAGCAGCCTTGGGGGCCGCCATCTCTGATGCAGCAGCAGCCTTGGGGTCCAACGTCTCTGATGCAGCAGCAGCCTCGGATGGGGCGAGGGGCGCCCGCTTGGGGTTCTTGGAGGCTTGATGAGCCCGCTGGGGGCTTTTGGCGGGGAACCTTCCCCGAGTTTCAAATCTGAGACCATTTCAGTTGTGTGCTCAGGGGTCCCTGGACGGCACAGAGCTCACTAACGGGCTCTGGAGCTAGGGAAACTGGCCCGCTAATGGGCTCTGGAGCTAGGGAAACTGGCCCGCTAATGGGCTCTGGAGCTAGGGAAACTGGCCCGCTAATGGGCTCTGGAGCTAGAGAAACTGGCCCGCTAATGGGCTCTGGAGCTAGGGAAACTGGCCCGCTAATGGGCTCTGGAGCTAGAGAAACTGGCCCGCTAATGGGCTCTGGAGCTAGGGAAACTGGCCCGCTAATGGGCTCTGGAGCTAGGGAAACTGGCCCGCTAATGGGCTCTGGAGCTAGGGAAACTGGCCCGCTAATGGGCTCTGGAGCTAGAGAAACTGGCCCGCTAATGGGCTCTGGAGCTAGGGAAACTGGCCCGCTAATGGGCTCTGGAGCTAGGGAAACTGGCCCGCTAATGGGCTCTGGAGCTAGGGAAACTGGCCCGCTAATGGGCTCTGGAGCTAGAGAAACTGGCCCTCTAATGGGCTCTGGAGCTAGGGAAACTGGCCCGCTAATGGGCTCTGGAGCTAGAGAAACTGGCCCTCTAATGGGCTCTGGAGCTAGGGAAACTGGCCCGCTAATGGGCTCTGGAGCTAGGGAAACTGGCCCGCTAATGGGCTCTGGGGCTAGGGAAACTGGCCCGCTAATGGGCTCTGGAGCTAGGGAAACTGGCCCGCTAATGGGCTCTGGAGCTAGAGAAACTGGCCCGCTAATGGGCTCTGGAGCTAGGGAAACTGGCCCGCTAATGGGCTCTGGAGCTAGAGAAACTGGCCCGCTAATGGGCTCTGGAGCTAGGGAAACTGGCCCGCTAATGGGCTCTGGAGCTAGAGAAACTGGCCCGCTAATGGGCTCTGGAGCTAGGGAAACTGGCCCGCTAATGGGCTCTGGAGCTAGAGAAACTGGCCCGCTAATGGGCTCTGGAGCTAGGGAAACTGGCCCGCTAATGGGCTCTGGAGCTAGGGAAACTGGCCCGCTAATGGGCTCTGGAGCTAGGGAAACTGGCCCGCTAATGGGCTCTGGAGCTAGAGAAACTGGCCCTCTAATGGGCTCTGGAGCTAGGGAAACTGGCCCTCTAATGGGCTCTGGAGCTAGAGAAACTGGCCCTCTAATGGGCTCTGGAGCTAGGGAAACTGGCCCGCTAATGGGCTCTGGAGCTAGGGAAACTGGCCCGCTAATGGGCTCTGGAGCTAGGGAAACTGGCCCGCTAATGGGCTCTGGAGCTAGAGAAACTGGCCCGCTAATGGGCTCTGGAGCTAGGGAAACTGGCCCGCTAATGGGCTCTGGAGCTAGGGAAACTGGCCCGCTAATGGGCTCTGGAGCTAGGGAAACTGGCCCGCTAATGGGCTCTGGAGCTAGAGAAACTGGCCCGCTAATGGGCTCTGGAGCTAGGGAAACTGGCCCGCTAATGGGCTCTGGAGCTAGGGAAACTGGCCCGCTAATGGGCTCTGGAGCTAGGGAAACTGGCCCGCTAATGGGCTCTGGAGCTAGAGAAACTGGCCCTCTAATGGGCTCTGGAGCTAGGGAAACTGGCCCGCTAATGGGCTCTGGAGCTAGAGAAACTGGCCCTCTAATGGGCTCTGGAGCTAGGGAAACTGGCCCGCTAATGGGCTCTGGAGCTAGGGAAACTGGCCCGCTAATGGGCTCTGGGGCTAGGGAAACTGGCCCGCTAATGGGCTCTGGAGCTAGGGAAACTGGCCCGCTAATGGGCTCTGGAGCTAGAGAAACTGGCCCGCTAATGGGCTCTGGAGCTAGGGAAACTGGCCCGCTAATGGGCTCTGGAGCTAGAGAAACTGGCCCGCTAATGGGCTCTGGAGCTAGGGAAACTGGCCCGCTAATGGGCTCTGGAGCTAGAGAAACTGGCCCGCTAATGGGCTCTGGAGCTAGGGAAACTGGCCCGCTAATGGGCTCTGGAGCTAGAGAAACTGGCCCGCTAATGGGCTCTGGAGCTAGGGAAACTGGCCCGCTAATGGGCTCTGGAGCTAGGGAAACTGGCCCGCTAATGGGCTCTGGAGCTAGGGAAACTGGCCCGCTAATGGGCTCTGGAGCTAGAGAAACTGGCCCTCTAATGGGCTCTGGAGCTAGGGAAACTGGCCCTCTAATGGGCTCTGGAGCTAGAGAAACTGGCCCTCTAATGGGCTCTGGAGCTAGGGAAACTGGCCCGCTAATGGGCTCTGGAGCTAGGGAAACTGGCCCGCTAATGGGCTCTGGAGCTAGGGAAACTGGCCCGCTAATGGGCTCTGGAGCTACAGTAGGGAAACTGGCCCGCTAATGGGCTCTGGAGCTAGAGAAACTGGCTGGCTAGGAGCTGATGGAGGTGGCAGGAAAGGGAAAAGATCTTCCCTCTCCCCATAAAAGAAGCCCCATAATTGAGACTCCTCAATATGGGGAGCTCTGACTGCAGGGGGGGGTGTAATCATTGATATTGGTTTAGGTCTTTCTAAAGATGGGGCTAGCTGTTGGTAATGGAGGTGATGACTGAGACTATGGGAGAAAGTGACCTGGTTATGAGGGGAACTGAAACAGGAGTCAGCCTGACCTGCCGGAGAGGGAGGGGAGGCTATTGACAGCAGAGTAGGAAGGAGATGAAGTGATGGTTTGGGTGGTGGTGGTCTTTTGAAGAGTTGGGCGCTGGGGTTTTGCATCTTCATTTAATTATGATTGCAGAAAAATATAATTTTCCAAAGAGGACTACACACCAAAAAAATGTCAAATAAAATCCTGTGAAACAGCAGAAGCTGCCGTCTTTTATTTAGCAGGAGAGAACATGTTTTGCTTTCTCAGTAATTTACTGCACCAGTGAAGAAATTAGGTGGATGCCTAAAAGCATAAAAAAAAACCCAGTTTGGTTAATTTCTATAACATTAAAGTAAAAAACAAACAAAACAGTTGGGTCGGGCGTTTTCCAGTCTGACCCACCTAGATGAGCGAGGCCATGCCGTCCACCAATGACTCTATTTTCCGGAGGGGAAACCTCAGACTACTAGCCTAGTCAACTAGCCCCACCCGCCAGTGACAAAATCTTTTTTGCCTGCGAGCGGTCTACATTTTTACACAAATGTTACTCGTTACTCTTGGCTTTGGTTTAATGTTTATAAATATTTATTTCAGGTCATGTTCGCCATCCAATGCAGTTCATTGGTACCATCCACATCTAGTAAAAACTTGTGTAATTGGATGAGTCATAGAAACTATTTCCGAAATTGAGAGGATCACGGCAACCAGCGGAGCTCCAAGGCCATCTGCTCTGATGGCGATTTTTGACTCTGCTTTGAAATCAGTTCTGGAAGCATTAGACGTGGTGTTTTCATTGAAACGTGAGCAGGAAGAGGCTCTACGCTCATTCATTTTTGAGGACGTATTTGCCATTTTACCATTCACACTCCCCCACCAGCTTTCTGTCGTGCTTACTATGTCAGAGTCAGTTGTGCTCATGTTCAGAGCGTGGCTCATTCATCGGGGCCAGACTAAATTACACATTTAATCTGATATTTAGTCTGGTCTTTCAGACTATTAGACTACTAGTACAAAGAGGATCGGGCAACAGTCAAAAGTGGAGGCCTTAGTGACCTAACCCCTTGACATTTGAATCAACTTTGGTGAAATGAAATGCCAGATTTTGAGTGGACTTTGAGCTAGAATAGATGCTAGAAATCCTCTGAATCATATCCAGGCAGTATGAACCCTGGAACCTAGCTCTTTGAGAGAGTCTTGACTCTCTTTACCAGCCCTCATTGACAGGGACGGATTTAGGAAAATTTTGGGCCCTTGGCAAAGACAGGCACGGTGCCCTCTGAATCTAGAATACAACACATAAAACAGACCCATCATACAGATATAGAACTGTTTATAGAATAGAAATAAATAATTTGTTCTACCTTCAGTCCCTTTCTTCTTGTCCCCTTTCTTGTTCTTTTCCACTCTATGTTCTCTTTTGTCCCTTTTTCTTTTCATATTGGCAATGTGCTCGGCTTACTTTTTTGAAAAGCGCTAGAAGGGTCTGAAAAGACGTTAAATATAGAGAAAAAAAACGCTAAGTTGGCAACACTGCTCTTCTCATCATTTTTTTTCAAATGGTTTGCTGCTGTCTGTTTGGACCTTTCTGAGCATGTGCCGCAAATGGACTGATCCAATATGGTGGACACTGAAGGGGGCTGCTGATGCACACTTAAAATTATAAGCGTTCTGATGGCAGTTTTAGTTTAATCAAAGGATTTTTATCAAAAACATAATTAATGTGCACAAATAAGGAATAGTTGATTAACCATACATCTAAAAGGAGTTTTATGGGGGGGCCCAGGAGCATGGGACCCTAGGCACCTGCCTAGTTTTGCCTAATGATATAACCGCCCCTGCCTACAGAGAGCCAGAGAACTCACTAGCTCACTAGCTCAGCTGTATCAGTTTGAGGTTCAACCGACCTGAGACAGTGGATGAGAAGTTAGCATCCCTTTGGCTTCAGGGAGAAAAGAATTCTTGTTGTTGTCTACGAATGTACTGGTTGGATGGAGACCTCTTAACCTCCCTGGTTGGGTTGACAGCATCCCCAATAATATATAAAAATGGATTCAAAGACTCAAAACCAGGTATAATTTTTGCAACCTCTAAGAATAATGTATAACTTAATATCACTGTATTACATAAAATCCCACTGAAATACATGAAATTGTTTTGCTCTAACATAAAATATGCAAAACAGTCTTAAGTGATGTGAATACACTTGCTAACTACTGCGAATTCTGCACAAAGGCTGCTTTTAAAACAACGCAGGAAGCAAGACAAGGTTATTTAAGCGCTATATCATAGACTGTATGATAACCCTTCTGAGCGCTGCAGCTGGAGTTAAAGTTGGAAGGGGAGAGATACAGCGTACAGCTTCGCTCTCAAATTCAGTTTATTTTAAGACATATGAGACCTCATTTTCAAAGGAATTTAAAAATTGAGAGGGAGGAGGTTGGGTTTTGAGTAGAAGGATAATTAGGCCTTCATTAATGATCCTTTTTATATTTTTTGACAGCATTGGAAATAAAGCTTTGACTTGCTTCATTCCTACCTACTTGCAGATGTGGATCTCTTTTTGCCTGATACTATGAACATTTGATCATGTAGTGCCTCTGAAGGAGCCTTGCCACATTTCATTACTACAGCTTCCTGTAAAAAGCGGCGTAAACACCATGGCATGAATGATAACTAGAGATCAATCAAAAAGTTCAGTACATCATAACTTGCCTAAAGAAGACAGCTGAGAACCTAAAGGGTTAACAGAGCTCTTCAAATATTTCCGCACAGAATATATAGCAAAGATGTATCCATCATGAAATTCATTCTGTCATCCAGCTCATGCGTTTCTCTGATTCGTCTTCAAAGGTGATGATGAAAGGTCTTGATAAAAGCAGCCATAAATAGAAAGCACTTTTGAAACCCGCTCTCTGGTGATCATCTGATATCTGCCAAAGACACCTTTCAGCACCACCAGCCTGTTGACTGCAGCCCGGGGCCGAACGCTCAGAGGCCCCCGTTTAAATGGGCAAAACGGAAACCAGATGTTTAAATACAAATTTATTTTTTTTCTTTCTCACTCAAAAGATTAAATTAGTCAATTCTTTCCAGGTTTTGGCACAGGATGAATTAATAATGTTTTAGTAGGTATATACCAGAAAAATGAGAGAATTAAAAAATGTGCACCCAATGTGAGTTTAAACCAAGTGAGAATGCCCAAATGTTAAATTAGAAACATGGTCCTCCACGGTGGTTATCCCTTAGGCTACGTTAACACTGCACCCTGAAGTGACCCAAATCTGATTTTTTGGCCAATATGCAACGTGTATCTGATCTTTTCATGGCTGTCTGAATAACACAATCCGACCCAGGCCACTTGGCTATGTGGTCCTGAATCCGATATGAATCTGATCTTTTCAAATGCGACCTGTGTGTGAACGGCTAGGTCGCATTCATCCGACCTGAACGCCACTAATACCCGACACAGGTCGCTATTCTGGGTCTTGCTATGAAGAAGTGGCAAGAAAAACAACAACCATGGCAGACGATGATGCGGAGAGCAGCATTTATGTTTAACCATCTTGAAAAGATTTTGTTTTTATGGTTGGGAAAGATCGCTAGATGCGCTCCGGCACTACCATCCATGTTTACTTCCGTAAACCCAGAGCATGCTGGCCTGTGACATCATTGAGTCCTCTACTGCGCATGCGGGATACTTGCGTTGTATGACTGCAGTTCACAAAGGAAAAAAATCGGATTTCACAAAAAAATCAGAATTTAGCATCAAGGCCTGCAGTGTGAAAGTAGCCTTAGTCGCATTTTTAGATGCCTGAGGTGTCCAAGTTTAGCTAAAATAATAATTTATTCATGTAAAACCATGGAAATTTTTAGCCAAAATCGTATTAAAGGAAAAGTCCGGTCAGCAAGGAATAGTCAGTGGATCATATTTATACCTAAAACTAATACTAACTAATACGGTGATTTAATGAATTTAGCGTTAATCAGTGTGACAATCTCGACACTGGTGCTGGCTTAATCTCCAACCCCACACACCTGCCCACTCCACCCTGCCTGCAATTATCACTAATTGGTCCCACCTCTATATATAGCTCGTTTGGATCTGTTCCCAGTGCCAGATCATCTCAAACCAACTATTGAGTACCTTCCAGCATTTCTATATTTTGCCTGCCTACCTGTTACCTCACCTGTTTTTGCCTTTTTTCATCGAGCCTGCCTGATTCCTTATCTGATCCTGTCTGCCTGCCCTGAATCCAAACCAGATCTGCCTTTGGACCCTTGCATCAGTTCTGCCTTGGATTGCCTGTCTGTTAACCTGAACCCCACTCAGTCAGTGAGTAACCGAGTCTGTCTAACTCCTCTGCTGAACCTCTGAACCTGCCAGTTAACGGACCCTGGATCGGACCTGGACCTCTCTTCTGGATTGCCCCTCTGTACCTTTGCTTGGACTCCATCTCTGGAATCTATAAACTAACTGTCTCTGGAGTTCATCGGCCTCAGTCCTCAGCTAACCATCCGCCGCTCGACGGCCACCGCTTCCACAATTCCCTTCCTCATACGGACTCCTGCCCCAGACCCAACACAGAGCCAGTCGCCCACTCTGAGATGCAGTAACAGGTTAGTGATCCAGCCTCACTCCCTCTCTAGTTCTCCTATTGCTGATCACTAACCTGCTTTCTCCGCCACAGGGGATTTCCTGACTGAGAGCCGCCTGCACGCTCCCTGTGCCACACATTAATAAAATCTGTTGCATTCAACTGACCTGTCTGAGTTGTTTCCTGGGTCCAATATCCTGTACGTTACAATCAGTTAAAAAAATTAAAACAATAATTTTCCTTACGATCATTGAGTCTGGGAGCGGCCATTTTTTTCCCAAATATTCAGTAACACTTCACTCCTGCCATCTTCCAGCAGTGACGTCATGGTGCGGTAAGCCTAGCGCCATTCTCCCCGCTTTACAAGCTAAATCAATGGGAACTACTAGACACATCTGCAATCAACAACAATTATTGAAGATTTCCAGAGGACTTCACCATTGAAATTCACCAGAGCTATAGTGAAACTGACAATGCCCACGTGCATGGCAGCTGGATGCTGGAATACATCGGATAAAAGTGAAAATAAAAGAGTTATTTCACCTTTCCGATTCCTGATCCTCCACGGACGAGTTCGTCGTTGGATTGCCAAATTAAAGAGGGAGGATTTGCCATCGAACTTCTGGCCAAAAACACGTAATATGTAGCCAACATTTGGAAGAAGAATGTTTTCAAGATGACTTGGATAATAGCGCGTTGTGACAAACACCAGATACAGCACTGGGACTTGATCAACAGCCGATACCGCACCGTGACGTCACAAACCAGTAGGTGGCAGTAGTGTTCTTTGACAAACATGGATGCCTCCAGTAGAGCACATTCAAAAGAAAATAACTATTAATTAAAAACACTTATCATTTGTTGAACAGTATTTAATAATTTCATATTTAAAGTACTTTCAGAAGTTTCAATTCTGAATATGACCAGACTTTTCCTTAAAAATCCTTTTGCTAGTCTAAAAATCACTGAATAGATCAGCACCTCAATCCATAACACATTTGTTGTCAGTGTTTTGTCTCCAAGAGGTAAAGTGTTTTCATTTGAAATGTGCCCATTTTTCTAAGAACATAAGAGAAAGTTCTGTTGTGGCGTGAGCTAAAAGCTACTAAGAGAAAGTCTGTGACATACAGGTTTGATGTTTTAGGAAGTGAAGTTGCTCCATTGTCACTTAAACTATTGAGCAAAAATCGGTTGAAAAGACAATGAAAAGACGACATCATTTACGTCCAAACGACATTTACCTATGGTTGAAAAATGAAGGATGAAAAGTCCTTTTTTTCAGATTGTTAAAGGGCGTTGAAAAGGCTTCTTCTCTCAATCATGTCTGGCCGTTCCTACATCCAAGAAATAACAGTATAATCAAGTCTGTTTTTCTTGAAAAAACTTAAAATGAACATGTTGAACATGACAGGACCTGTCATTTAAATCCCATATCAAAGAGGTTTCTAGAATTTCCTTCTTTCATCTGAGGAATATTGCAAAAATTAGAAATCTCCTGTCCAGGGGTGATGCTGAGAAACTAGTCCATTCATTTGTTACTTCAAGGCTGGACTATTGTAATTCTTTACTATCAGGAAGTCCACAAACTGTAGTTAAAAGCCTTCAGCTGATCCAAAATGCTGCAGCCAGAGTTCTAATGAAAATTAAAAAGAGAGATCATATCTCTCCTATCCTGGCTTCTCTTCATTGGCTTCCTGTTAAATCAAGAATAGAATTTAAAATCCTCCTTCTCACATATAAAGCCTTAAATGGCCAAGCTCCATCTGATATCAGAGATCTGATTGTTCCTTATGTTCTGTTAGGTTTAAACACCAAACACCTTATTCAGCAACCTGCACAAAGAATGACACAGAGAATTTAGTATATTTTACTTGCAAGGAGAGGGGATCAGAAACTGCATTCAGTTACAACTTCAAACCCACTCTGAAGCAGTATCTGCTCTCCAAGCCCTTTATTGAAGAAACGCCCTGATTACAATGTGGTTTCAACCGCTAAAGGGGGAGGGAACAGAACCCAGTTGAAACCAGAATTTTCGTACAACATCATACAACATCAGAGGATAAGGAGAACCCCTCTCCTTATCTAGTTGCACAGTTCTCCATTCTCCTCCACACCCTTAACGACATCTGTTAACAGCAGTCGCAGTCAACATCCCTCCTGCACAGACTTAAAAAACATTAATGACACAGCAAACAAAACTAAATGTTTTAACACTCTTTGTAATATGAGTAAGATAGAGATAACAAAATGTGTAAGTATAATATGATTAAAGTAGAATAACTTATGTACAATTAATTAACCCAACATTTCCCTCCTGTTTATTCACTTTAAGCTATTTATTTTTATCATTCAATAGTTACTTCTTTTCAGATTTTCAACTAAGAAATCATTCTTTTTTCTTTTTTTAGCTGTAAAGGGTACACTCAGAGGTACTTTAAACTGGTGGGTTATTGTCGTTGGGATTAGGATAAAAGTCAGGAAAGTGTAAAGAGAATTCATCCTCTTCGCTGTCTTCATCATCCGATAGGTGTTCCTCAGTGGACATAAGGGCATACATTTCTGTTTTCATGGGTTGTATTGCAGTGGTAATTAGTCTATTTAGCAGCAATCTAATACATGGAATACAACAACATCCACATAAGGTCAGGATGGCGGCAAATATAGCTACAGACATCAAAATAGAAAGTACCAGATGTTTGTATTTACCAAAAATGTCTCCAGATCCATCCCACATTTTTGTGTCAACTCCAGAATGGTCTTTCATTTTGCTGTTAAGAGAGCGAAGGCCTTCAAGGCCCTTTGTGAGGCTGCCATCTGCAGCAGTGTTGTTGGGAATAAAGGTGCAACACTGATCTCCAAAAATAGAGCACACACCACCTTTTTCAGCTAACAACATGTCAACAGCAATACGGTTCTGAAAAGCCATCAGAGAGGTAGCTGACAATTGTTCATGGACGGCGGAGAAGCCTTGTTCTGTTTTATTTCCCAGCCTCTGGACGTTATAATGGATGTAGTTGATCCTGTCTACATTTTTATTTATAGTACACCACCAGCATAAGAAAGATTCAAATCCTGCAGAAACTTGATTCACTAGTTTATACTCATCTGGAACACCTCTGGGTACTCCAATACTGTCAATATAAGTAGGGTCATCTGGACTCCACGCATTTTCAGATGCCCTCCTTCTTCTAGTATGCCATGTGTGAGGTAAAATACTGTTTACAGTCGTTAACAATTCATCCATTGTGAGTGAAGTAATAGAAACAGGTAAAATCAAGGTGACTGCAGCACACAATCCAGTGGTGTTGCATGGAAGTCTGTCAAACAATCTGTCATCTCCACACCACCACCAGATGTCACTGCGGGATTGAGGTTTAAAAAAGGTGGATACCAGTAAAATGCTTGCACATTGTTTTTCATTTAGTGTACCCAATTTTGGGCCCACTCCGGTCCTGTTTACACAGGTGAAATTTGCCACAGCCACTTTCTTCAAAAAGATTGGTTTTTTCTTCTCATCTGTGGTCAGGGGATAGATCTTATCCCAATAGGTGCAATTATCAGTTGGAACTGTATAATTCATTATATTTAGAAGACATTGAGGAGTTATGGTGGCAGGAACCACACGTAACAGCGGTCTGGCTCCCATACACACAAGACAATCAGTGGACACTGTTTTAGCTGCTTGTTCTGCCATTAAAAGCCAGTTATTTGTTTGCCCAGAGATTCCAGTGGTGACTTGAAACAGTTCATCCGTTTTAAGCGGGTCATTAATATTTTGAATTTTTATCTGTTCACCTTGGGCAGAAGTAAGAATCCCTTGTATCTCATTTTCTTCTTGTGTAACATTTGCAGAGCACAGATACAATGTCCAACACGGATCGGTTTCACTAGACCGTGCACATATAAATGAGGAAGAACAGCCTTCCTTCTCAAGGGGTTCTGCTGTGGAGTTTATTGTCATAGTGAAAACTTTGGAGGCATGGTTAACAGTGAACCCTGATATTCTACTCATCCATTTCTTAGCTAAAGGTGTCCATCCATACGATCCTTTTTTCCACTGTCCAGTGGTTCTGAAAACATCTCCCCAACTCTTTTGAGTTCTTTGAACTACACGGGGATATAGGTAGAAATCATAACCTCGCCAATCTCCCGGGTCAATTTTAAATCTTTGCGAGAATGTTTGAAAAGGAATAGTCACTACACTGATTACTCTAGTAGAGTTATAGCAGAGATAGACGTCCCTTTTACAAATAGCTGGCTCATGGGGGCAACAAGAATCCTTGCCCTGAGCGAGAGCTAAAAACAAAACTAATATGAAAAGTTGCAACATCATCTAGGTTCAAACTTCAAAAATTTTCCTATGGGTAATCTTTTACACAGTGGTCTACTTCCTATGACCTCTCGGCAGAGTTGTTGAACCTTCACCAGTTTGAGATGGTTGTATGCTAAAAAATACAACCCCCTTTGTACGATGGACTTCCTCTGAAGGTCGGTGAAGGAGACCAAATGCGTATTCTATAACAGGTACCACAGTAGAATTACTAGAGTGCTAAGCAGTACGGTAAGGTTCCACAGAATAATTAAAAAAGTGATTTTACTTATTACTCATCTGATCTAACTATCACTTTCTTGCAATCCATTTAGAAAACAAATCTATTATAACCAAACAGAATTGAAAGGATAAATAGGTTTAGGGAAAGCACCTTTTTTAGGTCTTAAATTTCCTTGAAGATTATGTTTAGCACATATTAGACATGCTTTACAAAAGTTTTTTGCATAAAATATAAATCCATATGCTGTATAATGATGCTCAATGCTCAATCAATCCTACAATCCCCCCGTTTGAGACATGAGTGAAATCATGATTCAATATAGCAGCTCATTCAAAGAAATTTTTTTATTTGGAAGGATTGGTTTATGTTCTGGTCACATATAGGGGCCATCATGGATTTTATGATAGTTTGGCTGAATAACATGTTTGTTTCGTTGAATGTCATCCCCACTTCACATGTATTTAATAAGAAATGTTATGTTTAATGCAATGTTACGATGAAATTAGGACAGCAACTAACAATTATTTCGTAAATCGATCAGTCTATCGTTAATTCTTTCGATTAATTGGTTAGCCAAAAGTTCTGTAAAGAAGATTACTAATGACATTAAACCAGGTGAAACCAAAACATTTCCTCCTGAAGAGCTCCGGACGGAAGTTATTGACAGACAAAAACATTTTATATCGTATTTGCAAAATGTTTATAAATTTATTTTACAGTTTTTGTATGATTACTGATCCAAGTGGGTTACTCTGTCGGAGAAAGCCAGATTTTACATTAAATTATGTGTTAAGAAGTCCTCTATACTCCATTTAATGATGAATCACTAAATTTGTTTACGAATATGTAAATAAAGAACATGAATTTGATTCATGTTTTCAGCCACAGGATAAAATACATAGATGGGCGAACACAAGAGTAACAACAGCCCAGAATGTTCAACTTTCTAGTGAAGTTATTTATTTTTAATGAACATAGTAGGTAAAAATATAAGAGTAGGGTTTAACTCTGCACGATACTATATATTCAGAAGAAAGTACTGTATTTACCGTCTGTCTCAGTTGTTTCAAATAAAATCATTTACTCAAAGAGTAAAACAGTCGCTAATTCCACATTCATCAAGCCGGTGGATACCCCAACATTGATAAACAGCATCTAGTTAGTGTAGTGCATAAAAATGTTTATTAATGTAGCAAAAAGCTTCCTTTTTTTTTTCTTTAAACAATGAATTCCTCTCATCAGTACTATCTCATATCATGCAAAAAAAAGAAATCAATGCCATAATGCATAGTACGCAAGACACCCTAACCAATAGTTCCCTACCAGGGATGGATGCCCAGCCTCTGTCCTAAGCAAAAGCATAGAGCATCCCTGCTAACGAGGTTAACTGGACACTTCAGGTAAGTCAGTACAGAGACATCCCGGCAGGAGAGTCCTTCAGGGTCTCTCAACCACACAAGCTGATCTCCTGCACAGCCCCCCCCCCCCCCCCCCCCCACTTATAAATGACCTTGACTAATCGAACTATGACAGTCCTCAAGGTCCCTTGGCCAGCACCTGGAATTTGTTGTTTTAAACAGTTGTGTGGGGGGGGGGGGGCCTGCATGCAAAACCACAGTCACACAGGAAAACTGTTGGTGGCTATTCACATGTATAAGGTTTTAATCAACTAATCCTTTGTATATATGCAATTATAAATTATTGTTATTATATAAAAACATGCTTTGGCTTAAAATGCCATCGCAGAAGGCATCGAACCACTCGCTGCCCCACGGCCCCTGCCCCGGCTGTCCCCCCCCCCATCAGCTCACCCGCACATCCATACACTAACTCAAATCCCAAACAGCACACAACTCCACTTCCATTAAAACCCAAGTACCACTTATAGATAAACAAAGTACCTGTTGGGCCCCCCTGCCCATTGTTTCCAAGGCCCCGGTGTTCCCCAAATACCCTAAAACCGCCCATTCCACTAGATCCAACAGCCCGTAAAAATGGGATTTTCCAGCTGGCCCCAGACCCGCCAAAGGATTTTGGCAGCTCAATTAAAGGAAACACTCATATCAGGTTTGGGTTCAAGGGGCTGGCTGTGGGGAGATTAAGAGCCTTCCCGGCCCATATCTTTGTTTGAACCAAGCCCCCCACAGGTCCCCCCCATTAAAGGGTGCCCCTATATAGTTGTGCAGGGGCATAAGGAAGAATTAAGTCCGTTAGATTCACGAAACTTTTATGAGCACTGGGCAGAGTACTGGTGGCTGCAGCAGAAAGCAAGTCAGAGTCTAGAGCAACAGTCACCATAGGTTCGATATTTGTGGGTCTTATGCTGTAATGCAGCTTCTATACTGCAGGCTGACTTGCTATGGTGCTTTGGGCTTGTAATAAAGAAGCTTCAGACAGTGAACCTACTCATGAACATTTCCAACAAGACTAAGTGACTATTCAATTGACATGTAACTAAAACCGAAGTCGTTTCAGCAGTCTCCTGGGTATCCATTAGGTGGTCGACGACCCCTAAACCTACCGTCTATCCCATTTTTTACTTCAACCTCCCAAATATCACGGACAAACCTACCAATACACTCAAACCCCGGCCAACACCCTCCCCCACCAACACTTGAAACCCTATCCTTCTACCCACAAAACCCACCCCCCCTTCGTCCGAACACACTTACTAACACCATGACTCCCCTATTAAAATCATCCATCATCTAACCTAAGGATATCTATCTCCAAATCATATACCCATCTATGGATAATAGTAAAACATAGAATGCTTAGACCTTAGCCTATGTGGCACTAATTTTAATTTTTAATAAAATATTTAAATTTTTATATATAATTTAATATAATATTAAAAAAATTAAAATATATATTATTATATTATCCACATGGACCGTAACTCCTCAGTGCTCTGGAATTATCAGTTAGCTTCGCGCAAAAAATCACATCCTTTTCCCTTATCCACGGCCTTCGTACGGGGTGCCTAACCACTGGGATGCTTAAATCAACACAGTGTACCACTGTCCTCCAGAAAAAACTCAGTGGATTCTTTATTTGGATTCTTTTTACTTTTTATGAACTTTCACCTGCATGCATGGCGTGGTTTATATACTTTTGGAGGTTGCAACCACTCAGTCTCTATGTGGTGAAACGATTTACCCATTTCTTGAATTAACAACATTCTTTCCCACAACCTTCTTTGGAGAGGGAATTCCTTCTAACTCTGCTTTTTCTTTGTCTCTCCTCCCCTCTCTACTGTTAGCTCACTGGCACATCTGTCCTCTCCCTCTTCTTCTCTGTCCTTCCAATTTCATCCCAGACCATGGTTATGCATTAAACCTTCTTTTGCCATCAAAGTGTCTTTTATTTTTGCTTTGTGGTTTTTATTATTTGTTGCAATTCTTTAATGTTTTGTGGTGCTTCAATTTACCATTAATAACCGGTAGTTTTTTATATCCAGTGACACAGTGCGACGGCTCACCGCCCATGGGGGTCTGGCTCATTTTTCAACTGCTTTTCCCAGTCGTTTACGACTGGTAGTTCCATCGCAATAACTTCTGATTTTCTTTAACTTTGGCCCCTTTCCCCCCCATTTTGAACTAAATTTTGGGCTCCATGGGTTTTTCAAAACACCAGTCGAGTTCTATAAGCACTGGGCTTCAGACAAGATGAGATCAACGACTTATTTTGAGACGCAAACGACACGCTATCAACCCTTAACATGATGAGATTACCCCTTTCTTGTCAACATGAACTATACACCCAGAACCACGTAAAAATTCTCACCAAAAACCCCCCTACCCCTCCAATGTACAAAAATTGTACATTCCAACCCCGCACTACACTATCACACACACAAACCAACCCCCTTCTCCCTCCCGCTCCCCCCTTCCTCCCCACCATAAATCCCGCCCCACTCCTCATAGGTGGATGCGTCATAGTATAAACGAAAAAACACACTAAAAAAACATTTAAACATAAAAATCATAAACACTAGAGAGGATGAGCTGTCCCTAACCTAATGCAGAATTTAACCTAAAATCCCACCGCCCTCGGGGATGTCCTGCCCATTATTAAAAAGTTTATTCCTCACCACGCTTGTGCTCCACCTTAAACCGCCCCCATATAAACCGCCCTCAAAAGAACACAAAAACTCCCCCCAGCACACTCGACACGCCCAATACCTTAAATACGACCCCCCTGTGGTCCCAATCTAACTAGACCCCACTCCATCGCCAATCCCACAAATCCTGCACTGCCTGACTCCCTATCCCATCCAAGTATCCTAATGTATACCCTCTGTCTAAACACCCAATTAATCCCTACTTTTCCTACCATATATTACTATCCCATGCCCGCTCCTCCAATGACAGATATTATCCCCTTAATAGTCAACTCACAAAAAAACAAAAAAAAAACACAACAACACATATAACAACCAAAAAACACAAACACACAAAAAACAACCCCCACCAACCCTACCCATCCTACTCCCATAAAACAAATAACAACACCTACACAAATCACAGCGTCCTCAGCGAAATGCATCAACCGTCTACCCCCAGCTTGTAAGGGAGAGACCAGTCCCGTAAAGGGTCTCTTTTTCTGCGCGGCCGCAGCTTATTCTGGATCTCACTCCACCATCTGGGGGGCAAGTCGGGTAACTTGCAATCCGGCTCGAAGGACCATTAATGTTAGGTTTAAACACCAAACACCTTAATTCAGCCAACCTGCACAAAGAAAGTGACACAGATAATTTAGTATATTTTACTTGCAAGGAGAGGTGATCAGGAAACGCATTCCAGTTACAAACATCAAAACCCACCTGAAGCAGTATCCTCTCTCCAAGCCCTTTATTGAAGAAACGCCCTGATTTACGAATGTGGTTTCAGAATCAAACCGCTAAAAGTGGGAGGGAACAGAACCCAGTTAAACCAGAAATTTTCGTACAACAGCATACAACTTCAGAGGATAAGGAGAACCCCCTCCTTATCTAGTTGCACATTTCCTTCTCCATTCTCCTCCACACCCTTAACGACATCTGATAACAGCAGTCGCAGTCCAACAACCCTCCTGCACAGACTTACAAAAACATTTAATGACACAGCAAACAAAACTAAATGGTTTTAACACTCTTTGTAATATGAGTAAGATAGAGAGAATAACAAAATGTGTAAGTATCAATATGATTAAAAGTTGAATACCATATGTACAATAAATTAACCCATCATGTTCCCTAACAAGGGACTTCGCTCCAATCTGCAGGTTTACTAGTGGTTCCTAGAATTTCTAAAAGTAGAATGGGAGGCAGATCTTTTAGTTATCAGGCTCCTCTCCTGTGGAACCAACTACCAGTTTTAGTCCGTGAGGCAGACACCCTGTCTACTTTTAAGGCTAGGCTTAAAACTTTCCTTTTTGATAACGCTTATAGTTAGGGTGGCTCAGGTTATCCTGAGCTATCTCTATAGTTATGCTGCTATAGGCTTAGAATTTTGGAGGACATAGGGACCCCCGTTTCTTCATTCTGCTTCATTCTCTCTCTATTCTCCTATTCTGCAGAATCTGTTAGTTCAATCTCTAACCTTCTGCTCTCTCTGCTTTTCCTCAGAGCAGCTTTGCCTCGTCTGTTCCTGTTTGGCTGTGACGTCATCCTGGAAAGAAACATCAGCTGTGCTGCTTCCATCAACACCCTTGTTTATAGATGTTGGAGATCGGCCTGTTTTCCAGTGTGGTCCTATTTCTCTGATCGTGACTGAGTGGATGTGCTCTCTTCGTCCTCTGGCATGGGAGCTGCCTTGGAGCTCGTCTGCCTGGCTGTGTGTTTCCTGGACGGTGCCGCCTTTTACAGCTGCTTTTTGTATCTCTGCTTCTGTCTCCTTGAACCCCAGTCGGCCTCGGCAGATGGCCGCTCACACTGAGCCTGGTTCTGCTGGAGGTTTCTTCCTGTTAAAAGGGAGTTTTTCCTCTCCACTGTCGCTACAAGCATGCTTAGTGTGAGGGATTGTATTTGAGTCAATGAGTCAATGCAATCAACTGGTTTTCCTTAGATAGAAAACTTTGAATCAATTTGACTGTATGATCTGGTTGAACTGTAAAGTGCCTTGAGATGACATGTGTTGTGAATCTGGCGCTATATAAATAAACTGAATTGAATTGAATGTTACCTATTTTTGCTGGTTGGTAAACTGTTGCTAAAATTCAATATGGGAATAATTCTACATTGCACAAACGTATAGATAAACTTCATCTGACAATGTATTCTATTCTGACAGATCAACGGCAAAGAGCAGCATAAAACGTTTGGTTAATTTTCAAAACAATAACAATAATAATACAAACTTTTCTGAGGTAACTTGGCCTTACTTCAAGAGTCAACATGGTCCTTCAAAACGTCTCCAAATGGCGTATTTTTATCTAGAACTATTCTAATGCTGTAGACTCTTATTTATTTATTTTATATAATTACATAGATTTCCACATATTATCATTTTTTATTTAATATTTATACTTATTTACAGCTATTTTTAAGATTTCATATTTTGACACTTCTGCACTGGGACCATGAAAACTAATTTCCTTTAATTTCATGTTAACTTCTGTTAAAATTAATAATAAAACACAAGTATAAATGGCATCTTGAATTAATTCCTAACAATTTAGCATTTGACTGTGTTAAATCACACCCAGTCCCTCTCTGAGCCAAGCAGTAAAGAGGAGTAGGGAAGTGAGATAGAGTGAGTGCAAGTACTGGAAAAGGAAGAAAGTGTGCCAAAAATGTATACGTTTTAAAAAATCTGATTTTTAATGCATGATGATTCAATTCAGTTGAGTTTATTTCTATAGCGCCAATTCACAACACATGTCATCTTAAGGCACTTTACAGTTCACCAGATCATCCAGTCAAACTGACTTAAAGTTTTCTATCTTAGGAAACCCAGTTGATTGCATCAACTCATTGATTCGAAGTCAATTCCTCACACTAAGTATGCTTGTAGCGACAGTGGAGAGGAAAAACTCCCTTTAAACAGGAAGAAACCTCCGGCAGAACCAGGCTCAGTGTGAGCGGCCATCTGCTGAGGCCGACTGGGGTTCAAGGAGACAGAAGCAGAGATACAGAAAGAAGCAGAGATACAAAAGGCAACTGTCAACCAGCTCCACAGGAAACACACAGCCAGGTAGAAGAGCTCTGAGCCAGCTCCCATGTCAGAGGGTGAAGAGAGCACATCCAGTCAGTCACAGTCAGAGCAACAGGACTACACTGAAAAACAGTCCTCTAGAAGTCTAAGCCTATTGCAGCATAACTATAGAGATAGCTCAGGATAACCTGAGTCAATCTAACTATGAGTTTTATTAAAAAGGAAAGTTTAAGCATGTGCTTAAAAGTAGCCAGGGTGTCTGCCTCACGGACTAAAACTGATAGGTGGTTCCTGATATCCTGGAGAGATGCTCTGTTAGGAACATAAAGAACAATCAGATCTCTGATATAAGATGGAGTTTGGCCATTTCACTGATGATTAAAGTGTTGTGTAAAATTATAACAGAAATGTCTTCAAAAGCTGGCTCTCCTTTACAAGAGAGAACCTAGGCACGGTCATCAAAAGGATAGTGTAATCGGGTTTGGGTGCTTGTTTTAAATACTGAGGTAAATATGAAGCAACTCATTTCAAGTATGTTGGATATTTTTTTGTAAAACATTTCTAACTGATGTCGATAGAAGCATCAAAACAAAGATGGCATAAAAATAGAGAAATGTCAGGGGG